>NC_083104.1:49968521-50280663 GCF_949774975.1 Lagenorhynchus albirostris | reverse complement strand
ACAGTTAGCAAAGTTGTAAGCTAAGGGAAAGAGAGAGAGAGGAGAGAGAAAGAGAAATAAAGCTCTTATCATGATTAAAACAGTATTAGAGTAATCATGACTGAAGTAAATTATTTTGGATTAGGGTCATAAATATAATGGGGTTAAACACCTTTGGAGGTGGGGATTTCCTTTTTTCCCAAAGGAAAGTAATGAGACTCAGTGACTGTCATATTGTGCAGCAGATTTGTTTTATCTACATGAGTGGTAACTGAACTGGATTAATCAGTTTACAGCACTTTTCAGTACACTTTTCTGATTATCATTAATGAGAGAGCACACAGAGTTTGAGGGAAGATTTGTTCGTCAGCTTGTACTTGTGGTCTTATCCTCTTGATCCTCTTAATATTACCTTGTACAGTTAAACGAATTCAAATTAGAAGTAAAGGAAATTGAATTTCTTGAGTGACCTTTTAAATAATGAAGTGTCCCTAAGTTTTGTGGCTCAATCTTTTCAGTCTAAGAAAAATCCCATATCCTCTCTTAGCGTTCTTTCATCTGTGATGTTTCCCCAGAATATCGTTAGAGAAGATTTTCACTGGTTTCTCCAAACTAAAGAATCCAATTCCACCTTGTCATATGTCTTGGCACACTGAAGCCAAGGAATTAAGTAATGTCCCTCAAGTTTGTGAAGTAAACATTTCTCCTTCCTCTCCTACATCCTTGATGCTATTAAAAATTATATAAAGTAAAATTTCACTTTAAGATAGAAATGGGAAATATAGCTACTAAAGAATAATAGATCTTGAGGCAGTTTATTCATATATGTTTATTGTTTTATTTATAGCACATGGAATCTGATCCGGCTAACTTTGTCTCTTCATCATTCCCTAGATTTTCCCCGTTTTTTTCATTCCCACTCCGTAAATAATTATGATAGTTAATACTAACTGAATGGCAGTCATGTGTCTGTCATATTTTTACATATATTTCGAATCATTTCTAGATCCTGCCATTTGTGGAAGATTTGGTTATAGAGGAATCAGAAAGAACTTTGAATCAAAAGTACTAAGCTAACACTAAAAAGATTATTTTATCTATTTTATCACTCAGTGATTTAATTTAATTGTTAAAAAGTTCACTGGGGCTTCCCTGGTGGCGCAGTGATTGAGAGTCCGCCTGCCAATGCAGGGGACACGGGTTCGTGCCCCGGTCCAGGAGGATCCCACATGCCGCGGAGCAGCTGGGCCCGTGAGCCACGGCCGCTGAGCCTGCGCGTCCGGAGCCTGTGCTCCACGACGGGAGAGGCCGCAACAGTGAGAGGCCTGCATACCAAAAAAAAAAAAAAAAAGTTCACTGGTTCTTTGTGTTCTCTTCTTATAGATAATCTAGATCCTGCATTTGGTAATTTGTCTGTTTTCTGGTTATTGGATTTTAGTGGGGGCAGAGAAGAGTTGAATCACAATCTATTGAGATTAGAATGGTCAAAGGTTCAACTGTTCTTCTTTCTTAATGATTAATTCATTCATCCAACTCTTACGTAGTGTTTCTTTTACACTCTGTATTCTAGATCAGGAACAAATAAACAATTATGAACAACTATAAATGTATGAGATAGCATAATTTATAGAGAAGCATGAATTTGTGTAGAAAGAGTGGCATCTGGGGAAGTCTAACCCAGGAGTTAATGGGGAGAAATCAGGGATGCCTTCCTTCAGAAGGTGACTTTGGACACAGAATGGATGAATGGTGACTAAACATTTCAAGAGATGGGGAAAGATTAAGATGTTCAAAGTCACAGAGTTAAGGTCTTACAGGAATTTTGAACTGGCTTGAGTACTTTTGTGTAACACGTTATGAGATATATGATGAGATACATAAAGATAGTTTTACCCCAAGCTGAGGAGTTGGAGTTTTATTGTGAGACTCAGGATTCCAACCAGGATAATGATAGGGTCAATTCAAACTTTGAAAAATAAGCATTGTACCAGTGAAGAGCAAAGCGTGGGCAACTGCAGAATCATGGTAAGAATTTTGAGGGTCTTAACTAAAGAATTGGCAATGTAGGGCCTCCCTGGTGGCGCAGTGGTTGGGAGTCCGCCTGCCGATGCAGGGGACGCGGGTTCGTGCCCCGGTCCGGGAAGATCCCACATGCCGTGGAGTGGCTGGGCCCGTGAGCCGTGGCCGCTGGGCCTGCGCGTCCGGAGCCTGTGCTCCACGACGGGAGAGGCCATGACAGTGAGAGGACAGTGTACCGCAAAAAAAAAAAAAAAGATTTGGCAATGTAGAATAGAAAATAGCAGTATCTCTAAGGTGTTACAGAGGAATAATGCACAGGACCACATAAATGATTAGATATGAGGTGAAAAAGGAGGGGGAGAGCAAGACAGTGTGGTAGACACTGGCTATATGCTCGCCAAGCCTGTTCCTCTTCCTTTCCACAGAGTTAATTGATGTTTTTAATTATCTTGCAGCAGGATGGAGCCTCATGAAAAATTCTTGCCAGTGGACTATAAACCAAAGTGATGTGTGGGTAAGGGAGTTAAAGAGGGCATGCTTTATCCATGCTGTCTTTGATTTCCCAGTTAGTGGGCTGGATGATGTCAGGATGACCTTGGAGCCACATTTAGAAACAGTAGACCCAATAGATCAAAGTAGCCTGCATTCCCAAATGAATGAATGGAGCAGAGACCCCACTGCTCTATATTGGCTCTAATATCAATGAGAAATGGCCTAGGAGGGTGCATGTGTGTGTTTGTGTGTGTTGAACCTCAGAATTTTGACTTGTATTATTTTTATAGCAGCATAATGTAATTACCCTAATACAGCTGTCATTCAGATTTATGGGTTGAGAATATAAGTGATTCAATAATATCTTTCACCAAACTCTGGAACACAGTGGGATGAGTTTTTTGGGGTGGGAGATGACTTAAGATTTTTTAAAATTTTATTGACGTATAGTTGATTTGCAGTGTTATGTTAATTTCTGCTGTACAGCAAAGTGATTCAGTTATACATATATATATATATTCTTTTCCATTATGGTTTATCACAGGATATTGAATATAGTTCCCTGTGCTATACAGTAGGACCTTGTTGTTTGTCCATCCTATATATACTAGTATGCATCTGCTAATCCCAAACTCACCATCCTTTCCTCACCACACCCCTTCCCCTTGACAACCACAAGTCTGTTCTCTATGGAGATGACTTTAGATTTAATCAACTAATTTTGATATGACTGTGGTTCATTAAAAAGTAGATGCCAGTTGGGAATTTGGGTATGATTCTGGAACTCAGAGAAAAAGATAAACCTGGAAACAGTTATAGGAGTTACTGGCATACATTAAAATTAAAGCTATGAGAGTGAATGATAATACCCAAGAGTTCGTGTGCTAAGAGCTCGAGAAATTGTCTAGCACCAATACCTTAGGAACATGAACACTGAAGAAATGGAAAGAAGAAAAAGAACCTGTAACGACACTGGGGGGAGGCAACAAAATAGTTGGGGGAAAATCCAGGAAAATGGATTGTCTCATACGGTAAAGGAGGATAGAGCTGCTTACAGTCAATAAAATCAGTATTTGCAGAAAGGTCAAGGACTAATCAGTCCGTCAGATTTTACTGCTAGGAGGTCATGTGTGTGTGTTATGACCTTATGCCCTATTTGTTCAGGGCAGTCCAAGTTGATGATTAATTCTTAATAATTTCCTTATTTATTCTCATCCTGGATTGAATGATAAGATATAGTCACATTAGTCATAAACACAGTTGATAAGAATAGTTTCAATGGTGAGCAAATCTTTGCTGTAGGTTGAGAAGTTCATGGGTCAGAGAGTGAAGAGGAAAGGTTTCTTTTCATAAGTTTAACTGTGAAGGGAAAGACAGAACTGAGGTAGTTGGGTGAGGAATCAGTAGAGGGATTTTTGTTGTTTTGTTTTCAAGTTAGGAGAAGCCTGAGCATCTTTTGTGCTGAGGGGAAAGAAAACGGTAAATAGGGAGACATTTTAGCTTTCTTGGTAATAAAGGAGAGTTCCTAGAATAGGTTCTGAATGAGGCAAGATGGACTAAAATGTCAGTTCTTCATCTGCTTCATTAGCCATCGGTTCTTTCTTTTGTGACTCAGCATCACCACTTGCCTATTTTAGGCCTGCGTTGTGAGTGACATCTCCTGAAAAATGGGGCCAGTATTTTAGCAAAGGCAGCTGCATTTGTGGTCCTGCAAGTAAGTCACATCTTCTTTAGCTTCAACATGTGTTCAAATGCTTTGTCAGTATTTTTACCTGATAATCCCTATAATCAAATCATGGATTATAAAGCTAACACATTTTATTTAATATCTGAGGTATAAACGGGAGCCTGCTTATTAACCAATACATCTTTTCTCTTCTCCCTTGGGAATCATCATCACTATTCAGTCTTTCACTATATATTAATGCCCATTAGAAGTCTACCATCCACAATATAGAAGTAAATATTCATTTTTCTGTATTATGCTACTAAATAATCAGTATTAACTATACACATATGAGGAAGATGTAAGATTTAAAACTGGTAAGATAAAGTCAGACTACCCATAATTAGGATTCTTATCCACTTAGGAGAATGAGGAAATGCAGCCTTCAGTATCATTGAATCATGCATTTCCAATAGGATATGTTGTTTAGCAGAGAACTTCATTGCAACAAGGACCATCTTTTTAAAAACAGAAATCCTTCTGTTATGGAAAAAAAATGAAACTACTTTAAAACAAATTAGATTTATTTTTAAGTTTAAAAAAGTAATGCTGCTTGCATTGGTGACAGACTTAAAGGCCAACAGGCACTAACTCAATGATTCATGTATAATAGCAAGCCAGGAGACTTGGCTGGAATGTGGAAGTTGGGATATCATTATAAGAAGGAACTTAATGCTGTTGAAGATCTGTTCCACTAGAGTTAATATGTGGCCCAAGAGAAGCCATTTTTCAGAGGGATGTCAGTCGTAATTGTGATTTTTCCCAAATATTAACATTGTATATAAATGACCATGTCTCACTCCCACTGTGAAACTACTGTATTAAAAATATTTTCGTTTAAGAACAGTGTAACTCATCTACTTCAACAGTCAAACAATACTTGCATTAGACTTTACTGAAATTTTTTCCCCCAGGTCTCTGGAAATTTAGACCTGTTGGAGAGTATTTATGTATTTCCTCATGAAGATGACTGAAACCTGGAGAAAGGAGAGGTAACCTTAGCAAAACTAACCTTACATAGTGTCAATGAAAATATCCGTCAATCTAAGAAAGAATTGGAAAGTTTTATTCAAGCCAAATTTGAGAATTATAACCTGGAAAGAGCATCTCAGAAAGCTCTGAGAACTCTTCTGCCGGTTAGAAATCAAGGCACAGTTATAAAAGTTTTTTGAGACACAGGACTGTACATCAAATGATGTATTATTGACAGTTTACATAATCCAGATCTAAGCATCATCCTGGTGGGTGATGTGACCCCTTACAAGCTCTAGAAGGAATGTTATCTCTTAAGGAGTTGTCTTGTTGTTGCTGGGAGAATGTTGTTCTTTATGGTTGAGCAGGTATTCCTGTTGATGGGGGAGGTTTGGTCCATGCATAATGCACATACACAATGCACAGTTGGGGGAGAGGGGAGGCCAAAGGGGAGAGAAGAATTTTTATGTTTAAATTTGTCTTGTCTTGCCATAAAACATGAATTTTATTTCATAGTAGTATTGAATGGGGAGGAAAAGATTGACTTAAGTGGACAGAAATATGCAAGTTAATATATGGGGGGTGGGCAGTCTTGACTGCGCCGAAATGAGGGAAGTCTAGAGAAAGAAGACGAGAAGCATGCAGGTCAGCCTACACAGGAGGATGTGGGTGTGGAGTGCCATATGCAAGGAGAGGAGAGTGGGTCACTGTATTTAGTACCAGGCTTTATTGTCGGTGGATTGGTGGGTAACAACCTTATGAATCCTTTGTTTCTATAATCTGCACTTAAACTAGATTTGATATGTTTCTGCTCCTAAGAGCCAGATTACTATTCAAATTAAATTTGTCTTCTTCCAGTCTTGTCCATCTCATTGAATGAATCTACTGAATTCCAAGAGACCTGGAAATCATTCCTAATTTCTCTCTTCCATTTTCTTTTATAGCCAGTCAACACCCAAGTCAGGTAAATCCCATTTCCTAGAGGTATTTAAATCCATAAACTTCTTTTTTTTTTTTAAGATATTTTCTTTTTTTACAAAAATTTATTTATTTATTATTTGTTTGTTTTGGGCTGTGTTGGGTCCTCATTGCTGCGTGTGGGTTTTCTCTAGTTGTGGCTCACGGGCTCTAGAGCACGGGCTCTAGAGCGCAGTCTCAGTAGTTGTGGCGCACGGGCTTAGTTGTTCCGTGGCATGTGAAATCGCCCTGGACCAGGGCTCAAACCTGTGTCTCCTGCGTTGGCAGACCGATTCTTAATCACTACACCACCAGGGAAGTCCCAATCCATAAACTTCTTACCTTCTCCATTGCTACCGCTCTAATCTCTACCCTGTTATCTCTAAACTGGACTTCTGTAACTACCTCTTCACGTTTATTTTTTCTTCTACAAAACACTCTGTAGATAGCATTTACTCTCCGCACAACAGCCAGAGAATATTTGAACAATGCATATCTAATCATGTCAGCTCCCCTCTTATAGGCCTTTAATTGTTTCCCATTTTCTTTACAATGTTTTCTAACACTCTTAACTACGTGACCTTTTCCTTTCTGTCTGGTGTCTCTCTTTGGAACATTTCCCCCTTCTCTATGCAATCCTTTCAGCCAGCCAATTTATAATCCCCCTTTTGGCCTCAACTTAAATGCCTCTCTCATAAGGGAAGTTTTCCCTGATGTCACTCAAACTAGGTAAGAACCTGATCTTTTATATTCTTATAACACCCTTAACCACTGTGCCACCAGGGAAGCCCCTAAATAGCGTATTCATTCTTGGTAAAACTGAGGGTTTATGTGTTAGTATTTGTGTGTGAATGTTAAGAATGGTTTTGCTGACAGAAATACAGATCAATGGAACAGGAGAGAAAGCCCAGAGATAAACCCATGCCCCTATGGTCAACTAATCTATGACAAAGGAGGCAAGGATACACAATGGAGAAAAGACAGTCTCTTCAATAAGTGGTGCTGGGAAAACTGGACAGCTACATGTAAAAGAATGAAATTAGAACACTCCCTAACACCATACACAAAAATAAACTCAAAATGGATTAAAGACCTAAATGTAAGACTGAATGCTATAAAACTCTTAGAGGAAAACATAAGCAGAACACTCTATGACATAAGTCACAGCAGGATCTTTTTTGATCCACCTCCTAGAGAAATGGAAATAAAAACAAAAATAAACAGGACCTAATGAAACTTAAAAGCTTTTGCATAGGAAAGGAAACCATAAACAAGACAAAAAGACAACCCTCAGAATGGAAGAAAATATTTGCAAATGAATCAATGGACAAAGGATTAATCCCCAACATATACAAACAGCTCATGCAGCTCAATATCAAAAAAACAAACAACCCAATCAAAAAATGGGTGAAGACCTAAATAGACATTTCTCCAAAGGAGACATACAGATGGCCAAGGGGCACATGAAAAGATGCTCAACATTACTAATTATTAGAGAAATACAAATCAAAACTACAATGAGGTATCATGTCACACTGGTCAGAATGGCCATCATCAAAAAATCTACAAACAATAAATGTTGGAGAGGGTGTGGAGAAAAAGAAACCCTCTTGCACTGTTGGTGGGAATGTAAATTGATACAACCACTATGGAGAACAGTATGGAGGTTCCTTAAAAAGCTAAAAATATAATTACCATATGACCCAGCAATCCCACTACTGGGCATATACCCAGAGAAAACCATAATTCAAAAAGGCGCTTACACCCCAATGTTCATAGCGGCACCATTTACAATAGCCAGGACATGAAAGCAACCTAAGTGTCTATTGACAGATGAATGGATAAAGAAGATGTGGTACATATACACAATGGAATATTACTCAGCCATAAAAAGGAACAAAATTGGGTCATTTGAAGAGATGTGGGTCGACCTAGAGACGTCATACAGAGTAAGTCAGAAAGAGGAAAACAAATATACTAACATATATATATGGAATCCAGAAAAATGGTACAGATGAACCAGTATGTGTGGCAGAAATAGAGTCACAGATGTAGAGAACAAATGTATGGACACCAAGGGAGGAAAGGGGGAGTGGGATGAATTGGGAGATTGGGATTGACATATATACACTAATATGTATAAAATAGATAACTAATGAGAACCTGCTGTATAGCACAGGGAACTCCACTTTGCTGTACAGTAGAAACTAACACAGCATTGTAAAATAACCATACCTCAATTAAAAAGAAAAAAAGAAACATTTCCTGTAATTATCAATTCCATTAATAAATCCAGAAATAAAATATGAAAAAGAAAAAAAAGAATGGTTTCACTGGATTTTCCCAGGGTTTTGTCTCTGGATATAAAGATATTTTACAAGAGAAAGGCTGGGAGAGCACCTCTTTAAAGGCAGCAACTTTCTAGATGTTAGAAGACTTTCTCAATGCCATAAAAGACAGTTGGTTATAGGCAGGGCTTCCTACTCCTAGCTCAGTGATTTTTTTCTATGGCAGCATCCTGACTCTGTTGGTTCTGTCATATAAAATATGGCCTCACACAGATGCTGTAGATAAATGGGATACCAATTCTCTAAGCCAAACGGGTGACAGTTGTAAGAACCATGGTACAGTGTAAAGTATTTTAGCAAATTGGCCTGTTAAAACGGAAAAGATCATGGGCTTGAAGTCTAGGACAAATTGGGCTCACATCTTGCATTGGCCGTGCTCCTTCCTGTTATATTTCTCTGTTTTGGGAACTGGGGTACAAGGGGTGTTTCTCATTCTTCTTAGTTCATAGCACATAATTATTATTTGCCTAGTCAAGTTTACTCTCTTATTTTATTTTATTTACTTTTTTCCCCTTCATTCCTGATCCCCAGTCTGACTATGAGCATCAACTCTTATGTGTCTGACACGTGTCTGTTAATATGCATTCATGTCTTGAGTAAGAAGAGTATTATTCTGTGTTTGTTTCAACAGTATGTATTGGTTTTTCTCTTTCTGGCTTACTTCACTCTGTATGGCAGACTCTAGGTCCATCCACCTCACTACAAATAACTCAATTTCGTTTCTTTTTATGGCTGAGTAATATTCCATTGTATATATGTGCCACATCTTCTTTATCCATTCATCTGTTGATGGACACTTAGGTTGCTTCCGTGTCCTGGCTATTGTAAACAGAGCTGCAGCACAGGGAGATCAGCTTGGTGCTGTGTGACCACCTAGAGGGGTGGGATAGGGAGGGTGGGAGGGAGATGCAAGAGGGAGGAGATATAGAGATATATGTATATGTATAGCTGATTCACTTTGTTATAAAGCAGAAACTAACACACCATTGTAAAGCAATTATACTCCAATAAAGATGTTAAAAAAAATTATGTATCGGTATTGTGCTGTAAATCACCTCTGTTTCTTTGTAAAAACTTCAACTATATTTAAGATCTATTCATCTTCCTGTTTGTCTAGTCTTTATTTCCAACTACTGGTTTTCTGTAACATAAAATTACCACATTTTATTTTTCCATTCCTTAACTGATGGCAACTAGGGGGCTTCCAGTGTTCTGCTATGAAAAATTAAGACTATTATATTAAACATCCATCTAAATGCATTCTTACAAACTGAGTTATTTGTAGTGAGGTGGATGGACCTAGAGACTGTCATACAGAGTGAAGTAAGTAAGAAAGAGAAAGACAAATACCATATGCTAACACATATATATGGAATCTAAAAAACAATTGGTTCTGAAGAACCAGGGGCAGGACAGGAATAAAGACGCAGATGTAGAGAATGGACTTGAGGACACGGGGAGGGGGAAGGGTAAGCTGGGACGAAGTGAGAGAGTGACATGGACATATATACACTACCAAATGTAAAATAGATAGCTAGTGGGAAACAGCCACATAGCATAGGGAGATCAGCTCGGTACTTTGTGAACACCTAGAGGGGTGGGATAGGGAGGGTCGGAGGGAGAAGCAAGAGGGAGGAGATATGGGGATATATGTATATGTATAGCTGATTCACTTTGTTATACAGCAATAACTAACACAACATTGTAAAGCAATTATACTCCAGTAAAGATGTTAAAAAAAATGCATTCTTATAGATCTCTGAGAGTATTTATTTAGAATATATGTCCAGGTGAGAAATACCTGGGTTAGTACATATGCACACTTAAAGTCATTTGATTCTTCCGGAATTATTTTCAGAATAGCTATGCTTCTTCACATTACTGCCAATAAGTAGTACACAAGAGTTCTGTTTATACCTTTGCTATGTCTGAATATTAGCTACCTTTTTCATCTTTCATAAACTCACAGGTCTAATATCATATCTGGGTTTTTTTTTCCTCATTTTTTATCGAGGTATAACTTGCCGACAATATGAAGTGCAGATTTCAAACGTACATTCAAAGAGTTTGACAAATGAATTAATTTGTGTAACCACCAACCCAGTCAAAACATCCAGCATTTCCATCCTTGCAGAAGTTTTCTTGATTCTCTCTTTTGTTTTTATGTGAATTTTCATTGTTTTTAATGAATTTCTGTATCTTTTCACACATTATTATAATATTTCTTGATGGTTACAGTTTCTATGTTAACTAATATTGTATTTTCTATCTTGTTTTCTAGTTGAGTTTTGTTGGAGTGGAGAATATTTATTCTATGTTGATTACATCTGGCAGTAGTAATGAATTCTTCTATTAGTTTAGATACTGTGTTTATTCTGTTGAGATTTTTATGTAGGAGATCAAATCATCAGCTAATAATGAGAGTTTTATCCCTTCCTTTCCAAATTTGACACTTCTGCCATGTTTTCAGATTTGTAGCACTGACTCAGACATCTAATATTATGGTAAACAACAGCAGTGTGTAAGGTCGCTTTTGTTTTGTTATCTTAAATGGGAACGTATCCAGAATTTCTCTACTAAGTATTTTGCTTGATGTAGGGTGGGGTTTTTAATCACTATTAAGTTAAAGATGTTCATTTATATCACTAGCTCTCTGATAGTTTGTTTATACGTGTTTAGATTGTTAGGTCCTGTAATTATCTCATTTGTTCTGGGTCTCGATTTTGGATACGAATGGGTGAACAAGGAATCGGTGTTATGAAAACTCACTGAATCATTGGAAGCATGTGGAATATGGGAAACATGGGAATAGGGTAGCCCATTTTGGGTAAGGTTAAAGGAGTGGCATCTGTTTCAGACAAAGAAGCCTCCAGTGGTACGTCCTGAAGAAGAGGCATGTGATTCTGGTCAGGAGCACAAGTGGGTTCAGGATTGGCTTGGATAAGGTGGGTAGAGTTAGGTGGTCTGTACATAGAGTACATTATTTTCTCTATCAGAACAACAGATTGAATTGATAGCAGAGGTGCCTTACTGTGTTAGATAAGATGATAGGATGTTATATATAGTTGTTGGGTGTGCAAATAATAACATAAAGAACATGACTGATGACATAAATCACATTTGAAACAGAAAATGGAATAAGAGGTGATTTTTTTTTTTTTTTACCTAGTATAGAGTATGATCGTGCACCACATTTAGAAGACATGAACTGATTGATTTCTCAATCAATCAGTTTGGGAGTCAACATCAGAGTGATATTCATGAAGTTAGGAGGACTTGCACCACGTATGTCATTGGTCCCAGGTAGTTACACAGGAGCAGGGGGAGGATGTAAGAATCAATTTAATAAAATATACTCACTTTTTGCGATAATCTGCTAATATGTTCCCCTCCCCATAACAGCCTCAGTTTTGGCTGATCACGGGAAAAAGAACACATAACAACGGAGCGTTAGGGACTTGCTCCAGATTCCACGATGAGCACAAAATTCCTCCATCCCCTTAGCCTACACACAGTAGAGGAGACTTGTTGGTAAAGGTCAAGGCCACAGGTGAAGTCGATCCATGCTTCATGGGTGTGTGACCCGTGAACACTTGGTTTAATGCTCTGCTGTCACCATCTTGACATTCTTAATTATTTTTGAACAAGGGGCTTTGCATTTTCACTTTGCACTGGGTGCTGAAAATTGTGTAGCTGGTCCTGGCCATAGCATAACAGATGCACATCCCTTTGTGTCTAGGGGTGTTAGAAGCTCTGGGGACTTATTTGATCATTCTTTTTTGCATACTCTTCATTGAAGATCAGGCTTTTGGGTTCTTCCTATTCTCATGATTTGGGGTGATAATATTAGAGGCCAGGGACCCTCCCCCATGATAGAGAAATTTGATAGGAAGGGAAGAGAAGCTCAGGAAGAGGGATAGGGCAACCTAGGCTTACAATATATCAGGAATTGAGAACCTATTGGAAATAATAAGGTGAGACCATATGGCAGCCAAGATAGTCTCTGAGCTTTCATAAGAAAACAAAGAAATTCGTCCAAATGTTTACTATTACTAAGTCTTTAGACCCAAACTCCAGTATAGATCTCCAGTGATCTGGCAGAGCACAAGTGGAAGCTCTTTTCAACCACTCCCCTCGCTAAATTCAGACACTTTGCAGAACCTACACATTTCTCAGCAACAAGAGAAAATTTGCAGTATAGTTTTATTTATAACTCATTCAAGAAGGTAGCCCAATCAGTGTTTTGCAGTCTGAACAAAGAGAGGAACACTCCGGGAGGTAACTTAATTAGGCATCTTGAGGGAAGAAAGAAAGCATGTTCTTGAATCTTTCCTCCAGAGGAAGAAATATCCTATTCAAGTATACATAATTTTTAAAAGCTTCAGTTGTCATCAATAATACAAGTTTGATAGGTGACTGCATTTCTTGCCTCTCCCCAGTCTAATAGCTATAGTCCAAAAGTTGGAGCAAGTTTCCCCAAGGACTAAAACTGTTAGGATCGCCAAACAAGAATGTCCGCTGTGAAACCAGTGAACTCACGCAGTTCACAGCTTTCATTCTCCCTTTCCATACACGGCACTTCATTGCTCCTCCATAGGCTGGGGGGAAATGGGTTTATTGCATTCATTTCAAGAAATATTCCTGCACCTCTTTTGTGGGCCTCCCTACGATTTCAGTTATATTTCATCTTCTAAGAAGTTTGCTAAATGCAGCTTCAAGCAGCTCACTCAGGTAGGTGTGCTTGAACCATTATCATCCATTTTTCAATAAAGCTGTGGGTGAAAGTGTCATTGATTCTTTTTCATCAGGAGAGAATATTAGCTTTTTATCCTCATCATATTATCTCTCTGCTTGACTGATAAAACTGCCATGCTGAAGGAAAGGTCAGGAATTATCGAGTGGGTGTTCATTTCATTCATCTCTCACCCCCCTCTTTCAACAAATGTATTGGGAATGTAACAGAAAATTTGTGTTTATGAAATGAGACTAGAGGAGAGAGATAAATGGGTGAAGTTCTCATGGATTAATGACTTCATTTTGTTGCCTAGAAATATGTGAGCTTTAAAGGGTCTTCATTTATAACTTATACTCACCCCTTATTTCATTTTCTTATTTTGATAGAAAGAATTCTCAAATGACATTTTGCTGAGCAGTAAGGCTTCTTTGATGGGTTAACCATTCCTGGACATGGGGGTGGGGGGACAGGAGAGGACAGATGGTTCTCGTGGCAGGAAGAAGATGACAGCACTCTCATTATTCAATGTAGCCAAAGAAGTTATAATTAGCGTGAGTTACTTCTAATTATATTTCATTTTCCATGTCGCTGTGATGAGAGTCAAAGGATGAAGAGAATCAAAACAGAAAAGATTTGTGAGGCCACTGGTGGGTAATTCCAAGGAAACCAAACTGTAAACATAGGTAGTAAAATGAATGGGCCAGCTCAGGGGGCCTCTTCCCTTCCCATTCCACTTTTGGTGATTTTTATCTGCTCTATATTCTTCAGATGCTCTGATGAGGTTGGTAGTTTAGGTTTTTTTCCTTCACTCTGTTGCTACTGGCTAACTCTAGAACAGCAATCTCACCGAACCCCTGGGGGAAAGCGTGATTTTAGTCAGTGAGAACTAGTTTGGGTTTTTTTGTTTGTTTGTTTGTTTGTTTTTGCGGTACGCGGGCCTCTCACTGATGTGGCCTCTCCCGTTGCAGAGCACAGGCTCCGGACGCGCAGGCCTAGCGGCCATGGCTCATGGGCCTAACCGCTCCGCGGCATGTGGGATCTTCCCGGACCGGGGCACGAACCCGTGTCCCCTGCATCGGCAGGCGGACTCTCAACCACTGCGCCACCAGGGAAGCCCTAGTTTGGGTTTTTTTGTTTTGTTTTTTTGGGTTTTTTGCCCGCATTGCGTGGCATGCAGAGCTTCCCCAGCCAGGAATTGAACCCTCACCCCCTGCAGTGGAAGCATGGAGTCTTAACCACTGGACCATGCCAGGGAAGTCCAGTGAGATCTAGTTTGAATCCCAAATTGGCCATTTAATAATTGCATGACATCAGGCAAACAATTCTCTTCATCTTGTTGTTCTTGAAAAAAAAAAAGGAGTGGGGGTGAGAGGTGATTATACTATGAAGTTTCACTTTGTCTCTGTTTTCTATCCCTCCCACCCAATTGGTCAGTAAGACTTTTCCAGTTATATCCAGTCAATATCTTCTGAGTCTACGATCTGCTCATTTTTTCATGCCATTACTTTACACCAGACCCTCACTGTATATTACGTGGACTATTGAAATGGCCTTTGAGTTGGTTTCCCCTCCTCTAATCTCACACTCCTTTCCCACTTATTTTTCACCTGTTCAAGACTATATTCTTCCCAGTTGCATATTTGATTCAATTCCTAGCCCCTCAATATGCTATCAACGTTATAGTAAAGTCTACATGGCTTTTCATGATATGTAAACTTTTTCACAATCTGGCTGTTGCCTACAACTCTAACTTTTCCGCCCTGTCTCTCCATTTAATGAACCTTGTTGAGCTAACTATTTAATTTCTTTGTCCATGCATATCCCTAGGCCTAAAAAGTCTCTCCACATGCCATTTCCTTACTCCTCGTGGGGACTTGCTATTTATCTTTGAAACTCAGCTTAAATATATTCTTCCTCTCCCTCATTCTTTTGAATAATCTTTATACTTTAAACATATTTCTATTGTTATTTATGCCTATTATACTAAATCACATTGGTTCTATATGTGCTAGGTTGTTAGGACATGAATTAATGTGTTAATGAAGTCACAAACATTTATAATTATCTAAACTTTCAGGATCACAGTTCACGTTAGATGCCCAATAAATGTTAGCCTCTCTTGTACTTTCCCCTTTTCTTCTTTCTTAATGTCAGTGTTTTACTTACACACACACACACACACACACACACACGATGTTGTGGAAAAGCCTAAAAGACATCCTTGAGAAATGCTTGCTTTAGGGAAACCGAGTGAATAATAATTTCCGTAGGAAATAGCAGCACACCAGGTGCAAGAAAGCCCCCAAAGGTGCAGTGAATGATGTGGAGCGATTCATTTAGGTTACCTTCTCATTGGTATGAATCTTGGTAGGAAAAGAAATCTGTCTCCTATTTTCCAGCCCTGCGTTTTACTCAGCTCCTGGAGGTTCACTGAAAGTACCTTTCTGTAAGCTACTGTCTCTCTCTGGGATAGTTTCTCCCTTTCTTCAGCCAACTGTCTCCAATTTGAACCATAAATTAAGGCTCCCTTCCTCTGGGAAGCAGCCCTAACTTGCTGAGGCTGGTTTCATTACCTCTTCTCTGTGTTGTCCTATCCCCTGAGCTTTCTACCTTCCACTCTGTCTTGTAATCATCTGTTTATACGTTATTCTTCCCCATCTGGTTGTGAGCTTCCTGAAGACGGGGTTAGTGGTTCATTGGTCCCTAAGTCCCCATGACCTGTACAATGCAGACATTCAGTAAATATTTGAATGAATTAGTGAGTCACAGAAGGAGGTCTTTGCCTGTCATTGTTTTTTCTATGTTCCCCTTTCCAGAGTGTATCCCTCTAGGTGGCAGTGACTGTTCTTTGTATTCTGTGTATGCAGCAGCGCTTTGCATGTTATGCAGACTGAGTGGAGGAGGCAAAAGCCCTAAAAGCCAGGAGTACCTACCCTACCTCTTCCCATCCAAGAGAAGTGGGGGATGTAAAAAAATCAATTTGGAAAGACTCAGAGATACAAGCCTACACTTTTTTTTTTAATTTTTATTTATTTATTTATGGCTGCATTGGGCCTTCGTTGCTATGCACAGGCTTTCTCTGGTTGCGGCGAGCGGGGGCTACTCGTGGGCTTCTCATTGTGGTGGCTTCTCTTGTTGCAGAGCACAGGCTCTAGGAGCACAGGCTCAGTAGCTGTGGCACAAGGGCTTAGGTGCGCCGCGGCATGTAGGATCTTCCCGGACCAGGGCTCGAACCCGTGTCCCCTGCATTGGCAGGCGGATTCTTAACCACTGTGCCAGCAAGGAAGCCCCAAGCCTACTTGGGGCTTCTTGATCTTGACGTCCACTTGCAAACATTTGCGATGTCTTTCTCTTTCTGGCCTCTCATTAAACCTGCAGAAATTATGGGAAAGTTAAACAGCTCTTGGCTGGCACTTAACTTTTTCCTCTTTGAAATCTGCAAGTTCTTGTTATTTCTTGCCCTCACGTGGGTCAGAGTTCCCTTCTCTGCTGGAAACAGCCTGTCCACTGATGCCCCAGCACACCCCCACTCCTGCCTTTCTGCTTGCATTTTTAGAATGCTGTAACACTTAGGGAAACTTCTTCTGATTAAAAAGGTTTAAAATGAGTAGATGGCAGGTTAAAAATAACAGAAATGCTCCTGCTGTCCCAGTTTATTAAACGATGTCCTGGCAGTTAAAACCTCCAGGCAGTGCCTCCGGCGAACTGAGTCCAGCATCTCATCATTATCCTCCAGAAATCCTTGGGTCGATTGAATCTGCAACCATTAGCTAGAATGGAAAGGTTTTGACCTGTCATTTAAACAAGAAGAGCCAACCAAGCCAAGTTCTTAATTACAGGGAAGATTTTTAGTGTTATAAGACTAAATGGCCTCTCTAATTTGTAAAGGAATAATAGGGGAGCATCTTACAGCTTCCCTGACTATCCACCTTTCATTTGCATCACTGACAGTCTGGATTAGGTGTCCTTCCCATGCATTCTGAAAACACTTCCATGATCTCTGTATCACAGCTCTCACTGATGTGACATGTACCTCAGAGTGGTAGCTAGGAAGGCAGCATCTGGAGTTGAATTGCTCAAGAGTGGATGTCAGCCCTGCCCCTTATTAGCTGTGCCATCTTGGGCAAGTTACTTTACCACTCTGTGCTTCAGTTTAGTTGGAACAGGGGGATGTTTAGCTATTTTTGTGGTTGTAGAGTAACCTTGACTCTGCCTTGTTTTAGACATGGTCCCAGCATGGCCTTGTCTTATTACTCTTTATATGGCATGACCACAGTTTATGCCTGGTTGCGGAATTATGGCCCAGGGTTCTTTTGAACTGCTAATTCCATAGGAAGTTAAAAGTCCCCTCTCTCTCCTTCTCCAGTGATTTCATTCACATGGTCACCTCAGGGAGCCTCCAGTACTCTCATTCCGATCCACCCCAACCAACCAATAGCAATTCATGTGCCCCACCTTCTCATTCTGACCACTATTACGTCAGTTTAGAAATTTGACACTTCTTTTCTCTTTAATGAAAATATATTTTAAACAGTGTTTCTATATCTTCCTGTTTGTCGCTACAACATCCTTAATTTATCTGAACATTGATAACATAATAAAACTTCTAAATATAAATCTGATTATGACACCATCTTGTTTAACAATGTTCCCTCCAGCACTGAGGAAATTCAGCTATTCTTGGATTGGCTTATGAGACCTTCCTGATATAGTCCTTGCCAGTCTGCATTGGAAATACAACTCAACCCATGCCCTCAGGCAGCTACCTTTTGTAGGACACAGAGATCAGTCCTCTTCCCATGTTTGAGCTTCTTCTAATTATATCCATTAGACCAGGAACATCTCATTGGCTGAAAGTGAAACTGAGCAGGACCCTGCAGGGCCTTCCCAGGGACAGAAGTCCCCCTGGTCCAAGCCCCCCACACCTTGTTTGTAAAAGAGCTTTAGCCTCCTAGGCCTTCCTCGAGTTCCAAAGAGCAAATTTAATCAGAGAAATGAAAAAAAAAATGTAGAAACAAAGGAAAACAGTCAAGCAAGACAAAATAGTTTAGCCATGAAACAAAGTCAAAGACCTTTAGTTACTTATCAAGTGGTACAGATAGTATCCTGAGCCACTGAGTTGTTTGCAGATACTAAAACCCCTACCAGGTGGAAGAAGTTAACTACATGCTGACCACCAGCACGTAGACCCCAGACAGGTTGGAACCAGAAGGTTGATGATTGAGATTCCCCAAATATCACCCTGTTACATCACCACCAATCAATCAGAGAATTGTGCACGAGCTGATCACACACCCTGTGACCCTCTCCCTCACATTATCTTTAAAAACTCTTCCCTGAAAGCCATCAGGGAATTGGGTCTTTTGAGCATGAGCTTCCCGGTTTCCTTGCTTAGTGTCTTGCCATAAACTCTGTACTTTCCTTCACAACAACCAGGTGTCAGTAGATTGGCTTTGCTGCACATTGGGAGAGCAGACCCAAGTTTGGTTCTGTTACAAAAGAAAGCTTTGGGCTTCCCTGGTGGCGCAGTGGTTGAGAGTCTGCCTGCCGATGCAGGGGACACAGGTTCGTGCCCCGGTCCGGGAAGATCCCACATGCTGCGGAGCAGCTGGGCCCGTGAGCCATGGCCACTGGGCCTGCGCGTCTAGAGCCTGTGCTCTGCAACGGGAGAGGCCACAACAGTGAGAGGCCCTCGTACCGCAAAAAAAAAAAAAAAAAAAAAAAAGAAAGCTTTGATGAAAACATCGATGGATGGAAAGGTTAATGATGAAATTTACACTTGGGGACAGAGTATGAGGGGGGAAGGAAATAGGAAATGGGAAAATTCGGTGGAGAATTGGAAGATGGAGAAGAAAAACAAAAAAAGTGGATTTGCGAAAGGAAGAAAGATAAAAAGACCAGGGAAAGTAAGAAAAAATAAAATCAAATCCCTGTATTGTGTCCCAGGTGTGAGTTCTTTGACTCTGACCGTCCTGTTGTTGCAGGTGGGCATTTTTATATTCCCACCAGATGATGCGAAGACTTGGCAGCAGGCAGACTTTGGGAATGATGGCTGTGTCTGCTACAGGGTTTGGGACATGCTTTCTTGACAACCAAACTTTTTAATATAATTAGATTGATCTTTCCTATCACTTGCCATGTAAATTACTTGTAGTAATTTACACTGAAAAATTAAAAAGAAGGAAGTTTTGTACTATGCTATGAAATTCAACCAGAGGGTATTTTCTGTTGGGTGGCTGGCTTACAAAAATTATCCCCAAATGATTCAAATGCAGTGTTGCACTGCAGGTCCAAAAGAGGCTTTGACAGAGCAATATTTTTCCTTACCATCTCAAAAATCTTTTGGTACACTAAAAAAAAAGTGAAAGCAGAAACATAGATTGGGTCATAACTGCTAAACATGTGTTAATCCCTTGACCATTTTGACACTCTATCAGATTCTATGAAACGTGTTCAAAACACACTTCTGGGAAAGAGGAACATAATACCATCCAGATTTCCAAACCTGTGATGTGTTACCAGATAGAGAAATAATTGAACTCTCTAAAAAATGTGTTTCTGATACTTAGTTTTGCATTCACACTGGAAATAACAAGTGTGATGTAACTAAACGTGTAGGATTTGATGCATGTTTCAGTTATAATTACCATCAGTAATCCAATTAACAGTGCGAACTAGAAAAATTCATTAAAATTCGTGCAGTACAATCTTCTCTCACTGAAAATTATACTTCTTGGGAAGATGCTTTTATCCTGATTATCAAATTTTGGTGAAATAAATAAAATTGGTGAATAGATGTTGCCATACCTGCAAGAGTCTGCTGTGGAAAAGTTCCATTCCATTAATTTCATCACTTATTGTCTGAACACTTGTTTATGCAAGATGTAGTCAGGTTTTGTGGGGGGGTACAGATCTCTTATGAGGAATTTATTAACTGTCACAGAGATAAGAAAACTTATAAATAGCCGTGGTTGGGTAAACAACAGGACACAAGAGACACACAGATGACACTGTGGAGCTTCAGAAGATGTAGATTAAGACAGTCTCTTCAATAAGTAGTGCTGGGAAAACTGGACAGCTACATGTAAAAGAATGAAATTAGAACACTCCCTAACACCATACACAAAAATAAACTCAAAATGGATTAAAGACCTAAATGTAAGACTGGGCACTATAAAACTCTTAGAGGAAAACATAGGAAGAACACTCTTCGACATAAATCACAGCAAGATCTTTTTTGACCCACCTCCTAGAGTAATGAAAATAAAAACAAAAATAAACAAATGGGACCTAATGAAATTTAAAAGCTTTTGCACAGCAAAGGAAACTATAAACGAGATGAAAAGACAACCCTCAAAATGGGAGAAAATGTTTGCAAATGAAGCAACGAACAAGGGATTAATCTCCAGAATATACAAATGGCTCATGCGGCTCTATATTAAAAAAACAAACAATCCAATCAAAAAAATGGGTGAAGACCTAAATAGACATTTCTCCAAAGAAGACATACAGATGGCCGAGAGACACATGAAAAGATGCTCAACATCACTAATCATTAGAGAAATACAAATCAAAACTACAATGAGGTATCACCTAGCACCAGTCAGAATGGCCAGCATCAAAAAAAATCTACAAACAATAAATGCTGGAGAGGGTGTGGAGAAAAGGGAACCCTCTTGCACTGTTGGTGGGAATGTAAATTGATACAGCCACTATGGAGAACAGTATAGAGGTTCCTTAAAAATCTAAAAATAGAATTACCATATGACGTAGCAATCCCACTACTGGGCATATACCCAAAGAAAACCATAATTCAAAAAGACACATGCGCCCCAATGTTCACAGCAGCACTATTTACAATAGCCAGGTCATGGAAGCCACCTAGATGCCCATCGACAGATGAATGCATAAAGATGTGGTACAGGGACTTCCCTGGTAGTCCAGTGGTTGGGAATCTGCCTGCCAATGCAGGGGACATGAGTTTGAGCCCTGGTCTGGGAGGATCCCACATGCCGCGGAGCAACTAAGCCCATGCGCCACAACTGCTGAGCCTGCGCTCTGGAGCCTGGGAGCCACAACTGCTGAGCCCACATGCCACAACTGCTGAAGCCCGCGTGCCTAGAGCCCATACTCCACAATGAGAGAAGCCACTGCTATGAGAAGCCCGCGCACCGCAACAAAGAGTAGCCCCCGCTCGCTGCAACTAGAGAAAGCCCATGCACAGTAATGAAGACCCAATGCAGCCAAAAAAAAAAGATAAATTAATTAATTAATTAAAAAAAGAAAAGAAGATGTGGTACGTATATACAATGGAATACTACTCAGCCATAAAAAGGAATGAAATTGGGTCATTTGTAGAGATGTGGATGGGCCTAGAGACTGTCTTACAGAGTGAAGTTAGAAAGAGAAAAACAAATATTGTATTAACATATATAGAGAGAATCTATAAAATTGGTACAGATGAACCAGTTTGCAAGGCAGAAATAGAGACACAGACATAGAGAACAAACGTATGGACACCAAGGGGGGGAAGGGGGAGTGGGATGAATTGGGATATTGGGATTGACATATATACACTAATATGTATAAAACAGATAACTAATGAGAACCTGCTGTATAGCACAGGGAACTCTACTCAGTGCTCTGTGGTGACCTAAATGGGAAGGAAATCCAAAAAAGAGGGGATATATGTATACATAGAGCTGATTCACTTCTCTGTACAGCAGAAACTAGCACAATATTGTAAAGCAACTATACCCCAATTAAAAAATAGAAAGAAGAAGATGTAGATCCTGTTCCTTTGGTGTCAGAGATAGGAAGAGGCTGTGCAGAGGCAGTGGCACTGAGCTGAGACATGAAAGAGAGTAGAGTATAGGATGTTTGAGGGGAAGGGTAGAGGGTGGACAAAACCACCACTTTGGAATCATTTCCAGGTATCTGCTCTTTGATGACTTTGCTCATCTTGACTGCTGGCAGGGAATCACTCTGACATTTAAAACTGCACTCCTTGAAAAAAGCTCACAAATTAAGACAAAACTAACACTACACAACTCACAGCATGGCTGGTAAATTGAAAGTTTAGATACAACAGCATTGTAGAAGAAGGATTGGTGGAACATAGGGATAGTGTGAGTTGGAAATGGCTGGTTGGAGATAAAAGATGCCAAATTCGTCCAAGATAGTTCTAAGGATATGAGTAATAATACTTCACACCTTCAGCAAGTGTGAGAGAGTACCTACCATGTATCATGGCAATTCTAAAAGCCTGGGAAATGAAAATGATGTGATATAGTTCTTATTATTGAGAAGGAAAGAAGCTTTGCCTTTTCTGAGCCACACTTGTCTGTTTACATACTAGATATTTCCTGTGAATTGATTTCCATTTACCAGCCATGCTGTGAGTTGAGTATAATGTTAGTTTTGTCCAACAGCGAGTACGCAGGTGCGGCCCACTGTTATAGTAACGTAGTAACTGTGGTAGGTTGGTTCATTCAAGATGCCATGTTACACATTCCCTTCGGGAAAGAGACAGACGTGACTAATAATTCCGATGTTAGCTAACAAGACCCACAATTATGACCACGGGGGTCTTTATCCAAATCTCAGCTTAAATGGTGATTTTCTCAAGTCATCAGGAGTGGAGGCAGGGCTCTGATTCCAGGGCCCCTGCTAAGGTAATGTGATCCTGGAGCCAGCTGCTGGCTCAGAGGTTTCCTGTTTCTCCTGCTTCCTGGTATGGCTAAGGCAGCAGCTGCTTTGGAAGATCAGCCCTGCACAATTGCTCTGGGAGGATCAAGAGGGTCAGCTCAGACCTGGTCTCCAGGTTTTGAATACTATCTGCTTAAAATCATGACATTGGTTTCTATTATCTGCAACTGTACTGTGATTGGTGAATACAGTAATAAATATAATTCATCATATGAATGTGTCATGAAAGAAAAGAACATTAGTATTACCTACATAAATGCTAAAAAAGCATTTTCTCAAAAAATGTCTATGTGTGAGCAATAATCAGGTAGTGAAAATAAAATAAATACAAATTATGCACTTAGTCAAGTATATAAACAGTGCTTTTGTATACACTTAACAAAAATGATTTATATGAAGAAATTTTAAAATTCTGCTAAACACACACACACATACACACTTGTACCTATAATAGTTAAATAGAGAACCATTGTATTTGCAGAAGACTTGTCATTATTTATTAATTTTAGTACTTAAAAGTTCTCCTGAATTTTCTAATTGTTTGTACTAGTATATTTTAAAGTTGGATTTCTACCTTGCTTCTTATACCAAAATAACTTTCAGTTTGACACATTTTAACCTCAAAACAAACCACAAAAATGCTAACATTAAGCATGACTGAATTGACATTATCTTGAAGTAGACGAAGTATTCTATGTAAGATTCAGATTTCATAAGATTTAAATTAAAATAATAATAAAAGTAACTCCATAAAATCTCTGAACTTTGCATGTTAAAAAATCACAAAATCAAAACATAAATGAGAAACTAGAGAATAAATATTTGCAACATTTATTTCACTGACTCTATAACAGTACTATAAAAATGTAGTACAATTAATAAATGAGAAAGTATCTTAAATGATTTTCAACTAAATACATTTAAAAAATAAATAAATGAAAATATGCTAAAACATACTCCTAACTAAAGACATTGAAATGAAATTAAAATTGGGATAAACTTTCTAATTTATTCAACTGGGAAAATTTTTGAATTTGATAATATTGATACTGAAAAGATGAGGAATTATTACTTCTCTTCAGAGGAAATTAAAAAGCTTAGTGCTTAGATTCAGCAATTCCAATCTCTTTATTTATACCTGGAAAAGTTGGCCAAGTTACTGGAACTAGAATGTTCACCACAGCTTTGTTTATGATATAACAAATAACAGAAGAGAAGGAATGGTCAAATAAAATATATTTTAAACCTAAATAAATATTATAATAGACTATTTTATAACCATTAAAAAGTATAGGAAGTCTAGGAAGAGGATATAGATAATATATGCTTTGTGGAAAGATCTCTAACATATATTATTAAGTGCAATAAACAAAGATGTACATTATTTTTTGCATAAATATGAACAATTATCTATATATTCACAAACAAGTATACATTGGTGCATGCACAAAAAAAATTGTCTTGAAGGAATTACATGAGCTTGTTATCATGGTGACTTTGGACTAGGGGACTTGTAATGTGCAGAAGGACACTTTGCTTCACTACTTGTATTTTTCTACATTATTTGAATTTTCCAAACTTGACCATGACATGTTTTAATTAGAAAATTTACCTACACAGATTATTTAAAACGTGAGATTGTAGGCATTTTTGCCTTTTTTATTTTATACACAGCTTAGAGTCTAGTTAGTGGGTATAGTGGATCAGATGTATCTAACCGTTCTTGAGGACGTATAGGTGACTATGAATTCTCTTCCTATTCTATACCACAGTGACGTGAATCACGGGAGACTGATGCCACCCCTCCATATGTGAAGCTTCAGAGACTCAGAAATGTCACCAGGACTTGGCTGATGTCACACACAAGGTAGGAAGTGGAGAAAGGATTTCAACACACACGTTGTCTCCTCATGTTGTGCACATTCCACACAGATTTCACTTCCTACTGACCATAACAAAAATATATTTCCTTCACACAATACATTCCTAATGTTAAAAGTTATTTTAATTTCAAGTATGAATGAATGCTTAATTTTTGCCCATGAATAAAAATGGAAGATAATATGCTGAGATGACACTGCATCAGTAAAAAATGATAATCTATTATCATAGCATGTGTAGGTGTGATATCTTCTCACTAATGACTTGCTATGCATAAGCACCAGGAGATGAACTTGACATTTGATACTGATACAACCTTAAAGAGAAGACCTTGTATTGTTCTTAAGGAACACTATTATACCTTCCTTAAAGTTTGAAGAGCTTTATTTTCCAAAAATGGAAGTATAGAATTGGTCCTAGTCAGAATGGAGCAGTCGACAGCCCTCTGACTTTATATTCTGTTCTTCCCTCTGCAAGACCCTTTCCTACCTCTTTATTTCTTAGGCCATGTGTCTCTTTTTCCATCAGTTCTCTCCACTTCTATAGCCTCAGAGTCTCTTAAAGGGGCAGTGGCCCGACACAGGGCTGTAGTGATTCGCAACTCCTGTCTGTGGGATTAAAGTGATGCTTTAATTTGAACCTATATCTGAATTCTGTCATAGGCGTCATTGGTATTTTAAAACATTCTTTCATCTCCCATAAAAGAACTTCAGGAAAAGGGTGAGGGGTTCTTGTTTGGAACTGGAACCAAGGCATCTGAGCAGGCTGAGGGCTTGAGACACCAGAGGCTGCTTTGGTCTAGTGAGCAGTTGTTTCCATTTCGGTGTTCTTGTAGCCCCAGCAGGGATGCTGGAGGATTAAGCTGGGCTTGATTGAAAGGCTACAGAAGAGAATGGAGACTAGGTATTTCTTGCCCTACTTGTCTCTGTTCTCCTCAGTCTCATATTTATCTTCTTGCCACAGTATCATCTCAAATGTCACCTCTTCCAAGAGGCCCTTGCCTCACCTGGCAGAAGCAGAAGAGGAACGAGGAACCAGTCTCTGTAAATGCCATTTCAGTGACCTTCCTAACATAAAGCTTTTCCTATACTCTGTTGCTCAAAAGCCTCTTGCAGCACCTCCTATATCTGGGCTTGAATCCTCAGCCTGACAATTCAAACACTCTCCAGTTAGGCCTCCCCTGTCCTTTTAGTGCCTGTTCCTCTGGTACCCGCTCCCATCCTCGGCCCTCAAACACCGTGCTGGATCCCCTAACACCTGAGTGCGTGGAAAAGCCTCCTTCACTCATGTAACTCACACATCCCTCAGGGCACCTTCCTTTTCCGTTCCTTAAATTAATTACATTAAAATGATTTTATAGGTTTATATTGTGGTCATCAGCCACCATTTAATGGTAATATATAATCTCTCCCCATGGGGCGCTCTAGTCCAATTTCTCTGTGGTGGTTTACAGCGCATTCATCACTAGACCATGTCCTGTGGTTACCTGCATAAACATCATTTCTCCTCTAACTTACTGCAAGTTTCTGTTTATGTCTGAATCCCCGCTCCTGAGGGCCTCGCACATGGCTAAAGAAAACCTTTGTTCATCGGAAATGACTGAGGAGATATAGGAGCTCTTTGTGTTTACTGAGGACCGTACTGAGGACTTCTGCATACAGAAGGCATTCATGTAGGACCCAGATTTTCTGAGATTTTTCTCGATTTCAAAAATGATGTCTCATTGTCACATCATATGTCTTGACTTCTGGGTGCAAAATATAGTGACATCAGTGTATTAACATTTCTCTTTATGTAAAGCATAATGCTCAACGTGGGCGTATCACTTCTACTTTGAACTCATAACAACATTTACTCTGTGTTTTCCTAAATTGTTCTTGATTTGTAGTTGCTCCAACTCACATGCAAGTAAACACACAAATACACAAAAACACAATTTTGATGTCAGTGTCGTAGTATCTGTGCAAGAGGCTGAAATTAGTCCAGCCTTTCCCATGACTATCTCAAAGGGCCTTTCCTGCCATCACTCCTCAAGAGCAGATCTGCAGTTCTTTCTTTAATACATGCCTCATGTACCTGGGACATACCTTTCCAACCACTGGCATACAACTCTCAGAACCAGGACAAGAAAGAAGGCCAAGGTGACTAGAGTTAATAATAACAGCTTCATTTAAAGGTTTTCTAAAGTCAAACATCTGAGCATCCTCCAGAACCCAAGATGTGATGGAGAGAATTTTTTTTCCCTCCCAAATCTCAAAACTGTGAACTTGATCGAGGTTAACACATCCCACAAATCAATGCCTTAAAACCAGATATCTTCTGCTAAGTATGAAAGTGGGTGCATTTCAGTGTTCATCTTTCCCTCTTCCAAATTCCCTTCCCTTCATCCTTCCTGTCATACAGTCCCTGCTGTTCCCCTGATCCCCCACTGCAAGCTTGCTCTTTACAGGACTGCAGCACTGAAGCAGCACAGTTTTAAAGCAGAATTTAGGACCTGGCACAGAGGAAGGGATCCAGCAAACTCTGCAGAGAGAATCTAATTAGGTAGATGGGATTTGAGGAGCTGGAGTTTTTCTAGGACACCTGGCTCACCCTTCTGTGTAATGGAAGTTGTCAGTGGCCCTTTGCTGGCAGCTGAGGCATCAGGACGTGGGTGTCACTTCTCATCTGAATTAAATGCTGCCTCCAGCATGACATTTCAGGCAAACAGGAACTGCTCAGTGCTCAGGCACTGGGACCTTTACCTGAGGTTCTTTTTAACTAAGAGCCACTGTGATTTTTGCAGAGGGAGAGAGCTGTCAGCTCAGGATAAGGGAGAACTTCCTAAAACTCAGAACTGCCTCAGACAGACAGACCGTTTGGTTGAGTAGTGGGATATCCACTACTGGCCAAATTCAGCAGAGAGGTGGCTTGCTGGATAGATGAAAGGAGGGTCCACCTCAGAGCCATAGGACTTACTAAGTTACAGCTTTCAGCCTCAGTCTCACACCCATAAAATGGTGGATATTATATTCATTCATTCACATATTCAAAAAATATTTATTTATTGGAAATCCACTGTATGCCAGGCATTCTTCTAGGGATGGGAATAGAATGATTAACAAAAGAGGCGAAGCGCTTCTCCTCATGGAGTGTGCGTATTAATGAAGAAAGGCAGAAAGCCAGCCTAACTGGCCGTCGTGTGGTACTATTGGTATAAGGGGAGAGAGAATGATGGTGGGAATGCTGCCAAACCCGCAGAATTAAATAAAATTGAATGATTTTTTAAATTTTCATTTTATATTGGAGTATGGTTGATTAACAGTGTTGTGTTAGTTTCAGGTGTACAGCAGAGTGATTCCGTCATGCATATACATGTATCTATTCTTTTTCAAATTCTTTTCCCATTTAGGTTATTACAGAATATTGAACAGTGTTCCCTATGGTATACAGTAGGTCCTTGTTGGTTAAAAACTGAATGATATTAATGAAAATAAATGAGATAATAATGACTAATATTTATTAAGCATGTCTGGGTTCCTGGCACTATGCAAAGCACCATACCTTAAATAAACCACCTTTTGATAAGAACTAATAGTCTCACTTTACAGGCACTGCAGCTGAGACTTTGAATAGCTGTGTAACTTGTCAAGTAAACCTAGATAGTTAGCGGTGAAGCTGGTAATGGAATTCAGGTATGAGCACCGGGCTTATAGGAGGTACCTACTTAATTACGTTTCTGTTGATGAAATTTGTTAATATTCATATGCTATTGAGCTATTATGAAGGTTATATGAAGTTAAAATTTTATATGTTTAACAAATATTGCCTGTGGTTTAAAGCTAGAGGCTATGGTGCTTGCAAGGAAACATAGGACACTGTCTTTGCCTTGCTCTAGCTTTCTGTCTAGTTTGGGGAGTTCTGCCTCAGGAAAAAATAGCTTAAAGCAGCACGTGACTCCGGCATATAATAGTTCTAGACAGCAGAAGTCTATTGGCAGTAGGAGATAAAAGGAGGAAGGTAGCGATGGGGTTTCTTGTGGTCAGGAAAGATATCTGGGTTTGGGTGAGGTCTTGAGAATGATACATATGCAAAGGAGTGGTGGGAAGGAGAGATTAAAACAGATGGGATGGCTCCTTTGAAAAAATTAATGAAGCTTTAGAAGAAAAAAAAACAAACTGGAAACAGCCCAAATGTCCATCAACAGGACAATGGCTAAACAAATGGTAGTATATTTGCCCAGTGGGATATTATTCAGTGATAAAAATGAATAAACTACTGACACGCAACAACATTGATGAATCTCCAATGCATTATGATGAGTAAAAGAAGCCAGACACAAAGGGTATGAACTGTATGAGTCCATCTGCATGAAATTCAAAATGAGGCAAGCTAATCTATGGGGACACAAGTTAGCAAAGTGATTCACTCTTGAGCTGTGGAGGGGATTAATTGGAAATGGGAATTAAAGAACGTTTTGGGATAATGGAAGTGCTCTACATCTTGAACTGGGTGATAGCGACATAGGTGTATGCATGTATGTCATTGAGTTTCACATCTCAGATGGTGCATTTTACTGTACATAAATTAAATCTTAATAAATCAAACACAATAGAGGAAAAACAAAAGATGAGAGTGGGAATACTCTAGAGAGCAGAGATTGGCTCATTTCACCAAGACAGAGATCTACAAAAAGCATTTTGGAAAAAAAAAAAGTTTGGAGTCAGTTTCCAGAAGGCTATGAGTAAAAAAAGTACAGGAATTATGATTTATTCTATGAACAATAAATATCCTCTGGAGGTTTTGAGTAGGAAGCTAATAAATGATTTTGTTAAAACGTAAATTTCTAGGTCGCACCTAGAAACACCCAACAAAGGTGTTGGTTGGGGCCTGGAAATTTTCATCTCTTAGCAGTTCCTAGGTGATGCTGATACTTCAGATCTGGAGACCACATGTTAAGGACTCTAACTTTAGTCTGCTTCTCAGTCACCTATGGGGTGCAGGTTGAAAGAAAGCCTAAGAGAGAGCGAGTTGTTGAGGGTTTGTAAATGGTGGAGTTAGAGGCTCCGGAGACAATGAGCCTGGAGCCAAGTTGTGTTTTGAAAGAAGCCATATGGAGGCTACAAGAGAGGAGGGCTGGGCCAGAGGGAAGCCATCCAAGGAGTAGACTTCCGTTGTAATTTAGGAGAGGGATGAGCAGAGTCTAAACCAGAGTGATATCCAAGGGGAAGGATAGGAAGAGATTAATTCACAGTGATTCAGGAGTTAGAATTAGACGATCTGGGATTGCATATTAGGAATAAAGGTGAGAGGGGAGTCTTAGATGTCTCAGAATTTCTAATTTGGTAATAAGGTGAGTGATAGTGTCATTTGGATCGTGAAACAGGGTAAGGGAATTATAAGAAGCTTAGTCAGGATGTGTGTGAGTACCACAAAGGGGTGGTGTCATGGGCAGCTCCAAGTTCCTGCACAAGGACCAGAGATCCACCGGAACTGATAGCAATGATACCTAGAGGCTTATGACCTCAAGCTGAGAATGATTCCGCCAGAACTGAGACCAAATAGGAAGGTCAGGGAGGAAGGTTTTAAAAGTGGGGTTGATTTTATTTTCAAAGTACATAGTTTTCTGTAAGGATTTTTAGAAAATTTTGGAAGTTAAGTAAATAAATAATAGCAAGGTCTGGGGCAGCTAGAAAAAAGTGATAAATAGGCAACTGTGTCAGCAGCAGCTAAAAATTCACAAGGATAAAATAACAGAGTCATGAATAAGTCAGAAGCACACACACGTACGTACATATGAGATAAAAACAGAGAAGAAAGCAAGCCTGGGTTCTTTAAATAGTCTTAGCTTATATCTCAGATAAATAGTAGCAGGTTTAAATATAAATATGAATACATGTATGTGTAAATAGATTAAAAACCTGAAAAGAAATATGTTAATACATGAACAGTGAATCCGGGTGTTAGGTTTATGGGCTATAGTTATTTTCTCATATAAACCTGGATTTTCTCAATTTTCTATGATCAACATGCTATACTTTTAAAATGTGAGAAAAAGTTATTTAATTTTTTTTTAATTTGTATTTGAATAATGGAAGAGGAAAAGCATGATAGAATTCTCTAGAGAAAGGATTAGAGTTTGGCTTTCTGGTTCTCTTCTCTCTGCATCCCAAGACAGATCTTGGCAGTCCCACAAAGAAACGTCTGGATCTCTCATTGCTCAGTGATTGGCAGGCCGTAACCCCCTGAATGCTGCAACCTCACAGGCAATTTGATCCATTCTCCCTGGGAAGCCTCGGGCTAGGAGGCAATATTTAGAGTAACACAACATTGAAATCAATCTGAAATACCAAGAAAAATGGTTAGTGATGCATAACCGCCTCAGCCACTGCTCAACCCACCTGCAGCCGCTGGGAGACCAGGACAGAGAGTGGGTCTCTGGCAGATTCCCTCGGGAGCTGTGGGCCTGCCTCACCAGCCTCCCTGACCCTCACCCCAGGACTCCTGGCAACAAATGGCCCAGGGCAACACTCATGGAAGCCGTTAATAAACATAGAAAATTTAAACAAGAAGCAAAACATATACCATTGCTCCTTACTAAGAAGTAAAACAGGTCTGACTTTAAGATCCACTCCTTATATGAGACAGAACATTCATGGGAAAAGGAAAGAAAATGTAGATTTTGCTCCATTTCCCACTGATCTTGTGTTTTTCTTTTCATCCATCCCTTTGCTTGTCAGTTTGTTCTCATTCTGTGGCTCTGTGATCTCAGAAATGCAAACATTGGGGTTCAAAGTTACAGGGAATGCCTTCCCTTAGTGATTCATGTTTTCTGCCTTCCTTCTCTTTGGAAAGACTCAAGTTAGCCTGACTCTTGGGAACCACAGGTCAATTGCTACCTACAAATATGCACATACTAATCCTCTCCTTTCCTCTCTGTCTTCCATAATCTCTCAAAAATGACCTACAGAACATTTCTAAACCTTTACTCATCTGCATTGAATAATTCTCACTAAGGTCAACACAGAAATCACCTTCAGCCTCTATTTAAACTCTTGTTTCTTTTCTTTTTTTTTTGCGGTAGGCGGGCCTCTCACTGTTGTGGCCTCTCCCGTTGCAGAACACAGGCTCCGGACGCGCAGGCCCAGTGGCCATGGCCTACCGGCCCAGCCGCTCTGCGGCATGTGGGATCCTCCCGGACCGGGGCACGAACCCGTGTCCCCTGCATCGGCAGGCAGACTCTCAACCACTGCGCCACCAGGGAAGCCCTAAACTCTTGTTTCTTTATATTGCACATTTCATAGAGAGCATGCAGTGGCCCACTTCTATCTTTCTTTCAACACTATCATCATAGCTGTGAAGTGGCTGTGATCACACAACAATGGGAAATTGATGAGGGAAGTTTCTTGTCTGTTGCTCTACAAATATAACATCTTTCTAAATCTCTTTGGGGCTCAAGATTGGTTTTTTTATCATAACAGGTTCTCTGTCATTGGGTAACCTTGAAGGGGAGGGTGTTATTACCAGAAGGAAAAGAGAGCTATTATATGTAGCCTTTGGTAGTGGAGGAACACTGCTCTTCCAAATCACAGAGCAACAGGAAGGGAGCCCAGGGAATAAACGTTACTTAACCTCTCCTTCGTCCTCCATCTAATCTCTAAGTAGTACTGCCCACTGGCCTAAACCAGGATCTGGATGGATTGCACTGCATGTTTGTACTCACACACATGAAAGTGTAGATCTATCTATATAATTTTATTTTTGTAAATATGATTATATTATATATTTTTCTGCAACTTGCTTTCTCCTCTTAATAGTATATATAAGCAAAATATCCAAGATCTCCACTGAAACGAAATGGGACTGGAGCAGTAAATACTGATAATCAGTTTGTGAGCAAAGGTTTATTTCTATAATATTACAAGAGTCAACCATTAGATCATTCCCTCTGTTAGGGCTATGCTTTGTCCAGTGTTATAAAATCAGATACATAAATGAAGGTTTTAAAGTATCTTAAATCACAAGAAAGTTGCAAAATATAGTTATTCTGCAACAAACACCATTTTCCCAGGTGAAATAAAGAAAGGGGAACTTTTCTGTCTAAAAAGGTTATTAGTTAATTCCATAAGCACTTTACTGAAAACAAGGAAAAATATGTATTTCTGAGCTGACTTACATAACTAAGCAATTTCTGAAGAGGCTGTTGGAGGAGATCATGGAGAGGAGAAGACCACTGGTTGACCCAAGAGGGGACTTGGGTCATCAGAGGGTCCTCACCCCTCCCTCCATCCTTGGAAGGTATATTCGGCCCACCCCAGTTCTTGTGGTTTTTTGAGGACACAGCCTTGAGAGAGTTACTTGTTGTTGACTGAACCCCATACTCCTCTTGGGGCTGCCCAAGCCCAGCCTCCTAAGTGAGTTCCTATGCTTGTTAAAAATGCCGCCTACTTAGCTGGAGTGGCCTCTTTCTTAGGTCCCTCCCTACCCTCTGTGTATGGGGCTGGTTTCAGATTCCACCCTGGGAATTCCTGAGTTTTCGAACCAGTGAGGCTACTTGAGGTGGTCAAGGAAGTTACCTTTATTTAACCAAGAGTAATTTGAAAACGGGTCATGATTTTAAATGTTTTGCGGGGAAAGTGAGGAATCACATTCTAAATATTTTATATCTTTTCTTATGTTCCACCTCAATATCTTATCTTAATATCACAGTGTTTTTTTTTTGTTTCTGTTTTTTGTTTTTCTGGGGTTTTTTTGGCGATGCCATCTTAGTTCCCCTACCAAGGATTGAACCTGGGCCCTTGGCAATGAAACAGCTGAGTCCTAACCACTGGACTGCCAGGGAATTTCCAGTATCACCATAGTTTAAATGACTGGAGATTATTCCATATCAGCTCTACACCATAAATTGATTCATCACTAACATACAGAAGGGGATTTACACTAGTTCCAGTTTCTAAACTGTATCAAACATCCTTTTAAAAATTACACTGTATCAATATAGAAATATACAGAGAAAAATGCATAAAAATGTATATGAAGTTCAGTATATTATTATTAACTAAATAGTCCAAGGAATAGAATATGGAGAATCGGAAAGCTGTCCTCACATTCCCTCCCAAACATTCCTCTCTCTCTTCTCCAAAGTTTACAAGTACCATGGTTTCTAATACTGCATATTAGTTTTTCTATTTTTAAATTCCCATAAGTAGAATGATCCTGTAAGTAATCTTTTAAGTTTGTGTTATGTGGCTCATAACGTTGGATTCATGTATCTTTTAACATGTACTTGTGGTTTTAACATTTTTATTGTTGTATAGTGTTCCATTGATTTATCGTTTAGAATGAGTGTATATTTGGTTACTAGTTTGTGGCTATTATAATTAATAACACTATAAGTATTCTTACATGCACTAGTGTATTTCCGCTAGACATTGCCAGATTATATGTCATGTTCAAATTTAGTTGATAATGCCACTATGTTTTCCAAAATGTTTGAAGCAAATTCTCAGTATTGAAAAGGATGCCGTTGGTCCACGTTCTCATCAAACTTAAATTATCAAAACTTTTATTTTTAGACATTTTGGTGAAAGTGAAGTGATATCTCATTATTGATTTATTTTCCACTTTACTGATACTAATATAAGTTCATATAGTTACTGCCCATTTGGTGAAGTACCTTTTTAAATTTCTTGTAAATTTTTATTAGATTGTCTTATTGATTGTAATTGATTTTAAGTTAAGCTTTTTTACTGACTTGAAAGTATTCCTTATATATCTTGAAAGGAGCCCTTTTTTGTGTATGTATACTACAAATATATTTTTTCACTTTGTGGCTTACTTTTTTTTTTTTTTGGCCGTGCCACGCAGCTTGTGGGATCTTAGTTCTCTAACCAGGGCTTGAACCCAGGCCACAGCAGTTAAAGCACTAAGCCCTAACCGCTGGACCCCCAGGGAATTCCTGTGGCTTATTTTTTAATTGTTTTACTGGAATAACATGATGAACAAAAGTTGACAGATAAAGGTAGTCCAATTTTTCTCTGTGGTTGGACTTTTTTAGGTTCATTTAAAACTCTGTTCACATACAAGGTTATGAATATATTGTTCTGTATTATATTCCCCCAAATTTAGTTTTTACTTTTTACATTTAGAGCTAAAATCCACTGGAAATTTATTATTTGTGAGTTATGAAATAGGGACCAAGACTTTTTCTAGCCACATGGATTTTCCAAGCACCATTATTGAAAACTGTCCTTTCCTCCATTGTTCTTGAATACTGCCACTGTCAAAAATCAAGTGGTCATATACTGGGCATATACCCTGAGAAAACCATAATTCAAAAAGATGCATGTACCCCAATGTTCATTGCAGCACTATTTACAATGGCCAGGACATGGAAGCAACCTAAATGTCCATTGACAGATGAATGGATAAAGAAGATGTGGTACATAAATACAATGGAATATTACTCAGCCATAAAAAAGGAATGAAATCGAGTCATTTGTAGTGATGTGGATGGACCTAGAGTCTGTAATACAGGGTGAAGTAAGTCAGAAAGAGAAGAACAAATACCGTATATTAACACATATACATGGAATCTAGAAAAATGGTACTGATGAACCTAGTGGCAGGGCAGGAATAGAGACCAGATGTAGAGAATGGAACTGTGGACACAGGGGTGGGAAGGGGAGGCTGGGATGAATTGAGAGAGTCATATTGACATATATACACTACCATGTGTAAAATAGATAGCTAGTGGGAAGCTGCTGTATAGCACAGGGAGCTCAGCTCGGTGCTTTATGATGACCTAGAGGGGTGGGATGGGGAGGGTGGGAGGGAGGCTCAAGAGAGAGGGGATATATATATACATATAGCTGATTCACTTTGTTGTACAGCAGAAACTAACACAACATTGTAAAGCAATTATAATCCAATAAAGATGTAAAAAAAAAAATCAAATGGTCATATACATGTAAGTCTATTTCTGTACTATCATTCTGTTCACAGGGTCTATTTTCCTACCTGCTGCTAATAATACAGTGTCTTAATTACTGTAAGTGTATAAGACATCTTGCATATACTTTCACTTTCTTTTTTGTTCATTGTCCAATAGACCAAAAATGAATAAAAATGGTGTGGGTGGGTATGGAAACCTTTTTTTTCTCTGATATTAAAAGAAATATTTTATACAATGTCCATTACATCTAAAGTTTCTCTTCATAATTGTCATTTTTTAAATATACTTTATCAGTTTCCTTCTATTTCTAGCTTCCTAAGAGCTTTCTATCATAAATGGATGTTGACTTTTGTAACACTTTTTCTGCATCTCTTGAGTAGTCATATAATATTTTTCATTTATTTTGCTAATATGGAAACTTACCTTGACATATTTTTGGATGCTAAACCAAACTTTCATCCCTGAAATATTTTTAAAGTGGTCATGATGTATCCTCAGATAAGATATAAATATGGATAAGGATATAGATATAAGTTAATATACAGTTTTTTTGGCTACCAGTAGCTAATGTTTTTAGTATTCTTTGAATCTGTGTTTACAAAAGAAAATTCTCCTTTTCGTTAATGCCTTTGAAAACTTTGGTAATCAAGTTCATGAAGGCCTCATACAAATATCTGAAAAATATTTCTTACTTGTCTCTCTACTGGAAGTGCATCCATTAGATTGGTTTTTGCTTCTTCCTTATATATTTAGTAAAATTAACTAGTGAAATCACCAGTACCAGGCATATTTTGTGGGAAGCTTTTTTTTTTTAATCACAGATTAATTTTCTTTACTAATCAGAAGACTATTATATTTTTCACCAACTTTTGTATTCACTTTAATAAATTGCACTTTTCCATGAATTAGTTCATTTCATCTAATCTTTACTCATTATTTTATGCTCTTCTTATCTTCTTGAACATATCATGCTGATCTGTAATAGTTGTTTTATTAGTACTTATATTCTGCTTCTATACTCTCAGTCATTTCTGGGTCTGTTTCTACTGACTGAAGTTTTGCCCCAGGTATGGGCATATATTGCTGCTTTTTTGTGCCCAGTAGTTTGTTACTGAGTTCTGGCCATTCTAAATTTCATATTTTTGGGGGTGCTGGAATTCACTGTATTCCTTTAAATACTGTTGAACTTTGTTCTGGGGCAGTATATTCATTTCCAGACTTCTTTCAAGCTTTGTTATGGTGAGTCCAGCCTTTATCCTAGGGCTAATTTAAGCCCACTATTAATCAGTTATCTTCTGAAGACACTACCCAGTGCCATGTATCGTGATATTTTTCCACTCATAGTATGTTTGTCACAACTAAGGAATCAAAGTTGGTATATTACTGTTAAGTAAACTCCACACTTCATTTGAGTTTCACAAGTTTTCTACTCAGTATCCATCTGCTGTTCCAGGATCCCATTCAGGAGACCACACTGTGCTTAGTCATTATATTTCCTTGGGCTCCTCTAGACTAGTGACAGCTTTTGATCACTATGACAGTTTTGAAGACTACTAGTTATTTTATATTTATATTTTTAGAATATTCCTTATTTTGGGTTTGTCTGATGGTTTTCTCAAGGTGGAATAGGGGTTCTGGGCTTTGGGGAGGGGGATAACTGAGTTAGAGAGCCATTCTCATCACATCACGTCAAGAGTACATCCTACTGACCTGACTTACCAATGATGATGTTAACTTTGATCAAATGACCAAGGAGATGCTGGCCATGTTTCAACACTGTAAAGTTACTTTTCCACCCCTTTCCACCCTGTGCTTTTTTGAAGCAAGTCACAAAGCCCAGCCCACAGTTAAGGACAAAAGGAGTACATTAAGATGGAGGGGGTAGTACATACATAAAGTATTTGGAAGTTTGATTTTAGGATTGTTTCTCTTCCCTTCACCATATATAGTGATTTTTAAAAATTTTATTTTATTGAAGTATAGTTGATTTACAATGTTGTGTTAACTTCTGCTGTACAGTAAAGTGATTCAGTTATAGGTATATCTACATTCTTTTTCATATTATTTTCCATTATGGTTTGTTATAGGATATTGAATATAGTTCCCTGTGCTATACAGTAGGACTGTGTTGTTTATCCATCCTTTATATACTATTTTGCATCTGCTAATTCCATACTCCCAATCCATCCCTCCCCCACCCCCTCCCGCTTGCCAACCACAAGTCTGTTCTCTATGTCTGTGAGTCTATTTCTGTTTTGTAGCTATGTCCATTTGGGTCATATTTTAGATTCCACATATAAGCGATATCATATGGTATTTGTCTTTCTCTGTCTAACTTACTGCACTTAGTATGATCATCTCCAGCTCCATCCATGTTGCTGCAAATGGCATTATTTCATTCTTTTTTATGGCTGCGTAGTATTCCATTGTGTATATATATATATATATATATATATATATAGATATAGATATAGATATGTAGTGATTTTAGACATGCCTCTGATTATTTGCCATATAAATTTTCTTGGGTTTTATTCTACTTTGCTTATGATGTTTTGCTTCTTTGGGTGTTTTGTAATTTTATATTGCAAGTGCATTGTCAAAGGGATTTCATCTGTGGTGATTATACATAGCCTGGCATATAAGACACTACTTAGGCTCCACTTCAGAGCCTCTCAGCCTAAACCGCCTGTTATTCTCACTGTTACTATGGTCATCAGTTCTCCCTGGGCTCCTACTGACCTCGTGTAGACACAACCCACATCACTTGACCTCATGATCACACCCGTTGCCTTTTGCCTCTTGCCCAGGGCTTCCCTTTTGATGTCAGGGTTTGGAACCTTAAAAACCTGGCTCAGCAAGCGCTGGGACGTTGGGATCGTTAATGCCTCATGGGGCACATGTTTGACAAATGAAATATCGAAGCCAGGAAATGGAGCCATCCCCTTGCTTCTTCTGGAAAGATTGGCGAGATGTAGTTATCTCGTTACTTACAGGACAGTCCCCGAGGCATCAAGAAAGCAATGACACTTCTCAGGGGCTGACCCCACAGCCCATCCCCAGATTGGCAGCTTTGCTTTGCTCCCAGCCTGACTCCCTTTTCTCTCACTGACCCTAAAACAATAGTAGCCTATAGGTCCTTTGCCACACGTTCTGCTTTCTAAGGAATCCAGGCTAAGGTAACTGCCTTTGCCTGACCCTCCTGAAGTATTACCAACCTAGAACCACCTTTTGTCTAAATGTATTACCTTGGGTTTCTTGGACTATGCAGACATTGCAAATTTCAAACTTAAACCCTTATGAGCAGAGAATTATGTTTATAAATTCTTAGAGTATTTTTTCTTTTCCCTTTTTCAGAATTCACAGCAAAATAGATTTTTTTCCTTTCCTTTATGTCTGAGGTGCCATTAAAAAAATCCTAGTCTATCATATACCACAGGACGATGAGGCATTTTTAGCATCCCAGGCTTATATGGGGATATTAGTATTTGCCTGTCCTTTTCTCCTAACCATATCTGGATGTTAAAACTCTAATTCTCAGTTATTAGGATTTCAGTTACCCCCAAAATAGCTGAAACCTCAGTGCCTACTCTTATCTGATTTCAGATTCTTCTTCACTTTAGGTCCCTCGATATTTCCCTTATAGAGTCCTGCTATGCATTCTTTAGAGTTCATCCAATTTTTTCTAGGTGTTTTTATTGGTAGTACTTATATGATATATTGTCTTCCCTATTCCCAAGAACAGAAACCCTGAATATTTGCAATTCTGCCAAGCTTGGGGATCTGTTTTATAAATGCATATCAGCTTGGAAGCAGAAATTCAAGAGGAGAGTTTGCTACAAGCAAACACATGCCTGAGAAATAACATGGAAATAGAGAAGACAGGAAACATAGATACAGACCAAAATAGTATGCATTGCAGTCCAACAACAGTTAGTGTAGGACAATCATCTCTACATATTTCAGTAAGCCTGAGGGTCATACCAGACCTAAATTGTAACTCATGTTAATAATGTTGACATCAAGGAAACGCAGCGTTTAAAAAAAATATTCACTGTACTGAGGATGGTAACACTATGTAAGGTATATTTAAAAGAATTTCTTCCTGAAATAATTTTAAATGTTACGTTACTTAAAAGAGTGGATAATAATAAGATTAAATTATAATCATTTCCAATTATTGAGCTTCTAATATGTGTCTGGTACTGGGCGCTGTTTTTTTACCTAATTCTTAAGGCATTATCTTAATTCTCACAATAAACCTGCAAGATAACTATTATAAAGGCTTGCTTTGTAATAAGTACGTTAAAGTTACACAATTAGTGAATGGCCAAGACAGAATTACAATTTCTCTGCTATTTCTGTTTTACTGTATTCTTATTCTTTCCCATTCAGGAAAACCTCTTATTCTATAGACATGTTCTAAGAATGTCCCAGATGGCTGAGTCATTATCTATCACGTTTCCTTGCCCAGGAGAGCCCCTGACAATTCAGGAAGAGGCAGCCTATACTCAGTGTATCTCTTGACCTCTGTTTATGACTGGTCTCAAGCAGGTTCCCAGGATGGTCAGAGCCTCTACCTGGAGAGGCAGTGATGGAAGTATTTTGCACACATGCCAAATTTGTGGCATTGAAACCAGTGGGGAGACGAATAAGGGGGCCTGGGTAGTGAGTCAAAAATGACAAAAATAGCAGCAAACAGGAGGGACAAGTTTTCAAAGATGATAATTCTGTCTGGACAGTTGACAAAGAACAAATGCTCCCTTGCTCCCTGTGGAAATTATCATTTTAAAAAACAGACTGGGGAGCTTTAGATAATTATTTAGTTCTTTTAAATATTTATGAGTTCCAGTGTGCTACATACACTTTAAAAGACAGTTGACAACTGCAGCATATATCATCCTGTTCCCTCTGCGAGCTAAAAATGGTTTTACTTTTTCATGTAAAAACAATACTTTCAGTTTTGGTGTCCACGAAATAAAAGACCGTAAAAATACTAATTTACAGGCATGACAGCAAAAAATTTTCTAAGAAATTCTACTTGTAAACTTTCAGGTGAGTCATCTGGTCTGTCTCTTCTGCCTGGGTGAAAGAATGCAGAGGGAACCCATGATTAGTAGCCAGGACAGGGGATGAGGTTCTGAGGGCCTGAGGTTGAGGCAGCCAGTCTCTACCCATGGGGCCCTGGAAGCTTGAGGAACCAGCCCGGCCATTGCTTGGAGGAGTAAACTTAGATTTGCTTCAGAAATGAGAACCAAGCTTGGGATCAAAAAGGCAAAACATTGGCAGGAACAGGAGAAAAAGAATAGAAAGAAAAGAGACTGCCAAGATGCAAGTTTGTTTGTTTTGTTTTGTTTTGTTTTTTTTTGCTGTATGCGGGCCTCTCACTGTTGTGGCCTCTCCCGTTGCAGAGCACAGGCTCCGGACGCGCAGGCTTAGCGGCCATGGCTCACGGGCCTAGCCGCTCCGCGGCACGCGGGATCCTCCCAGACCAGGGCACGAACCCGTGTCCCCTGCATCAGCAGGCGGACTCCCAACCACTGCGCCACCAGGGAAGCCCAAGATGCAAGTTTTGACCATTGTTTCCAATTGGGCTAATGTTTCCACTCCTTTCCTAGGGGGCAGATGCAGGTGTGTAGATGAGTGAGTCTGGCTGATTTAATGGGGCAACTGGACACCTCCCACTCTTTTCTGTGTCTTCCTGGGGTAGAAAGTGTTCGTGAATGCTGTCAGTGCCCCATCCACATCCGCTTTGCCAGCAGGAACCCCCTTTCTATAGCTACTGAGACCACCAACTGTTAGCATCCCCGGAGCGCTCCTTTCTCTAAAGTATTACCTTTGCTCTAAAAGGTGCTACCTTACTTTATAAGATACTTCCTCCTTGAGTCAGAACTTGATCAGGGATTGACTGACGTAGGGTGCAAAATGCCAGCCCCTTTGCCTCCATGTGAGCCTGACTCTGCAGTACAGTTTGTACTCCAGAGCGCCCAATGGGATCAGGCTGAAGTGCATCTTCCATGGAGACCACATCCTACCCCTGCCCCATCGTGCTACCTTTACTTCTTCACGTATTTTACCTAAGTGCACCCTCTCCATAAATCTTTTGATGAGAGTCACCATCTCAGGCCCTTCTAGGGCATCCCACTAAGCCAGAAGGATAAGGAGGGCAGTTGTTCTGCCAGCCAAATGGGGAAACCGAATCTGTAACAAGGGAAGTGACACTTCTCACACCATACTGTACAAAGTGCAATCTATTATTTGACTTTTTGCACAGGAATTATTGGGTGACCCAGAATACAGCAGGAGCTTAGTAAACTGTACCACCCTCCATGTGTAAAATGCCCTTCTCCTCCTGAACACTCTACTCAGGCTTTAGGACTCAGTTCTCATGTCACTGTCTTGGCAGGTGCTTCCTGCTGGTCCTGACTCCCTCCCGAGCCTGCACTGATCCAGTTTCTTCTCCACTTGAGCTTCCATGGTGGTTTGCATTGCTCTCTGTCATTGACATATCATCATATACCATGAGGTGAGCTCTAATGTTTGTTGAATGCCCCGTAAATGCCCTAGCTTGTTCAGACAAAGGGGATGAGGCAAGGCAATGTTCTATACCTGAGGTCGTGTTTCTGAGGGTGGCTGTTTCTTTGCACTTCTCCTCCCTAGTGAGGGCACCAAGCTCCCCATCCACCCTTATTTCACACTGTCTGAGGATGGCAGGAATGCCCAGGGTCAACAGCCATTGCATTAGGTCTGTCTGGAAGTGGTGTCTCCAAAGGTCTGTCTCATAGGTGGGTGTAGTGATAGAAGGACACTGGCATTATCCTGGGAATCAATGTCTCCTTCAACAAGACTAAAGAGGAAGGTAGTTCATCTTCATGAACATCAAGCGTCTTTGCTGAATTATGTGCTGAGTCACACCAGCACACAAGCAAGGATGTTATCCCATCATGGAACTGGCTGTAAAGTTGCTAGGGTGCCATGTTGTCTTGGTAACACACCACAGAGAAGCTTCCAGGCCTAAGAAGGCCTGAGTCAGGGGTAGGTCTGCTACAGCTGGGCTAGACGAGCACACGGCAGAGGTAGAGCCAGCTCCTGCAGATTCCAGGGCAGGGAGCTCTGGAGCCGAACGCACAATAACCAGCACACTCCCTTGAGTCCCACTGTGCCCAGGGAGAGTCTACACATATTGCAAGACACATGCGAAAGCACATGCAGTGGTGTGTACACATGCAAGAGCGGGAAGCCCTGCCTGCAAGTCCGAGTTGAGACCTTGGGACTACTCAGTACAGCCCCTAGGGGAAGGGACACCATAAAGCTGGCTTTAGGGAGCTTCCTTGACCCATAGGCTGGAGGCCCTGAACCTGTAGCTGCTTCTCCTCCTCACACCGAGGCCTGGAGTCTCAGGCTAAGAAGCCCTCATCCCAAGGTAGCTTGAGTTTTAGGTACACGCCCAAAGTCTAGTGGATGGACCAAAAGTGATGAGGAGGCCCATGGTCGCCCCAAAAACACCTCCTCAGACAAAGAATAGGGCTTGTTTGTGGGATGGTGCAGACAAACCTGTGAGAAGCCCAAACACACAGAGAGAGGTCAGCCCAAGCATGAGGAAGTGTTCATCCTCAGCCTCAGTCAGCCGGTGGCTGTCACAGTCCTCCTGCAACTGGCCAAAACCCAGGGACAAGAAGAAGAGTTTGACGAGTGTATGAAAAGGATTCCAGAGATAACATCCCTCATGTGCTCTGGAAACAATAAAGAAAAGTCTGTGCTAGTCAACACAGTGTGTGTGAGAACTGAGGTCCTGCATCTCCATCCAGTCTGGAAGGGGTGATTACGTCGTGAGCATAGTGCGGTCTCTTTCAGTCCGACAGTTCTTGTTCTGAACTCCATGCAGGTCAGTTCTGCAGGCAGAACTAACAACGGAGGGATTAGAACTCTCAGCTAGGGCTTGCAGATGCTGTGGGAGATGGCAGGGTCAGGTGCTGCATGGGGACTCGGACACAGGGCTGTGATCATTCCTTAGTGGGTTCAGCCCTTCTCCAGGCCTGAGTCTCAGCCTGCCCGTGGGCCTCTGCAACCATGGGAAGAATAATAGACTTGGAGGCAGAAGACTGAGTGTGACTTCTACTAATGAGACACCACTTATTGGTTGTCAGATTTTAAGAAGGTAACATTAGCCTCTTACGTCATCTGCAGAAAGAGTACAATGACACTCCTGTTTCAGGGTTATGGTGATAACCAAATGAGATCACTTCTGAAAATGTATGTTGCATTCTGCCAACTACACAGTTAAAAAATTGCAACTGTTTAATAAGCATCTATTATCTGCTAAATTCTTCATTAAGCGAAGTAGTGGTGATACAAAGATGAATAAGACAAAATCTCTTCCTTCCGATGGCCGCACCACAGCTGCAGGTGATCAGATCACAGGCAGATTAGGATGTATTGCATGATATTTAAGTCCCTGCAAGAGGAATCTCAAATATGTCTGGAGCACAGAGGCCTGACTCTATTTCTCAGGTTTATAGAGTTAGAACTAAAGTCAGTCCGAAGCTGGTCCTCGCCCTCCTGCGGAGATGTGTGGCTTCCTTAGTGCTGAGGCTGCAACAGGATTCAGACTTTCTGACTCCCAGCACAGAGGTGTTTTCTCTACATCACACTTTTTTGTTTTTCCATCAACAGTAAAGGCAGTAATTTTGGTTTCAGAGTCTAAATGAAAGCACTGGGGTTGACCTTTTGGGAAGCTACTATAGACCAAATACTTTTTCCCCAAAGCATCATTTTTCACAACCCTAATTAGAGTTATTTTATAGCAGCCTAATGCCAAAGCACAGATTCCTAATACACTTTTCCTTTATGATCTAGTAATAAACATCTGGTGCTTAGTTAAGTTGACAATCTAGTTCCTTCTCTCAAGAGAGAAAACAATAACATTGCATCTGAAGAGCCGGCTCTCTGGTTTGAGAAAAGCTGATTTTTCATATTAGGCGGATGAAAAGCTGAATAACGGAATAAAACCCCAGCTCCTTTTTTTGGAAGCTGGGGGGCTGCCCAATGGAAATGTGCTGTGGTGTTATCTTCTGCCCCAAATCGCTCTTGGAGGTTACAGATTTAAAGCAAATCATAGGGACTTCCCTGGAGGTCCAGTGGTTAAGACTTCACCTTCCACTGCAGTGGCTGCGGGTTTGATCCCTGGCCGGGAACTAAGATCCCACATGCCTCGCGACCAAAAAAAAAAAAAAAACCAAAACATAGAACAGAAGTAATATCGTAACAAATTCAAAATTCAAATGGTCCACATCAAAAAAAAAAAAACACCTTTAAAATAAAAAAAGCAAATCATAGTTATGGCTGACTTCACTTGGAGAGTTGCCCAGGTCAGTGTTTTTTACCCAAAACAAGAAATTATCTGCTGTATCCTTGATGCACTGACCTATTCCTGAGAGAGAGCTCAGGACTAGAAAAGGAGTCACATATGACTAAAGCAAGAATAGGAACAATATTTAAAACTGATAAGAACAATTCAGCCAAATGGAAGCTGCCTAACACTTTGACACTCACTATCATCATTCAAAGGGTATCCTTTACTTATGTTAATTTAGAAAAATAAACACCACTTCACGTTGCCCCATATTGTCAAAGCAAATACACAGTAGGAAGCATAATCCATTTACCTCCCTGCATGTTCTTACTACTGAACCAAGCCATTTGGAGAAATTGTTTAGCTCAGCTCAGGGTGACTTTATCAATTGCTGATTCTAACCCTAATACCAACATTTATTAAGCTTCTACACTGGGCCAAGAACTGTGAATGCGAGGAAAGGGGTAACACTCCATTTCTCGGGGTCTTGCAATGTAACCAGAAATTTTTATGATATTTTATATTTATAGAGAGTATTTTATGTTTATCCATCCACTCAACAAATATTTATTAAGCACCTAATTTCTAAAAAGCTGGGGATCAATACTGAACCTGAAAGAGACAGTTACTGCCCTATTTCTAATGCAGGAAGTCTGATAAACAAAATAGTTAAATATGTGGTGTGCTAGAAGCTAATAAGTAATAGGAAGAAGAATAAAGGAGTCAAAGAAGGATCCAGAGTACTAAGGATGTGGCTGGGAGCATTATTCCATATTGAGTGGTCTTAGGAAGACCTCTTTGTTAAAAGACATACGAGAAATCAGAAGAAAAAGAGAAAGTCATGTGACTATGAGGGAAAAGGTATTGTAGGCAGAGAAAACAAGTGAACAGAAAATGAGGGGAGAGTGTTCTTGATCCAGAAGTCTTGGACCAGCAAGGAAGTGGGTGTGGCTAGAGGGGGATGATAGGAAAAAGGGTGGGGAAGAGTTTATAGAGGCAAAGCTGCCAGATCAAGCTGGGCCTTGCAGCATCATTAAGATCTAGAAAAAGGGTACAGATGAACCAGTTTGCAAGGCAGAAATGGAGACACAGATGTAGAGAACAAACGTATGGACACCAAGGGGTAAAATGGAGGGGGGGAATTGGGATGAATTGGGAGATTGGGATTGACATATATACACTAATGTGTATAAAATAAATAACTAATAAGAACCTGCCGTATAAATAATAAATAAAATTAAATTAAAAAAAAGATCTTGGCCATGACTCTGAAGGCTCTGGGAATTATAGGAGGGGGTTCAGCAGAAGAGTGACATGATCTGGCTTAAATCTGAGAAAGAATGCTCTGGATACTTTTGAAGAATAAATGGTAGGGTGACAGATAAGTAGAGAAACCAGATTAAAAACAAACAAACAAAGAAACAAAAAACAAACTATTGCAGTAATCCAGGCAAGAGACGCTGGTGGCTAGGACCAGTGTGATAACAAGGGGAGAGGCTAGATTTTGGATGTATTTTTAAGATGGAGACAAGAGGATTTATTGATGGATTTGCTATAGGGATTGGCTTCTAGGTGTGGGTATGAATACCATAACTCCCTCGCGTCCTGGCCACAATAATTATACAATGTTTTTGAAGTGATTAAGCTTCCCTTGCTCACTGTAGTAGCTGATGGCGCCCTTTATGGGTTTCCTTTCCCTTCATTTCCTCATCTCCCTACCAGTGTTACCTTCACGTCCTAAGTAGAATTTTGCACAATAGTGGTCTCAGTAATTGTTTCTAGAAGAACCTAAAACTAAGACAGCAAATACAATTTAAATGGAGATTAGACCATCTCTGTTGCCCTTTTATATTAATAGAAGTTCTGTTTTTCGCTGGTGTTTGCAGCGTTGACCTGTGTGGGGGTGGGGAATGTGCCAGCCCTAACCTTTAATTTGCATTTCCTGTCACCCGGGAGATGAACGCAGGCCTTGCCTTTCCTGCACACCTTCAGGAAAAGTCACTGATTTGTGTCCCTTTTGTCATCTCATTTCAACAGCAAGGGCTCAGGTCACTGGGCCTGATGGGGGCACAGCTACTGCTAGCAAGGGACAGTGATAGGCAGTGATACAACTTCACTTTCCTCTTTATTCAGTAGGGAGCACACTAGAGTAAGCAAGGCAACTCTTACCAATTTTTTTTTTTTTTTTTAGCTGTATGCGGGCCTCTCACCGCTGTCCAATTTTAATTTAACTTAAAGAGCATTTGTGTCTCTGGCCAAGCTCTTGTAGCCATTCTCTCCGAGTTAATAATGGTGGGTTGGGCAAAAGGGGCTCTGATGTTCTGTGCTCCCCTCTTCTCTGGGTAAAGACCTTCCGTGGTCATTACTGATAATCTCATCTCTCGTAGATGGATCCTAATATCACTATGAAATGCCTCCATAAGAGAAACACCCTCACAGAGAATGCAGTGAGAGGGTTTCCAAGACCTTAACTACTTAAAGAGGTTTTAAGTAGTTCCAGCTTTGGTGGTTAAATAGGCACGTGACTGAGAAATAAAGTTCTGAGGAAGGGAATTCACGTTTCTTAAGCACCTACCATAAATCATGTGATGCTTCAGATTCTTTCTTATATTTGGTATGACACAATTGCCCTTAAAATTTACAGATGAACAAATAGATCTCAAAGAGATTAAGTGACTTGCCCAGCACAACAAGTGGTGGGGCCAATATCTGAATAGAACCTGCTCTGATTTCAAAGCCATGATTTCATAACAACATCATCCTGCTCAAAAGTAGATGGTAAAGAGAAGCAATGTCTCAACGTGAATTTGTTTCTACTTTCCCCAAAGTGAAGAGATGCTGAGACAAGGTCACAGGGGACTTTGAGCCAAATGAGAAGGGATGGAGGGGTTTTGTTTTTCTCAGACTCAGAATGCATTCAGGGAAAGGAATGAGCGTCCTAAAAATTAACTCCAATTAAAGGAGACAACAGAGACCGTCCCTCTGGCAGGGAGCTAAGAGTGACACAGGCAGAAGACGTGTGACCAGAATCCAAGGAGGATGATGCTATCAGACCTGTTGTCCCCAGACAGCAAGAGCTTTCACAGTTTTCTGGACACAGGAGCCATTCCCTGTAGTCCTGGGCATGCAGCCCAGAGGGAGGCTGGTTGGAAAAGACTGTGGCAAACCAGGGAATCTGCTTAACCTCTATACTAGATACTTTATGTAGCATAAAAAACTATTGCAAAATTTTGGAGCTTAAAGCAACCAGCGTTTATTTAGCTCAGTATTCTGTGGATCAGTTGGGTGGTTTTCCAGGACTAGGTTGGCTTGACTGATCTTTACTGGGATCCCTCAGGCATTTGCCATCGCCCGGCAGGTGAGCTAGTGGCTGCATAGGATAGCTTCGCTCATATATCTGGCAGTTGGTCAGCTTTTGTCCAAGTTGACAGAGGTGACTGCAGCCTATGTCATTCTTTATTCAGCAGGTTAGTCCAGGATACTTCCCCTGATGAGAGAACTAAGGTACCAGGAGCAGCAAGAGAGGGCAAGTCTCAATGGACAAGTTTCCCGCCCCCCCCGCAAAGATAACATCTTGAAAAACTATAATACAATATCACAACCAGGATAACAACTTTGACACAATCAAGACAGGACTTCATTACCACAAGGATCACTCTTATTGCCCTTTCAGAGCCACATCTTACTGCTCTCCTGCCCCCACTTCTTCCTTAACTCGTGACAATCATTAGTTTGTTTTCCATTTCTATCATTTTGTCATTTCAAGAATGTTATATAAATGGAATCACAGAGTTTAAAACTGTGCTTGAGATTCATCCAGGTTGTTGCATGTAGCAATAGATAGTTCCTTTTTACTGTTGGGTAGTATTCGTGATATTGCATTTTAACTATTTACCTGCTGAAAGACCTCTAGGTTGCTTCCAGATTTGGCGTATTTTGAATAATGCTGCTGTAAACTTTTGTGCACAGGTTTTATGTGGACATAGTTTTCATCTCTCTGGGATATTTGCTAACATAGTTCTCATTTCTCTGGGATATTTGCTAAGGAGTGTAATTGCCAAGTCATATGATATTTGCATGTTTAATTTTTAAAGAATATTTCAAAATGTCTTCCAGCATCAGTGTACCATTTTACATTCCACCCAACAATGGATAAGTGATCCAGATTCCCCACATCCTCAACAGCATTTAGTGTTGTCTGAGAGGTCTGTAGTGATATGTTATTTTGGTATTAATTTGCATTTTCCTAATGGTTAATGGTGCTGAACGCCCTTTCATGGGCTTATTTTCCATTTGCATATCTTCTTTGGTGAAATGTCTCTTTATGTCTTTATACATATATATATATATATATTTATTTATTTATTTATTTATTTTTACTTATTTATTTTTGGCTGCGTAGGGTCTTCATTGCTGAGCACGGGCTTTCTCTAGTTGCCACGAGTGGGGGCTACTCTTCGTTGCAGTTCGTGGGCTTTTCGTTGCGGTGGCTTCTCTTGTTGCGGAGCATGGGCTCTAGGCACGTGGGCTTCAGTAGTTGTGGCACGTGGGCTCAGTAGTTGTGGCGCGGCATGTGGGATCTTCCCGGACCAGGGCTTGAACCCGTGTCCCCTGCATTGGCAGGCAGATTCTTAACCACTGAGCCACCACGGAAGTCCCTCTCTTCATGTCTTTTGTCAATATTCTATTTGGATTTTTTTAAACCTGTTGAGTTTTGAGAGTTCTTTATGTAGTCTATATACTAGTCATTGTCAGTTACATGGTTTGCAAATGTATTCTCCCAGTATGAAGCTTATCTTTTCATCTTCTTCACAGGGTCTTTTATAGAGCAAAAGTTTTTAATTTTGATGATGTCAAGTTTATCAACTTAAAAGAATACCTAGATGGGTGGGATTGGGGGGGTAGGGTGGGAGGGAGGTCCAAGAGGGAGGGCATATACGTATACATATAGTTGTTTCACTTCACTGTACAGCAGAAACTAACACAACGTTGTAAAACAATTACGCTCCAATAAAAAGTTTTTTAAAATATCATTCTTTTGGTATAATGTATAAGAACTCTTTACCAAGGGCTAAGTTTTGAAGATTCTATTTTATGTTTCTTTCTGGATTGTTTCCTACTAAAAGTGTGGTTTTATGTTTACATGTATGATATATTTTGAGTTAATTTTTGTATCAGTTGTGGGATTTGGGTCAAGGTTTTATTTTTGGTCTGTGGATATCCAGTTGCATCATTTGTTGAAGAGATTATCCTTCCTACACTGAATTAATTTTGCACCTCTTTTTTAGAAAAGCTGTTGGCTGTACTTGTGTTGGGCTATTTCTGAGTTCCCTATTTTATTGCATTGATATATGTGTCTATCTCTCTGCCAATACCATAGTCTTTATTACTGTAGCTATGTTATATAATAAGTCTGGAAGCCAGGTAGACTTATTCCTCTATTTTTATTATTCTTTTCAGAATTGTTTTAATTATTCTATTTCTTTTGCCTTTCCATATATATTTAAAAACAATATTTATTTTTCTATAAAAAAATCTTGCTGCAATTTTTATTGTAATTTTGTTGACTATAATAATTTGTAGAAAATTAACATCTTTGTTGAGTCTTTGAATCTATAAACACTGTATGATTCTTCATTTGTTTAGAACTTCTTTGATCAGCATTTTATAGTTTTAAGCATACAAGTACATGTTTTGTTAGATTTACACTGAAGTAATTCATTTTCTGAGCAATTATAAATTGTATTGTGTTTTTAATTTGAGTCCAATTGTTCATTGCTAATATATAGAAATATAATTTATTTCTGAATATTTATCTTCTACCCTGTGACCTTGCTGAACTCACTGAACTCACTTATTAGTTCTAGAAGACTTTTTTGTGGGTAGATTTTTGGGAGTTTTCTATGTAGATAATCATGTTATATGCAGATAAGTACAGTTTTATTCCTTTCTTTCTCCTTTGTCTTTTGTTTCCTTTTCTTGCATTATTACACTGGCTAAAACGTCTAAAACTAGGTTGTATAAATGTGGTGAGAGCAGACATTCTTGTCTTGTTCCCAGTTTTAAAGGGAAAACAGTCAGTCTTTCACCATTAAACGTATTATATTATTCATACATGTTCCTTATCAAGTTGAGAACATTCTCCTCTATTCCTCATTTTCTGAGAGTTTTTATTATGAATTAGTGTTAATCTTTCATCAGATAGATGCTTTTTCTATATCAACTTACAGGATCATGTGATTTTTCTTCTTTAGTGTATTAATACGGTGATTACATTGAATGAATTTTGAAACAGTCTTATCGCCAAAATTCACCTCAACAGTAATGGTGTGCAATCCTTTTTATGTATTTCTGAATCCTGCTTGCTAATATTTGGTTAAAGATTTCTGTCTATATTTCTGAGGGGAACTGGTCTATAGATTCTTTTTTATAAACTTCTGTTTGATTTTGGAGGCAGAGTAATACTAGTTTTCCTGTAAACAGTAGTCACAGAAGCACTTTTAAAATCTCTGCTTATATCAGGTTTCTACTGTCTCAGGAGTCACAGTCACAAGACCAGTCCTAAATGGTGGAGAACTGACTCTACTACGTGATGGCAGAAGTATGTAGATGCAGGAAGGGGAGGAATTAGAGGAATTAGCAGCCACTTTTATAACCTCTCTTATCTATCCAAACCTCTCTGATAGATAAGAGAGGAGGAGATGAGAAGAGAGTTGTGCAGCAGAAGAGAAAGAGAGAGAGGTAGAGAGAGGGAAAGAGTGGGAGAGAGGAGGAGGGAGAGAAGAGGTATCAACAAAGTTGTTAGGAAGAACAAAAGAAAAACGATCATCGATAACACAATTGTCAAGAAAAAATAATTCCAGTCAGTTAAAGCTGCATATTGCACAAGTGGGTAACAAGAAAGTGCATAACCAGCCATTAAAGATGTGGAATACAGAATTTTGTGTAGGGGGTAAGAAGAACATGGGCATAGGGATACGGCATGGCCAAGGTACCCCTTATGGTCTTTCCCAGTTTCTTATCCCCTAGTATGATGAAAATGTTTCACTGTTTCTAATGTTGCAGAATGAATGGAACAGTAGCTAATTTTGTGTACTTTTAGAATGGATTATGATGTTTTTTAAGTTTCTGAGATCTAATTTTTTTTTCCACTTACAGAACGTCCAAGTTCTCCCACGTTATGTCTGTCAGTGACTGGGAGTAATTAGAGATAAAGTTTGAGATTCCATGTAACTTTCTTCCTAAAAGCAAACCTCAAACTGTTCTGTTTCCTGTTGATTCATCCATTTTCCAAAGCAGTATTTTCTCAGTTCAGTGGGCAGCATGAACATTTCCACAGAAGCTGGGAAGGTTCACTTCAAATGAGAAGTGACCAACCTCACCACCATGATATAGCCCAGACTGTCATGTCCAGGGGCATCTTGACACCAGAAACCTCCAGCAAGTGATTATAAAGTGCTTCATTCTGCTTCTGGGTTTCAAAATACCATGTGTTAAGTGATATCTTTGTGTTAAATAGTATGCTATGTACTCTAGATAAAATGTCTCACCTACTTTGATGTAAGTATTCTAATCACCATTTCACAGGGAAGGGAACATATTTAGAGGAGTTAATGGCTATCAGAAGGCACATTAACACTGACATAATTAGGAATAAACCTGAGTTCTCTCTGGTTCAAAGGTCAAGCCACTTCAGCACAATGTCATACTGTCTCCCCCTATGAATCTCAAATGGCAACAATAGAAAGTCCAGGATTCTAGGGCTGAGGGACTTGATTACACAGTTTTGAAACTTTAAGCCTTAAAGTAAAATTTATGATAGTGAAGTTGAACATCAAAAATATAAAGAGGGGCTTCCCTGGTGGCACAGTGGTTAAGAGTCTACCTGCCAATGCAGGGGACACGGGTTCGTGCCCTGGCCCGGGAAGATCCCACATGCTGTGGAGCAGCTAGGCCCATGAGCCATGGCTTCTGAGCCTGTGCGTCCGGAGCCTATACTCCTCAACGGGAGAGGCCACAACAGTGAGAGGCCCGAGTACCGCGGAAAAAAAAAAAAAAAAAAAAAAAAAAATATATATATATATATATATATATATATATATATATATATATATATATATGAAGAGGTTGGAAAGGCTGCATACTTCCAAGGATGCTCAAACACAGCATTTTAGTGATAGACGTTTGAGAAACTTTATCAGAGTTTTCAGCAGTCTTAGACACCTCTAAATGCTGCAATGCATTCTTATTCTGAGCTTAAATTAATTAATACTGACATACTGCTCCAAGATACAAGAGTCAGAGTAACTTTACAAATAAAAATCCTCACCTTGTTTCTCTTGATGACTTACTTGTCCTGTTCAGGCCAGTATTAGAGCAAATACATCTTTCTGTAGCATCTCGAGTAATGGCAAATCTTTCATCCAACCAATAAACGCTAACATATTTGAAATTAATAACTACAGAATGTCTGAAGCTTAGCTCTTTCTGAAAATAGATATTACAACTCTTACAATTCTCCTGCAGTTATGAGGACATCAGAATTGTGAGAAAGGAATCATTAAATCAACAAATCATAAATTACTGCAGACCAATTGCGATTATCTGCATATATGTGGGATTTGAGAACTGTCCCTTCTTTCAAAGACCCATTGACAGTGGGGATCCTATGGCAGGGGTGCTTTGGAAAGAGACAGAAAAGAAAATGAACTCCCAAGATTGGGAGATGAAAAGGACCCTAGAGATTATGTTTATCCATTGATTGCTTCATTTATTGGCATGCTCAGTCATGGTAGGCATCATAGCACAGTGGATTCGTGCAGACAGTTTTCATATCTAACTCTTCCACTTCCTGTTTATATTGCTCATCCTTTCTGAGCTTGAGTTTTCTCATCTGCAAAATGAATTTTCTTATAGAATGATTCTCTCATCATTATGAGATAATCTTCTTTATCCCTGGTTGTATTCCTTGTCTTGAAGTCTACTTTGTTTGATATCAATATAGCTACATCTGCTTCCTTTTATGCTTAAAGTTTGCATGTATATCAGTTTCCATGCTTTTATTTTCAGTCAGTCTTTGCCTTTATATTTGAAGTGTGTCTTGTAAACAGCATATAGTTGAGTCTTTTTATTCATTCTGAAAATTTTTGTATTGAATTGAATGTTCAGACTATTTATATTTAATGTAATTATTGTATGGTTGGAGTTAAATCTACCATCATGTCCTTTGCGTTCTATTAGCCGCTCTTTTTTTTTTCTTTTCTTTTTTCTGCTCCATTGTTGTCTTCCTTTGGGTTAACTAAGTATTTATTTGCTTACTTACTTTTTTAGAAATTATTCTATCTCCTTTACTTTTTTTTAGGCCAAATAGGGTTTTTAAAAATTTTTGTTTTTATTTTTTTGAGATGTTTATCTCAGTGGTTAGGATGTAACTTATGATAGCTATTTCTTAATCATAAAATTTTCACACAACATAATGAATAATCTACTATTGCTGACATCATGTTCAATCCAAATGGATGGAACATTGTTTTTGCCCTAAAAGGCACTGAGAATTTAATGGGGGAGTATAATATATAGCCTACCTAAAATGACATATGTCAAAATGGAAATATATACGAGTATGTTCAAGAAAGCATTGAAACACAGGGTATGTAGGGTTTGGAGAGGAAAGATGAGAAAGAGATTTTTCCGGTGACATATTGAGAAGGATGGTTTATTTGCAAGTGTTCACATACAGAGAGGGAAAAGTCACGTTAGCAAACTCTGATTATTATAACTGGATTAAAATGTGACATATATGTGCATGTGTGAAGAAGATGGGGCATGAAAATGGCACATTACAGATCACGTGGTATTCTAAGATCAATCTAGGGAATCTGTACTTCATTTTAGTGGTGATGAGGGAGGAGTTCCTGGAGGATTTTAAATCGTTTGGGTGAGATGACCTGATGTATATTTACAAAAATCACACTGGTGATTGTGTAATGGATGTTGACTGGAGGGAGAGAAGAAGAAAAGCCACACTCTCTTTTGTACATAAAGAAAATGAGACTCAGAGAACTGATATAATTTACTTAAGTCACACATTACTAAAAGGTGAGCATGGCATAGACAATCCTGATAAGCAAAACATTTTTAACATGGTTGTATTCACCTGGTAATTTTTAAAATTACATATTGCATATTCACATAATAAATGCTTTTGATGTTAAAAGTGTTAGTATAATATGGTTGCTTCACAATACAGATACATTGATATTTGCAGTCAAAACTACACTGACCTGAGTGGGAGAGATGTCTTAGTGTATGTTTACATAAGTCCTAAAGGGCAGAAGGAAAAATGGTGGAGTCATCGAAGTCATCCAGTGGCTGGTTTAAGAGGACAAACTTTCTGTTCCACACCTAATCAAGTTAACGAATACATTTTTAACCTGTTCCCTGAATAGATTTCATATACATTGTGTCAGCCAAGTCATTTTAACTGCTTTTTGCCCTTCTTCCATCTTAAGCTAGATATATGATTGACTGGAGACTACATTTGATTGACAGATATAACAATTTAAATGTAAACACTTTATTAACCTGCAAAAGCATCTTAATAAAAAAACCTGATGGGGATAGACATAAAAGGTAGATGAGTTGATTTTGAAGCCAATAGCATTGTAGCTTAATGTGGCAGAAGCAATGAATCAATTAGAATGCTGTGAAAATAGCTCCAAAGATATTTTCTCCACACTCTTTAAATCAGCAGCTCCCTGCAAGTAAGCAGTGCTAAAGGATTATGCAAAAGCTTAATGTTTTCTTGCCCTTTATCGGATTTTAACCTGAGTCATTATATCTAGATGAGTTGATGGGCAAAAAGAAGCAGTTTTGGTAATAAGGCCAAATGCACCTGGTGTCAGCAGAGACCATGTGTAAGACAGGAACTCCCCCCGCAGCCTTGGATAGTGTTTGAGATTCTTCTAACGCCAGGAGAGCTCTTCCTGGTCTCTTGCCCTGTTTCTCACTGACGAACTAGCTGGCCTACAGTTCAGCCTACATCACCAGTGAATCTATACATCTTCTCCCAGTTGTCTTTCAACATAAATTCCACTGTTTTAAAGACCATTTTTAGGCTTGACCTTCTCCATGCTCTGTTGCAAATGAACTCAGTTTCTTCGGGGAGGTATATAGAATTCTGGTCTATGGCCTGCTTCTTCCTTCAGGAAATATCTCTGACCCAGAGCTCTCCTGCTGGGGTGGGGAAAATGGTACATTAATGTGTAGGTGACAGCCCTGCTGTAGGAGCTAAGACTCCATGGATGGGGGATCAGCAGCCCCGGTCTCCTCAGCTTGTCTCTTTTGGGGTGGCTCTTCCAACCTATGAGATGGAGAAGGGGCAGTCAGGGCCCTGGGTATTCCCAGCTATGCCAGACCTAAGACGGAGCTCCATCTCCTGAGGGGGCACTGGGGAGAAGAAGGATGCCCCTACCTCTGGGCTGTGCTCACCTAGAACTTAACCTCAACCACAGGTAGCTGGGGCAGGCTGAGAACCGCTGGCATTCTACCCTTCCCAAGGAGGTAGCCCTCTGACTGGGAGCTGGGGGGAAGGGTCCCTGCACTTTTGGCCATACCAGTCTGTGTGATCAGGTCACCCAAGATGGCTCTTCTCTTGCTCTCTGTACATCCCCTGCTGGACCAGTCCCTACTCACCTGACTGATCTTCCCTCTTCGTCTTAAAGCCTAGTCAGTAAATGCCTAGGTACTTGCCCCGTCCCAGCTAGTGATTGTTCTCATCTTAAAATCAAAACTGTCTCCACCATGGTAGTTTATCAAAGGGACAGTCAGAGGCATGCCCCTCTGCTGGTTTCCCTGGTATTGGATGAGCCAACCTGACATCAGTTCCCTCCTGTAAGTTGTAATCTCCCTCTTGCCCTGGGAGCCAAGACTACTGCTATGTCCTGCCCACTGTCTGCCACACCGTGTGGGGTGTTGCTCCAGGACCTTGCTTCAGATGTGTAAGATCCCCCATCCATTAAACAATTGATGTCTCTGTTGCTGCCTCAGGGCTCTTTCTTTACTTTTGAGGGTGGGCAAGTACAGGGCTTGCAGGCCTGTGGCGTGCAGCCCTGCACAGCCCTAAGTGGAGTTTCTGTCCTACTGAGTTGGGAGGAGGAAAGGAGGGAGCAGGTTTTGTTTCCAATACCACAGACTCACACAGTTCTTACAGAGTTTGAGCAGATTTTCTTGATTGTTTATTTGCTGTATACCCATAGGACCATTTCAGAAGACTTAATTTCTTTTTTTTTAATATTTGTCATCAGTTTCACTGGGGAGAGGGCATGAGGAGCTCTTCATGCTGTCCTGCAAACTCCTTTCTGTATTATTTCTTACAACTGCAGTCTACTGTTGACTGGAAAAAAAAGTACGAGCTGAAAGTTGAGAATTTTGTTTTATTTGGGACGTTACTAAGGACTATAGCCCGGGATGGCAGCCTCTCAGATAGCTCTGAGTGTTCCCATAGAGGTAAGGGAGAAGCCAGGATATATAGGAGTTTATAAAAAAAACAAAACCAAACAAACAAAAAAAACAACACATAATCAAATATCAAAAGATTACGGCAAATCACAAAAAAACCCCACCTATCTCAAGTTCATGATTTCAGTGCTTTTCTCTGTATGGGAAGATGCATGAGTCTGGGCTTATTGAAATCATCCCTTTGATATTCATCTTAATTATCTAGGGCCAGTATCCTATGTTTCTCCATTCTGAATTCCCCTCAGGGTACAAGGTCTTGGGACGGTGGTGCTGGCCACAACGTCCTTTGTTTACTGAAATGGCAGGCAACATTTTTTGTCTACGCTACAGTTATTCAAAAACTGTTTTAAAAGTTTAAAAAGAAAAAAACAACCAGCATGGAAATGGTGTCTTAGATTAGTTCCAGGGCAGATTTTTTTTTTTTTTTTTTTGCGGTACGTGGACCTCTCACTGTTGTGGCCTCTCCCGTAGTGGAGCACAGGCTCCGGACGCGCAGGCTCAGCGGCCATGGCTCACGGGCCCAGCCGCTCCACGGCATGTGAGATCTTCCTGGACCAGGGCACGAACCCGTGTCCCCTGCAACGGCAGGCGGACTCGCAACCACTGTGCCACCAGGGAAGCCCCAGGGCAGATATTTTTGTGCAAGTGATTCTTTGGGTGGGTCTTTCAGGATTAGGGGAGTAAAGAAAGGAGAAGGGGCAGGGGGAGACCTCAGCAAGGATGTGGTCTCAGCTGGAAACCAGCTTCCAGTTGATCCCATTGGAGTTCCAGAACGTGATTTACACTGTAGATTTGTCCCCATTTTGAGACAGGTCAGTCATTCATTAAATTCAGGTTATCCCTGAGAGATGACTGCCTCTTTGGCAGGGTGGCTCATAGATGCCAAGCACATGCACCTGGAGAAAAGGCCAGCTGTGGGCGATTCGTAGCCAACACAGGTGGGGGGCAGGTACACTCACCAAGTAAAGGGGATGTGAGTGGCACATCAAGAGCATCTATTTCTTCTAGACATTCATTTATTCTGTTATTCATTTATCAAGTTGAACACTTTCAGGGGCTGGAGATACCGAGATCAATGAGAATCAATCTGTGCCTTCTGTATGTCAAGAAAGTGATGGAAATAGCAAGTTGTTATGAGAATGGGGCAAGCCAGGTGAATAGAACAGTCCCTTTTGCCCTATGGCATATAAAACATATTGTTGACTGAAAAAACATGTACAACCTAAAAGTTGAGAATTATGTTTTATTTGGTTGACAAAACTGAAGACTTAAGCCCAGAAGACAGCCTCTCAGATAGCTCTGAGGGACTCCTCCGAAGAAGTAAGAGAGGAGCCAGGATATATGGGGAATTTTTGCAACAAAAACCAAGTAGTTGGAACATCAAAAGTTTACTATTCATTAAAGAAAACCAGACATCTCAAGTTAAGGATTTAGCGCTTTTCTATGTATGGGAAGATGCAAGAGTCTGGGCTCTTTGAAATCCTTTGATATGCACCTTAGGTATCTGGGGCCAATATCCTGTGCTTTCCCAGCCTGGGTCCCCTCAGGATGCACCACTGCGGCAGCGGTAGTGGCTGATGGCTTGATGGCCACAACATCCTTTGTTTGCTGATATGGCAGGCAACATTTTTTCACCCACAATATATAAACATATATAAAGCAATACAGCTGAATTGACAGCTCTAAGGTGCTCCTTTCCCATTGAGGAAACAAGTCATGGCGTTGTTCAATAATCTCACGTTTCGTTTTCTCACTCACTCGTTTAACAGAGAGCTAATGAGCACCTTGCTAGGCACCATTGCCACGAAAAAATAAACCAAGCTCTGAGCTTAAGGCGATTGCAGTGGGAACACTGAGGAAGAAGTGGGTGAATGCAGAACAATCCAGGAAGCGCTGTGAGGAAGGTCAGTTTCAGGAACAATAGATGCTCAGGGGAGGCACTGCTTCCTGGCTGAGAACTTGCCCAAATCCTTTGATTTCTAATTCAGCGCAATTTTCCTAAACTACAAACAGAAACACTGGAGGGGAGAGGGTTCTTGAGGAATTCCCCAGGGTTTACATTGAATCATAATCGTGCTAAGTACCTCAGCCATCACATTGTGCACTGCTAGAGTAAACTCACTATTAAAATTTACCGCGGTTATAAATAAAAAATCGTGTTGTTTTTACTTCCATAAATTTAACCCTGCCTTCTGAAATAAATATAATTACATTTATTGGCACACTTAGAATGGGTAACCTTGTGAAAATTATGCCTAAGTGTTAAGAGAGACAGCAGGGGAAAGAAGCTGAGGGGAAGAACACACAGGATATTATAACAATTAGAAAATGATTTTTATATTTACTAGCAAAACATTATGAAAGCATGTTCTAAAAATCTTTCTTCACAGCATTTTGGTCAAATTACCTGTGTAGCTGAACCCCTCCTAAGTGTTATTTTCCTATCAATTTAAATCAGAGAAATATTATAAAAATGAAAACACATTCAATACAAAACAAGGAAAATGTTTATGCTATTTTATAAAATTTTTTTCTATTTTATAAAATTTTATAAAGTATTCTATAAAATTTCTTATTTCTACTATATATCAATTAGTCTTACTTGGCTTTTCTCTTTTGAAGTGTATATATATATATATTTAATAATATATTTATTAATTCTATGACATTTGAATTAATGCTTATAGCCATTTTAATTTTATTGTGAATTAGGAGTAAAAAATATTATATCCTTGATGAGTACTCTTTTAAAGAAGATGAGAATGTATTTTTTGTCACATTTTCTTTTCCATTTATAAGAAATTGCCTATGGAGAAGAAAGTACAGGCACACTGACTTTCAACTATATATAAGGATATGTTCTAAAATCAATTGAAATAAAACTGTAGTTTATTTTCCTGCTAACTGGTATAAGTAGATGGAATGTGGGCATTTCCTAGGGCTGCCATTGAAAAGTACCACAAACTATGTGCCTTGAAACGGCAGAAATGGACTGTCTCAAAATTCTGGAAGCTAGAACTTCTAAATTATACTTTAATGGCAGTTGATATTTGAAGTTCTCTAATCACTTATGTATTCTCTAAGGATGGGGTACTAAAAATGCTTCACCTATAGCTATAGCATCCTCAATAGAATATTTTCTAGTTACTATAAATAATTAGAAATATATTTTCATTGGGGAAATATATGGCAGCCTATATATGTGGATTAGTTAGGAAGATTCTACAGGCATCTCTGCCCTTATAAGAATTGCATGAGGTGATTTTAGCAGCCTGTGATCTCAGACTGTACTTCTTGGTTTAAGGCTCAGATTTGGCCCTGTGTCTCTGTAACTAGGACAGAGTCTGATTGTTGTTTAATCAGACCATTAAATTAGCCTAGCTAACCATGAAATATTGCATCTTCCTCAAGAGAATCGTCTCTGCAAGATACTTTTCAGATCACTTAGTTTCACAACTGAAACTTTATCAAGGTTACTACAATAAATGTTTTATAACAACAACAACAAAAATCAAAGTGTCAGTAGGGTTGCTTTTTTTTCTGAGAGATCTCAGGAAGATACTACTCCACGCCTTTCTCCTGTCTTCTGTTGATGTCTCCCAATCCCTGGTCTTCCTTCTCTTATAGGTGCGTCATTCCAATCTCTGCCTCCTTCAAATGGCATTCAGAAAACAAGATGTCCGCTTCCAAGACATAATGGTGGACTTGTGTAGGATAGACAATCCCATTCCAAAAGGGAGAAATTCAAAGGAAAAAAGGCATCACAGGTCTAAAGCAAGTTTGCAGCTCAGCAGGGCAAATTCCATTAGGTTCCAAGACCTGAGAATACTTCTCTGTGACTTGATGCTCTGTCCTCTGGCTTTGCTGGAGCGGACCCATCCCCGTTGGTTCTGGGTTGCCCTGCCCTCTGGAGACTAGGAGGTCCCCTTGGTCCAGGTCTCTGAATCTGTGGCTCTGTCCTAAAAATCATTCTTCCTTCATTTCATCTCATCTTCGTCCTTCTCAGTCTAGGCATGCAGTATTTCTGCTAGTATAAAATTCTCAAAACCTTCTTGGTCTTCTTTGGATATTGAGGGGATTACAAAATAAGACAAGGGGTCCCTACAGATCCTTCTCGGAGAACCACATCTTTATTCCTAGTTACTGCTGAGATGGTTGATTGGAGATTGATTGGATCAATGAGTCACATACCTAATATCTCTAGGAAATGGTTGTCCAGCCACAATTTTGACCCTGTTCCAAGAGCATGCTATCTGGGTATTCCAAATCATTAAGCACTTGTTCCTTTCTGCTTAGTAGTTCTTCTTTGATTTATCTCTTTTCTTTCACTTATTATAAGCAGCAAGGAGAAACCAGCCCACTTCTTCCACTCTTTGCTTGGAAATCTCTTCGGCTAAGTTTCTAAGTTCATCACTTGTTTTTCATAAAACAGCAGAGCAAAATTCAGTCACGTTCTCTGTCACCAGAAAGACAAGAAGGATTCTCTCTCCTCCAGCATCCAATAACATTTTCCTAATTTCCATCTGAGACCTCACCAAGACCATATTTAATGCCCATATATCTATCAACAATCTCTTCGAGGCACTGTAGGCTTTTCCTATCATGCCCCTCAAAATTCCTCCAGCCTCTACCTATTACAGTATTTCAAAGCCACTTCCACATTTTTAGGTATTTGTTGCAGCACCACCCTACTTCTTGGCACCAAAATCTGTATTCGTTTCTTAAGCCTGTCATAACAAGTTACTACAAATTGGATGGCTTATAATAACAGAAATGTACCACCTCACAGTTCTGGATGCTAGAAGTATGAAATTAAGATATTGGGCAAGGTTGGTTCCTTCTGAGAGCTCTGAGGTGAAATTGGATCCATGCCTCTTTCCTTGCTTCTGATGATGCCTGGCAATCCTTGGTATCCCTTGACTTGTAGCTGCACCATTCCAATCTCTGACTGCATCTTCACAGCATTCTTCTGTATCTCTTTCTTCACATGGCCATCTTCTTATAAAGTCACAGTCCTATTACATTAGGGACTTACCTTATTCCAACACAACCCCATTTCATCTAGTTACATATGTAACAATGCTATTTCCTAATAAGGTCACATCCTGAATTACTAGGGGTTTGGACTTCAACATACCTTTTGGGGGTACAAAATCAACAGTTTTAGAGAAGAGAATATATTTTTCATCACCACCTTTTCTTTTTTCACTGATAAAAACTCTATGGCAAAGGAGGTACAGGCAAATCAACCTTGTACTATATCAAGAATGTATTGTAAAATCTGTTAATAAAACAGAACAAAGCAACAACTGTAATTCTTTTTCTTGCTAAATGGTAGAAGTGGATTGAAATGAGTATTTATTTTGATACCTTTCTGAAATCTTACAGAATGATAGGAAAGGGATAAAATAAAATAGAAATAATTTATGATAAAGAATAAGGGAGAGGAAATGAGAGCCATAAAATTCAGGAATCTGGAGAGGAGACAGAGGAGCAATCATGGACTTAACAGACCTGGGGAAGCTGAACCCTAACTTGACAGTGTAGAAGCCTAGAGGCCAGTCTATCCATAGTACAGAGCCTCCCCTACTGCATACAGACACAGACCCTTGTGATTGGAGTTTTCAAGAACATCCAAAAGTTGGGGAGCAGGTGGACTAACAGCAGGAGGACTGAATGAAAGTCTTTATAAAACCAGTTAGGCACCCAGATCCCTTCCCTGACTATGCTCACCTGGGCATCCACTTCCCTATCTCAGCAGAAGGCTGGAGGCTTATTGGCTGGAAAGTTGGAGGCAGAGGGACTTTGGTCTTGGGGAATCCAACACTCACTTGAGTGTAAAAGCATAGAATGAAAGCATGGAGTTGAAATGATAGTCAAAAAATGCTGGAAACCAACTTATACTCCCTGTCAAGAGAGGATTTCCCTCTGGAGAAACTAATAAGTCCAAGAAAACAGAGTTATAGACAGTTGTGGAGTCCCCCCCAAATCGGGGGAGCCAAACTACCACCCAGTAAATCTACACATGGAAAGCCATATCCTCACACATGGGGGGCCAAGCAAGTTCTTGCAATGTAAACACTAGAGCAAGGACCACCACACAGTTGAGGAAAGCCCAGAATCACAGTCAGAGGCCAAAACAAACAATGAAAATAAGAAAGAAGAATTAGAGATAATGCAGAAGGCAGAAGGAAACTTTAAAAATACTTTTGTGTACTGTTGGTGGGAATGTAAGTTGGTATAGTCATTATTCAAAACAGTATGAAGGATCCTCAAAAAATAAAAACTAGAACTACCATATGATCCAGCAATTCCACTTCTGAGCATATATCCAAAAGGAAATGAAAACGCTAACTCAGAAAGATATCTGTGCCCCCTCATATTCATAGCAGCATTATTTATGAGGGCCAAGACATGGAAACAACCTAAATGTTCATCGGTGGATAAGAAGTTGTAATATATACATATGCAAAATGGAATATTATTAAGCCATGAAAAATAAGACAATCATGATATTTGAGACAACCTGGATGGACCTTTAAGGCATTATGCTAATTGAAATAAGTCAGACATAGAAAAACAAATATTGTATGATTTCATATGTGGAATCTAAAACAAAAACAAAACAAACTCATAGAAAAAGAAATCAGACTTTTGGTTACCAGAGATTGAGGGTAGGAGGACGAAGAATTGGAGGAAGGTGGTCCAAAGGTACGATCTTCTAGTTATAAGATAAATAAGTACTAGGAATGTACAGACACACCTTGGAGATATTGTGGGTTCGGTTCTAGACCACCACAATAAAGCAAATACCTCAGTAAATCGAGTCACACAATTTTTTTGATTTCCCAGTACATATAAAAATTATGTTTACACTATGCTATATTCTAAGTATGCCATAGCATTATGTCTAAAAGAAATGTGCATACCTTAATTAAAAATACTTTATTGCTAAAAAACGCTAACCATCACCTGAGCCTTTAGCACACGACAGTAGTAAAATAAAGATCACTGATCACAGATCACCATAACAAATATAATAATAATATTGGAAAATTTGAAATACTGTAAGAATTACCAAAATGTGACACAGAGACATGAAGTGAGCAAATGCTATTGGAAAAATAGCATTGATAGACTTGATCAATGCAGGGTTGCCTCAAACATTCAGTTTGTAAAAAACACAATTATCTGCGAAGTGCAATAAAGTGAAGCACAATAAACAAAGTATGTCTGTAACGTACAACATGACTATAGTTAATACTGATGTATGATATTTACGAAAGTTGTTGAGAGTAAATCCTACGAGTTTTCATCACAAGGAGAATATTTTTTTTCTTTTTTCTTTTTGTTGTATCTGTATGAGATGATAGATATTAGCCGAACTTATTGTGGTAATATTTTCACAATATTTGTAAATCAAAGCATCATGTTACACACCTTATACAGTGATGTATGTCAATTATTTCTCAATAAAATTGGAAATAAATAAAAATAGTAAGTATCCTCTGAAAATGCAGAGGTCATTATATCCTGAAACAAAAATAAAATCCAAAGAAAAATGAACATTTAAAGAAAACAAATTGCCTAACAAGTGGAAGTCACATATTCTAAGTAACATCATCCTGATAGATATTTGCTCTCCAGAACACCAGAGACAAATTAAAAATCTTGAAATCCCGAAGAAAGAATGAAATAGTAATACATGTAGAAGTGGGACTCTAATGACCTGAAAATTCTCACCAGCAGCACTGGAAGCAATGGCCTCCAAATTTTTAGTGATAAATAAAATGTTCAACAGACTTGTAAAACCATCCAAACTATGAATGAAGTAAAAAAAAAAAAAAAAAAAAGGATATTTTCACACAAGCAAGTTCTCAAAACGTGTATCTCCCCTGTATCTTTTTCAGGACGTTACTGAACTCTGTGTTCCATCAAGGAAATAAATTAAGTTAAAGGAAGATATGGGGTATGAGAAAAAGGGACACAACGTAGGACAAAACAGAAAGATATTGTTGGGATGATGGAAAAGTGAGGTCCAAGGTCAATAGTTATAGAGGAGGTTGAGAGAGATCAAGAAATGTGGAGCTCCACTGGAGGGAGTGGGGCTGTTCCATGGTCATTCTGGGGAACAATCCACTGGTACTTACCCATATCCATGGAAGCATAAATGTACAACCTGATCCAGCTCTTTTTGCTCCTATGAAAATGGACCTAGGTGTCCGTTTCTGTGATGTTTGTTAAAGAAAATGGGAGGAATCCACAGCAGTTAGAGTAAGATATTAGCTGCACACACAGCAACGTTGTTTGATTTTAAAAGAGGATGATGAGAGAACAAAACAAAAAAGATGAGAAATATATATAGGCCAATGCCATTGATTGAACTAAGAACATACACAAAAATATATTACCCAAAGCAATCTACAGATTCAATACAATACCTATCAGATTACCAATGGCATTTTTGACAAAATTAGAACAAGAAATTTTACACGCAAAAGACCCCGAATAGCCAAAGCAATCTTGAGAAAGAAAAATGGAGCTGGAGGAATTAGGCTCCCTGACTTCAGACTATACTACAAAGCTACAGTAATCAAGACAGTATGGTACTGGCACAAAAACAGAAATACAGATCAATTGAACAGGATAGAAAGCCCAGAGATAAACCCACACACATATGGTCACCTTATTTTTGATAAAGGAGGCAAGAATATACAATGGAGAAAAGACAGCCTCTTCAATAAGTAGGGCTGGGAAAACTGGACAGCAAGATGTAAAAGAATTAAATTAGAACACTCCCTAACACCATACAAAACAATAAACTGAAAATGGATTAAAGACTTAAATGTAAGGCCAAACACTATAAAGCTCTTAGAGGAAACATAGGCAGAACACCCTATGACATACATCACAGCAAGATCCTTTTTGACACACCTCCTAGAGTAATGGAAATAAAAACAAAAACAAATGGGACCTAATGAAACTTAAAAGCTTTTGCACAGCAAAGGAAACCATAAACAAGACGAAAAGACAACCCTCAGAATGGGAGAAAATATTTGCAAATGAAGCAACTGACAAAAGATTAATCTCCAAAATATACAAGCAGCTCATACATCTCAATACCAAAAAAACCAAACAATCCATTCAAAACATGGGTGGAAGACCTAAATAGACATTTCTCCAAAGAAGACATACAGATGGCCAAGAGGCACATGAAAAGATGCTCAACATCACTAATCATTAGAGAAATGCAAATCAAAACCTCACATCAGTTAGAATGGCCAGTATCAAAAAATCTACAAACAGGGCTTCCCTGGTGGCGCAGTGGTTGAGAGTCCCCCTGCCGATGTGGGGGACACGGGTTCGTGCCCCGGTCCGGGAAGATCCCATATGCCGCGGAGCAGCTGGGCCCGTGAGCCGTGGCCGCTGAGCCTGCGCGTCCGGAGCCTGTGCTGCGCAACGGGAGAGGCCACAACAGTGAGAGGCCCGCGTACCGCAAAAAAAAAAAAAAAAAAAAAAAAAAAAAATCTACAAACAGTAAGTGCTGGAGAGGGTGTGGAGAAAAGGGAACCCTCCTGCACTGTTGGTGGGAATGTAAATTGATACAGCCACTATGGAGAACAGTATGGAGGTGCCTTAAAAAACTAAAAGTAGAACTACCATATGACTCAGCAATCCCACTACTGGGCATACACCCTGAGAAGACCATAATTCAAAAAAGAGTCATGTACCAAAATGTTCACTGCAGCTCTGTTTACAATAGCCAGGAGATGGAGACAACCTAAGTGTCCATCATCAGATGAGTGGATAAAGAAGATGTGGCACATATATACAACGGAATATTACTCAGCCATAAAAAGAAACGAAATTGAGCTATTTGTAATGAGGTGGATGGACCTAGAGTCTGTCATACAGAGTGAAGTAAGTCAGAAAGAGAAAGACAACTACCGTATGCTAACACATATATATGGAATTTAAGAAAAAAAAATGTCATGAAGAACCTAGGGGTAAGATAGGAATAAAGACACAGACCTACTAGAGAATGGACTTGAGGATATGGGGAGGGGGAAGGGTAAGCTGTGACAAAGTGAGAGAGTGGCATGGACATATATACACTACCAAACGTAAAACAGATAGCTAGTGGGAAGCAGCTGCGTAGCACAGGGAGATCAGCTCGGTGCTTTGTGACCACCTAGAGGGGTGGGATAGGGAGGGTGGGAGGGAGGGAGACGCAAGAGGGAAGAGATATGGGAACATATGTATATGTATAACTGATTCACTTTGTTATAAAGCAGAAACTAACACACCATTGTAAAGCAATTATACTTCAATAAACATGTAAAAAATAATAAATAAATAAAAATAGAACTACCATATGACCCAGCAATCCCACTACTGGGCATATACCCTGAGAAAACCATAATTAAAAAAAGAATCATGTACCACAATGTTCATTCATCACTATTTACAATAGGCAGGACGTGGAAGCAACCTAAGTGTCCATCGACAGATGAATGGATAAAGAAGTTGTGGCCCATATATACAATGGACTATTACTCAGCCGTAAGAAGGAACGAAATTGAGTTATTTGTAGTGAGGTGGATGGATCTAGAGTCTGTCATACAGAATGAAGTAAGTCAGAAAGAGAAAAACAAATACCATATGCTAACGCATATATATGGAATCTAAAAAAATGGTACTGATGAACCTAGTGGCAGGGCAGGAATAAAGACGCAGACCTGGAGAACGGACTTGAGGACACGGGGGTGATGAGGAAGCTGGGATGAAGTGAGAGAGTAGCACTGACATACATACACTACCAAATGTAAAATGGATGGCTAGTGGGAAACTGCTGCATAGCACAGGGAGATCAGATCGATGCTTTGTGATGACCTAGAGGGATGTGATAGGGAGGGCGGGAGGGAGGCTCAAGAGGGAGGGGATATATGTATACATATAGCTGATTCACTTTGTTGTACAGCAGAAACTTAACATTGTAAAACAATTATACTCCAATAAAGATGAAAAAAAAAAGAACATACACAAATAAAAGGATACATGTTGAACACATTAGAACACACCAGGGTGGGGTGGAGAAAAGAAGAATTGTGGCAATAAAGGGAATATATAAATGAGTAAATAAAACCAGAGGAGGGCCTTCCCAGGATCAGTGCACCTGGTCTAACTGCCACCTCCTAAGCTCCAGGTAAAACCTCTGTAGCATCTGCCCAGTGTCTGGGCTTGAACTTCCTCCTGGGTCTTCCATCATCTCTGAAAAGGGAAGAGAGCAGAAACGGCTTCTTCCCATTCTATAGACTCTCCACGACGCTATTTCACTGATAGCTAACGGAATTTCAATGAACTTAATCACTGGCAGAATTGAGTCCAATTTTCATCTTTGTAATACAATTACATAATCCAAGAGCTTAAAAAATGTAAATGGAAAATGACACCTCTAGGCACATATGTAAAAATTCTTGTTGCCTAACATATGAAAGGACAATAATAATTTCTGCTTTTAGGGTTATTTGAAATTCAAATGACATTATATATGTAAAATGCTTACCATAATACCTGGTGCAGGGTAAAGCACTCAATATGTAGTAGCTGCATTAAGTGAAATTGCGGGAGAGAAGTTGTTTTGAAGATGGTTAGTTGGAATTGTAAACATATTTTTGCCTAAGAAACAATATTAAAATTGGAGATGGCTGTAAATCCAGTTAGATCCAAAAGACAATTTAGAATGTTAAATGATTTGAAATATTACAGTCCTAACTAAACCACTGCTAATCAAATAACATTTATTAAGAGCCTACTATGTACTATATAGGAGGTGACTAATTTCCAATACGAGACAAAGTGTTTGGACCTCCACAGGTTTCCCTGACTATCCCATGTGTAAGTTACTCTCAAAGTGTGGTCTGAGGACAGGGGCCTCTGCAATCCATTTGTTAGTGGTCTGTGATTAGAAAAGAGCAGTCATTGAGGATAAACATTCAGAAAATGTTATGGCAATTTGATGGAGTAATTTTATGTCTGTTGAATCTAATAATTACAAAAATTGGATTTAATTTTTGGTAAGTTACTTATATTGTATTTTACAAAAGTTTTGGCCCATAATGGGTTAGGCAGTGGGTGTAAGAATAACATATACCTCAACACAGACCACAGACAATTGGAGAAGCACAGATGCAAAGTACCTCCCTACTCCAGTCACTCCATCAGATCACTCTTATTTATTTTCTTTGTAGAAATTACCAGTATCTGAAATTAACATGTTTTTTGAATTTTTTTGTTTGTTGAATTTTTATCTTGTCTCCTTCCTTCTACTAGAGGGTAATTTTGGGGAGGGGCAGTCTTCTCTGTCTTAGTACTAATAGTCTGAACACTGTCCGATGTACACTAGACACTAAGCAAATATTAGTTGACCCAACAAGTGGGTTCAGTTTTAACTGCTGCTGTTAATACAACAAGAGTTGTCATTCAAGAGGCAGAGACCCTCAAAGCCCCATCCAGGTGTGGCTTCCAGCTGTCCTGAGGCTGTGAGAGGGGCCAGCGGCTCCCTCCACCAAAACACAGGATTCAAATTTGTGACTCCCGAAAACCTCTAGAATTTAATGAGTAATTAACTGCGTTGAATGACAAAGCTCTGCTCTCTGACCAATTAGCCCGCTAATTATAAACCTTTTTTAAGCTAAAGATATAGATTAGACTATAGTGTTAACGTATTTGAGCTAAACACCCTGTGTGCCTGTGGTAATGAACTCTATTTTTTAAAAGAGTTTCCACGTATTTGCGGACCATTTTCTAATCCAGACTGACCTCCCTTGCCCTATTAGTGTGAATTACAGATCCTTCACTGTCATGGTTAAAGAGAGTAAGTTAATTTAGACCCCTGGATGACTAAAGCTGGGAGGATATTCTTAGTGGTTCTAATGACTGAATCTTGTGGTTTGCTGCGAGGACAGCATTAGGAGCTTCTATCAAAGTTAGAAAGGGGTGATGAAGAGATGTGTGTTCCAAGCGTTTAGGGGGATGTGGGGGGAGAGACAGGAAATAGGAAAAAAAGAAAAACTGTTTTCCAGTTACTTAACAGCAAATGCCGTGGCTATCCTTATGAAAGGTCAGAAACACAGCAACTGAAGCTGTCACATACTAGACAATTTGATGATAGTAACTAAGAAAACACAAAAGGCAGCTAAACCTCCCCCCTACTGCTAAAGCTGGCTGAGGTAGATCAATTTTGTCATGGTTGTTGTGAAGAAATTGCACTTGTTTGATGTTTCACCAGCTGATCATGTAGTTTCCTAGGAAACATCCTTTTTCACTTAAATCTAATTCTCCCACATTGTGGGATCTGATGAGTCACTCAGCCTGGCTTTCTTCTCACTTCCCTCTACCCATTAAAGGGGACCAACTGGCTGGAAATCTACCAAATGAAATGAATTTATTAGTTCTTTTCACCTTTGTTCTTCACTAAACTCTTTCACTTCTTCCTCATAAGTCTAACTGCTTCCCTGGTGTGAAGGGCCAGGGATACTGAAGAAGCCAGCCGGTTGTGTGATGTGAGCCATTGCTGGACAGCGAATTCCATCAATTTCTCAGTTATTAAACTGTATCTCAGCTTCTACCTTTAAATGGAAAGCATTACGTGCAGTGCATAGAAACGTTTTTGCCTTGTAACCTGTAGTGGAATTTGATGTCAGCTTAATTTTAGATTCCCAGTCACACTTTAATGTATGGTTATGAGAGAGAGAGAGACAGAAAGGGAGGGAACATACAAGTAAGAGAGCTTATGCAGATGTTTTTATTCTTATTTGAAACAATTCATAGATTCATTGCCACAAAAAATCTAGAACTTCAAGATAATCAAAATATAATTTTAACTTGTGAAGTGCAGATATATGAGATATAATATTTAATATAAATATCATTTAATATAAATTAAATATAAATACACAATATATAAATATTTAATATATTATCTATATCTAATAAAGATAAATATATAATTATATATAATATATAAATATATTTAATTTATATACGTGTACATTAAAGTAGCTTGCTCACCCCTCCTAATACGCTGAGCCAGTTAATTGAGCTCACACATTCTAAGCAGAGTTGTCTCTTTGGGGAAGTGGCATAGACATGGGTGACAGAGAGAGGTCTGTTGAGATTCAACATGAATAAAGAATTCTCAGAGCAAAACCTCACTGACTTTTTGCTCTAATGGCAGCTCATGGAAGAGCCTAGGCTGCAGACTGTGGGTACACCCTCACTGGCCTATGCTGAGTTAGCTCTATTGTTTTCTTCCCTTTTTGCTACACTCACTGGGCCTTTACTCTGTGTTCATTACTTTCCTCATGTTATCTCATGTGAGATAAGGTACGGTATTTTTACCTCCATTTTACTGATGAGAATAATCAAGGTCTAGAATTGGTAAATGCTTTGCCCAAAGTCACACAGCTTGGGGCAGTTTTAGGGCTCATTCTCAGCTCTGATGTCCATGATCTTTATAATTCTACTGAATACATTCTTTCTCTCATGGGCAAATGTATTGGTTTTCTTTAAGATGAGAGATTGTAGAAGCTATGAAAATGCCTTCATCTGAGCCACCAAGCTACTAAATTCACAAAAGCAATTGTAAATATATCCCAAGCCTAGATGGGTCTCACCAATATGGCTCAAAAAAAGCAGGATCAACATGGTTGGAAATTGAACTTTTGCAGTAAAGTTACCTGGGGCAGAGTGCCTATCAGAGACTTGCTAACATAGCATCAGATAATCCTGAGAATGAGCTTTCACTCCTAGGATATGAGCAAAAAATGATACATTCTCAGTCACCTCCTGTGCTGAGGGTTCCTCATGCCGTTCGTTGTATCCACATGGATGGAAGGACCTAGGTTAGAGCACATTTCATGGGTGGCTAGGAATAAAGCCACCTTTGTGAAAATCATAACAATCTGCTCACTTATATCTGCTTCCTACTTCAGGCTTCTTCTTTTTTTTTTTTTAATATATTTATTTGGCTGTGCTGGGTCTTAGTTGTGGCATGCAGGATCTTCACTGCCATGTGTGGGATCTTTGTTGTGGCACACGGGGATCTTTAGTGGCAGCATGAGGGATCTAGTTCCCTGACCAGGGATCGAACTTGGGCCGCCTGCATTGGGAGTGCAGGGTCTTAGCCACTGGACAGCCGGCGAAGTCCCACACTTCAGGCTTCTTAGTAAACATTGACCTGATTAATGGGCTTCATTGATAAACTCTTGAAAACCAGTAGTCTAACTCCAAAACAATGCATAAGTTAGCTCTTTGTCCATTGTGAACCGCCATAAACTTCAGTGACATGCAACGATAAATCTGACTGTGGAGTAAAACTGCTCTAGGCTTGTGTGATCTTGGATAGACTCACATGTCTGCGGCCGTCTAGACATCTAGGCTGGTTAGGGAGCCTCTGTCTGCTCACATGTCTCTCATCCTTCTTCTGGGTCCAGTGGGCAGCCCCAGGCCTGTTCTTTTCTTCATGGTGACAGAGGCTTCAGAGCACAAGTATAAAGACATAAGGCCCGGTTGAGGTCAGAGTCAGAACTGACAGATCATCACTTTCAGAGTGCTATTGGCCACACAGAGCTGTACAGTAGAACCCAAAAGACGCGTGCCCCGCTCTCCACAGAGCACTGCAGCGGTCAATGGCAAAAGATGTGGCTCCAGAGAGGGTGCAGATTGAGGTTGATCGTGTAATCTACCGGGGACAATGGGCCACACTTTAAACTCCACGTCTAACACTAATGGTGTGAAACTGGGCAATTTATTTATAATCTGAGTCTTAACTTCTTTCTTTCTTTTTTTTCTTGTTAAACTGCATTATTCCTAGCACATGCAGTCCTTGTGAGAACTGAATGAGGAAAAGCACATGAAATTCCCCAACATGAAAATGGAACAGTAGCTGCACTAGGGCTCCACAAAGCGCCATCCTCCTTCTTACTCTGACCAATGCGCTCACTCACTCACTCATTTCCTTTCAGTGTTCCCATTTCAGAAATGTTCCCATATGATGTTCGAGGAGACTCCCTCCTGAGGTCAGGAGACTGCATTCCAAGAGTCTATATTCTCTGCTTTGTCTCATTTTAGGCCCTTATATGCTACCATATGACAACTAAGACTATACAAGCAGTTATTTTCCAGGAGGCACAGATGTTGTCTGTTTCATTTGAGAAGCCAAGTCCTTATTGGTCCTACTTTCAAGGTCCATTTCCCAGGAAACATTTTATCCACAGAACAATAAACAGCAGCAAATGACATTATTAGTATCTAAAGAGTCATTAAATTCTACTCAGTATTCAAATGTCCCAAACTCTCTAGAGAGTTCTGAATATAGATGTTCATTTAACCTTCCTTTAAATTGCAGTATTTGAATGGGAGACGGAATCAGATTTTGGTCAGCAAATGTTACATAACAGCTGCTTGCAGAGGGCTCTTGTCTGTTCCCATTTCTTTCGGATGTTTGCATTTGCAACTGTAAGAAGAAATCTTTTCTTGGATGTAAGTTTGCCTTTACCTTCAGGCTCAAACAGCTTCTCTCACTGCTTTTTGGGGACAGTCATTGGATAGACCTCTGTGTCTTAAATTCCAGTGAAAATATCACAGACCCGTCTGGAATCCATCAATGACAGCTTCTGTCGTGGCAGATGTAAAAAAAGATTAAATCAGAAAGAATAAGAAGCTTCGTGCATCTTTTGGGAGACCAGTCAGGACACCTCGTGACCTGGTTGAATCTGGAGGAGTTGTTTTTCTAAAGTTTACGTGTGTGAGTAGGCACAGATGTACTTTGCAGTGTGAGGATGACCCTGGATGTTTTGGAAGAAGGCCAGTAGCAGACAGCTCAGCAACCAGCCAGGACCCTAGGGAAGTGGCAGTAGGAGGTATCCTTGGCCTCAAATATTGGGTGGATTGAGCATTGTAATGGGAAATAGCAGCAGGGTATCTGCAGGTTCACAGAGGTATGCAGAGAAAGGGTGGCCTTATCCTGTGGAGCAAGATTGGGACCCGGCTCAAAAACCAGGTCAAAAAAACTTACTAGACCTGGATTCAAGGTTAAAACTAGATTCACCACGTCATTGCACTGATGCTGTCTGTTTTGATGCTGAATTGAACTGCTCTGACCCCCAACCCTACTACACACTCAAGGTAGAAACACCTCTGCATACATGTGACTTCTCTTCCATCCATCTCCACCTCTGGTAGAGAATATTTTTCACCATTCACTCTGAGCCCTGAGAACAAACAAAAGTGGGCTGTGGACCTCTTTACATCCTGAGCCCTTCAAAAATCCCACAGGGCCTTAGCATAAAACAGAAAGTTGGAATTTCAAAGAGAACATAATTAAGTGACTACAGAGATGAGGTTGGGTTGTCCAAGTGATGCTGAAGCTCCCAGGGATTAGTGAAAGTAGAAAACCATTTACCACTCAGAGGCCTGAAAGGGCAAGGAGAGGAAACAGAGGCTGGTGAGAGCTGAAGCTGAAAACTTGAGACCCCCTGACGTAAGGCCATTCTAGAGGTACTGGGTTCCTAATACAACTGAGACACTGAGGTGAGGAGACAGCTAGGGGATAAGTACCTTGACCTCTCTCTGTCCCAGACTCCTGCTAGGACAGCCCATTGGGGAACCCAATCAGAACCCAGAGGGTAAGGGAACCTTGGTGATGTAAGGGCTCAGACCTCGGAGGACCAGGGCCTGGCAGAGAAGGTAGGGTTTGGATATGAGGAAGGACAAGTGGAAAATGATGTAAAATGTATAACATGGTTAAGGCCCTTGAACATCATTTAGTCTATCAGTCTGACTTCTCTTTTTCAAATAAATTACCCTCACTGCCTTTAACCATCTTCTACTTATCAAGGCTGAGGCCTTGGAGATGAAATATTTCATAAATACATTCATATCATTTTAATAATTTCTTAGTATAGGATCTCAGAGATTTGTGTGCATTGCTAAAAAAAAAAAGCAAAACCAAAAAGCAAATCTGTGGTGCTGACATGTAATATGATCTTCATTTCACTGAGAAGGAAGCTCGAAGACCCTGCAGGAGCTGAGACCTGTACGTATCCTTAGAGTGACATCACAATGAGGTCTGATGCTAAGGTTACAGAACTCCCCAATTGCCAGAACGCTTCCATGCTTCCATGCTGCCATGAAACTCTGTGAATGCCATAGGACCAATGCAATGGTACCAACTCCATTCCTCATTTACCGACCACTTAATATGTCCCAGGCACTGTGCTAGGTGCATAGGAGGGATAGAGTGGCAGTAAGACATCACAGAAGCAGAAACTTTAATCCTTTTAAAGACCCACTTAAGAGTGTCTGCCATCTGCATACTGCTGGTGTGCCAATGATATTCTGCCTATTTTTACAATAGTGGAAAAGCTAGCATTTACTCATTTGCTTCAATAATCTTCTCCCTTCTCTATTTTAAGTCCTTCTATGATATCATTTTAACTCCTTCTCTTTCTCCATCTCTTCCTTCCTACCCACAGCCCCAGCCCCATCTGCCTTCCCACAGTACTGAAAGCCAGTAGTTCCCAGGGGAAGCACTGCACCAGGATGCGGTTGCCTCTCGACACAAGGGATTCGAGATATCCTTTTTGCTCTGAGACATTGGTCCTCTGGTTATAACACTACATAGCTAATTACCAAGCATCTCCAGGTACTTGGCAAGAAACAGGCAAATTACACACATGATCTCCTTTAATTTGTTCCTATGAGTAAAATTTATTTGCACACATCAGTTCTTTGCTTACAGTGCTGCTGCCACCAAAATGATTAGTGCCATGAAACTGACAAGAAGCAAATCATCCTCATTTCTAACTTTGATGGCACTAAGTCTCAGTCTTCTCAGTTCTACGTGGTTCTCGTTTGTTTTAACGGACACAAGTCTGAATATAAAATCAAGTAAAAATGGCTAAGTGGGGAGGAAAGGCTTGAAAAGGGAAAATGAGACATCACATGGCATATGCTAGACTAACCTTGAACGAGTTTCATGAACACACATAACAGTGATAGAAAGGCAGCATGTAATCTAAGCCTGAATACTTGGTAAATCCCCCACTCTGTTATTCTGAAGCAGATCTCTGATGGGATTATATTCCTTTCCTTCTGTCTTGAGCCTTCTTTCCCTCTGTCTTGAGCCCTCTCTCCCTGAAACACCTCTTTATTTTCCCTGCCACTTTTTTCTGCACTTTTTAAAAACCAATCTTGGCTTTGGGGAGGGTTTCCCCAACAACTCTGGAAAAAGTTGCATTCAGTTACAGAACCGTGGAAATTTAGAGTCTGGAAGCAGTTTGGAAATCATCTAGTTGATCTTCCTCACCTCACCTATTGAGAACCCCTAGTCTAGCAATGCAGAAATAGAAATTTCCATGATGATGGAAAATTTCCATATATACACTGTCTGAAGTGGTAGCCACTAGCCACATTGTACATTGTACAATATATCACAGCTATTGTACACCTGAAATATGGTTAGTGTGACTGAATTCTTAATTTTATTTGCCTTTAATTTTAATTTAAATTCAGAGAGCCACATAGGGATAGAGGCTACCATATGGCATAGTGGAGGTCTAGAAATTCTTGGACTGTACCCAGTGTCACATAGCTTTAAAGTAGAAGAATTCACCTGATTGTACAGGCCTATGACTCAGTGCAGGGGTCTTTAATGGTTTTCAAATACTGGAGTAAATCAACCAACTAAGCCCAGCATGCATAATTAAGGTACAGGGGAGAAGTGTCAGCTGCCTTGGCAATGACAAAGTAACACGGGAGCTGTCAGAATCTGGTAGGGCAAGAGGAAGAGGGGTCCACCAATAGCATCATCTTATAATATGTTGTACCAGATATGATGCTCACACTGATGAAAAGAAAAATAAGTTTGGATGGATTTTAAAATTTTTATAAAGACAGCTGAAATGGAAGCTAAAATATTTATAGAACCATAAAAATTAGGAGATGGGGGAACAAGAAGGACAAGATTGAATGGTTATAAGAATGTTGAATTTACTATTGAGCAGGAAGTTAATATATAGTGTCCTAAAATGGACAAATTAAAGAATAAATAAGCATGAACGGTCACAACATCTCTGAGCAGAAGAGGTGAAAGCTGTCTCTGCGGATGGGGCAATGAGTAGGGAGGGATGCAGAGACACACAGTGAGTTAATACTTCTCTGCATTTTATTATTTTGGGCTATGTTCATGCTTTTTATTTCTTAAATAAATAAAAGCTATTTTTATGAGCTTCATGGGTTTGAAATTAGGGCAGAAAATATATTTATCAGAATTTTTTTTTTTTAATGGAGGGATGCTGGGAAACAACACTGCACTCAGTGCAGGGGTCTTTAATGCATAACACTGCACTGAAGGCACAATTAAGTAGGTCACTGCTTTTCCTCATGCATTTAGCCAGACGTACAAAAATATTTACCCACAGAATCATTTGTATTTGTCTAATATATAAAGCCAGTGATTTCTGTCTGGCAGTCTCAGTTTCAGGCTGCAGTAAGTTAGATCTTCTAAACAATTATTCAGTGCAGTCAGAATAAGATGAATCAGGCTGAATATCACACAAATTCAAACACAGGTCTTAACACACTCCAGTCAAAGAACAGCAAACATAAAGGCAGATGTGATGTTACCTATTAGAATATCCCAGGAAAAAGTACTCCCAGCCTATCTGACACACATGCTGATACTGAATGGGGGTAGAACAAGAAGGCACTCACTTATGAGAGTTACGGGAAAGGAGGCAGAGATGCCGAGGTTGTGGCAATTAGAGCCCTTTTTTTTTTTTTTTTGGGGCGGCGTTGGGGGAGGGGTTTGGGGCTATCAGTCAGCAGGTTTTTTTGGGCGAGAACTCAGCTCAGGAGCTGGGTGTTGCAGAGCCTGCTGGGTCCTGGGCTGCCGAAGCGGCGACTGCGGCAGCTCGTGCCTATGTTTCTCCTCCTTGAGGCGCTTGCGATGCTACTTGTCCCAGTCCTGCGGCAGCTTCCGGAGGCGGGCATTGCTCGGGTCCACGTGGTACTTCTCCTTCCGCTCTTGCTGCCGCTGCTGCCGATTCTCACCGCTCTGGGGCACTTTGGCCATGCGCTCTTCCACGAACTGCGTCCCGGTTGACGCTTCTGCTCCTCGCCCAGCTGCCGCACCCGCAGTGCCTCCCGCCTGGCCCCCAGGCTCAGGTACCATTCGCACCCCTCAGCCTGCGGCTTCTGCGGCTGTTCCCGCGGTGGCCGTAAAGGCGCCACCCTGGAGGCGGGCGCCAGGAGCCGCGTAGCGCGGCCCCAGCTGCCAGCGAAGGGGCAGTGGGTCATCCCGGTCTGGCCGCCAGGCTCCTGGAGTCGAGGCCCAGGGTGGTCACCAGGCCCAGCAGGCTGTGCGCCTCCGCACGGGCACCGCCATCTTGCCCATTAGAATCCACTTTTGAGCTGGGTGTTGAAAATTGTGGACACCTGGCTGTAGCTAAAAGCTGAGGATGAGCAGCTGACCTTCTGCAGAGCTGTTGTACACAGACTGAGGGGCCAGAGTGTGGCAAGTCCACGGATCCTAACAAGGCATGGACATCTGGGTAAATGATACAGTTCATGGCCTGGGGAGCAGACCTCTAAGACCAAATGGAAGACTAGACCCCAGCCAGCCAGCGGGCGTGTGGAAGAAACGCCTTTCCCAGCACCGTCGGACTGGTCAATCCATCCCTCCTCTGCAGGAGCTCACTCTCCAAGTTTACACCTGAGAAGAGGTAAGTGGGGTACAAATGGGGTGTACCATAGTGTGACCCCCTGGGCAATAATCCCTGACCTTCTGACCATGGTCTGGTAAGACTCTTAAGTGTCATGATGAATTTATTCTTATATGACCCTCGTACTTCACTGTAGCATTTCTATTTTCAAGTCTCATTTCCTGAAATTTCATTTTGAGTCATTTCACATTCTTGAATATGATCCGTACAGTAAACCTCCTGAAAAGTCATTGTACCTCTGTGGTCTAAGATGGTGCAGGATTCTCTCCATCTAGGCCTTATCAGGGCAAAGGAAACAAAATAAAAGCAATGTTAGTTGCTCTCATTCTGTAGCATAAATGAATTCTGGACACAGACTAGTCCATGGTTTTTCTATGCCTGACAGGCCTAGAAAGAGAAACATTCATCTCAAGGATTTCATCCTCCTTCCTACGTTGACTGCACACTGCCTGTCTCACTAACCCAATGGACATACTTCTTAGGCTCCAACATCAGATTTTTGCCAAAAATTCCCAAGGAAACTGTAAGCTAGCCCTATACAGGATCTAGACCTCCTTGACCTCATCCAGTTTCTTTTTTTTTTTCATCTTTATTGGAGTATAATTGCTTTAAAATGATGTGTTAGTTTCTGCTTTATAAAAAAGTGATACATATACTTATATCCCCATATCCCCTCCCTCTTGCACCTCCCTCCGACCCTCCCACCCCTCTAGGTGGTCACAGAGCACCGAGCTGATCTCCCTGTGCTATGTGGCTGCTTCCCTCTAGCTATCTCTTTTACATTTGGTAGTGTATATATGTCCATGCCACTCTCTCACTTCGTCCCAGCTTACCCTTCCCCCCTCCATGTCCTCAGGTCCATTCTCTGTGTCTGCGTCTTTATTCCTGTCCTGCCCCTAGGTTCTTCAGAAACTTTTTTCTTTTTTTTAGATTCCATATATATGTGTTAGGATACGGTATTTGTTTTTCTCTTTCTGACTTATTTCACTCTTTATGACAGGTTCTAGGTCCATCCATCTCAATACAAATAACTCAATTTCATTTTTTTTATGGCTGAGTAATATTCCATTGTATATATGTGGTGCATCTTCTTTTTTTTTTTTTTTTTTTTTGTGGTACCTGGGCCTCTCACTGTTGTGGCCTCTCCCGTTGCGGAGCACAGGCTCCGGGTGCGCAGGCTCAGCGGCCATGGCTCACGGGCCCAGCCGCTCCGCGGCATGTGGGATCCTCCCAGACCGGGGCACAAACCCGTGTCCCCTGCATCGGCAGGCAGACTCTCAACCACTGCGCCACCAGGGAAGCCCCTGGCACATCTTCTTTATCCATTCATCTGTCAATGGACACAGGTTGCTTCCATGTCCTGGCTATTGTAAATAGTGCTGCAGTGAACATTGTGGTACATGTTTCTTTTTGAATTATGGTTTTCTCAGGGTATATGCTGAGTAGTGGGATTTCTGGGTCGTATGGTAGTTCTATTTTTAGATTTTTAAGGAACCTCCATACTGTTCTCCATAGTGCCTGTATCAATTTATATTCCCACCGACAGTGCAAGAGGGTTCTTTTTTCTCCACACCCTCTCCAGCATTTATTGTTTGTAGATTTTTTGATGATGGCCATTCTTACTGGTGTGAGACGATATCTCATTGTAGTTTTGATTTGCATTTCTCTAATGATTAGTGATGTTGAGCATTCTTTCATGTGTTTGTTGGCAATCTGTATATCTTCTTTAGAGAAACGTCTATTTAGGTCTTCTGCCCATTTTTGGATTGGGTTGTTTGTTTTTTTGATATTGAGCTGCATGAGCTGCTTGTAAATTTTGGAGATTAATCCTTTGTCAGTTGCTTCATTTGCAAATATTTTCTCCCATTCTGAGGGTTGTCTTTTAGTCTTGTTTAAGTTTTCCTTTGCTGTGCAAAAGCTTTTAAGTTCCATTAGGTTCCATTTGTTTATTTTTGTTTTTATTTCCATTTCTCTAGGAGGTGTGTCAAAAAGGATCTTGCTGTGATATATGTTTTACAGTGTTCTGCCTGTGTTTTCCTCTAAGAGTTTCATAGTGTCTGGCCTTATGTTTTGGTCTTTAATCCATTTGGAGTTTATTTTTGTGTATGGTGTTTGGGAGTGTTCTAATTTCATTCTTTTACATGTAGCTGTCTAGTTTTCAAAGCACCACTTATTGAAGATGCTGTCTTTTCTCCGTTGTATATTCTTGCCTCCTTTATCAAAAATAAGGTGACCTTATGTGTGTGGGTTTATCTCTGGGCTATTTATCCTGTGCTATTGATCTATATTTCTGTTTTTGTGCCAGTACCGTACTGTAGCTTTGTAGTATAGTCTGAAGTCAGGGAGCCTGATTCCTCCAGCTCTGCTTTTCTTTCTTAAGATTGCTTTGGCTATTCTAGTTCTGTGAAAAATGCCATTGGTAGTTTGATAGGGATTGCATTGAATCTGTAGATTGCTTTGAGTAGTATAGTCATTTTCACAATGTTGATACTTCCAATCTAAGAACATGGTATATCTCTCCTTCTGTTTTTATCATCTTTAATTTCTTTCATCAGTGTCTTGTAGTTTTTTGCATAGAGGTTTTTGTCTCCTTAGGTAGGTTTATTCCTAGGTAGTTTATTCCTTTTGTTGCAGTGGTGAATGAGAGTGTTTCCTTAATTTCTCTTTCAGATTTTTCATCATTAGTGTATAGGGATGCAAGAGATTTCTGTGCATTAATTTTGTATCCTGCTACTTTACCAAATTCATTGGTTAGCTCTAGTAGTTTTCTGGTAGCATCTTTAGGATTCTGTATGTATAATATCATGTCATCTGCAAACAGTGACAGCTTTACTTTTTCTTTTCTGATTTGGATTCCTTTTATTTCTTTTTCTTCTCTGATTGCTGTGGCTAAAACTTCAAAAACTATGTTGAATAATAGTGGTGAAAGTGGACAGCCATGTCTTGTTCCTGATTTTAGAGGAAATGGTTTCAGGTTTTCACCATTGAGAATGATGTTGGCCGTGGGTTTGTCATATATGGCCTTTATTATGTTGAAGTAAGTTCCCTGTGTGCCTATGTTCTGCACGGTTTTTATCCTAAATGGGTGTTAAATTTTGTAGAAAGATTTTCTGCATCTACTGAGATGATCATATGGATTTTCTCCTTCAATTTGTAAATATGGTGTATCACGTTGATTGATTTGTGTGTATTGAAGAATCCTTGCATTCCTGGGATAAACCCCACTTGATCATGGTGTATGATCCTTTTAATGTGCTGTTGGATTCTATTTGCTAGTACTTTGTTGAGGAGTTTTGCATCTATGTTTATCAGTGATACTGGTCTGTAGTTTTCTTTTTTTGTGACATCTTTGTCTGGTTTTAGTATCAGAGTGATGGTGTCCTCGTAGAATGAGTTTGGGAGTGTTCCTCTGCTATATTTTGGAAGAGTTTGAGAAGGATAGGTGTTAGCTCTTCTCTAAATGTTTGATAGAATTCGCCTGTGAAGCCATCTGGTTCTGGGCTTTTGTTTGTTGGAAGATTTTTAATCACAGTTTCAATTTCAGTGCTTGTGATTGTTCTGTTTATATTTTCTGTTTTCTCTTGGTTCAGTCTTAGAAGGTTGTGCATTTCTAAGAATTTGTCCATTTCTTCCAGGTTGTCCATTTTATTGGCATAGAGTTGCTTGTAGTAATCTCTCATGATCCTTTGTATTTCTGCAGTGTCAGTTGTTACTTCTTTTTCTTTTCTAATTCTATTGATTTGAGGCTTCTCCCTTTTTTTCTTGATGAGTCTGCCTAATTAATGGTTTATCAATTTTGTTTATCTTCTCAAAGAACCAGCTTTTAGTTTTATTGATCTTTGCTATTGTTTCCTTCATTTCTTTTTCATTTATTTCTGATCTGATATTTATAATTTCTTTCCTTCTGCTAATTTGGGTTTTTTTTGTTCTTCTCTAATTGCTTTATGTGTAAGGTTAGTTGTTTATTTGAGATGTTTCTTGTTTCTTGAGGTAGGATTGTATTGCTATAAACATCCCTCTTAGAACTGCTTTTGCTGCATCCCATAGGTTTTGGGTCATCGTATTTTCATTGTCATTTGTGTCTAGGTATTTTTTGATTTCCTCAGTGATCTCTTGGTTACTTAGTAGTGTATTGTTTAGCCTCCATGTGTTTGTATATTTTACAGATTTTTTTCCTGTAATTGATATCTACTCTCATAGCATAGTGGTTGGAAAAGATACTTGACACGATTTCAATTTTCTTAAATTTATCAAGGCTTAATTCGTGACCCAAGATATGATCTATCCTGGAGAATGTTCCAGAAGCACTTGAGAAGAAAGTGTATTCTGTTGTTTTTGGATGGAATGTCCTATAAATATCAATTAAGTCCCTCTTGTTTAATGTATATTTAAAGCTTGTTTTCTGTATTTATTTTCATTTTGGATGATCTGTCCATTGGTGAAAGTGGGATGGTAAAGTCCCCTACTATGATTGTGTTACTGTCGATTTCCCCTTTTATGGCTGTTAGCATTTGCCTTATGTGCTTAGGTGCTCCTATGTTAGATGCATAAATATTTACACTTGTTATATCTTCTTGTTGGATTGATGCCTTGATCATTATGTAGTGTCCATCTTTGTCTCTTGTAATAGTCTTTATTTTAAAGTCTATTTTGTCTGATATGAAAATTGGTACTCCAGCTTTCTTTTGATTTCCATTTGCATGGAATGTCTTTTTCCATCTCCTCACTTTCATTCTGTGTGTGTCCCTAGGTCTGAAGTGGGTCTCTTATAGACAGCATATATGTGGGTCTTATTTTTGTATCCATTCAGCTTTTCAATGTCTTTTGGTTGGAACATTTAATCCATTTATATTTAAGGTAGCTATTGATATGTGTGTTCCTTTTACCATTTTCTTAATTGTTTTGGGTTTGTTTTTGTAGGTCTCTTCCTTCTCTTGTGTTTCCTGCCTAGAAAATTGCCTTAAGGATTTGTTGTAAAGCTGGTTTGGTGGTGCTGAATTCTCTTAGCTTTTGCTTGCCTATAAAGGTTTTAATTTCTCCATCAAATCTTAATGAGATACTTGCTTGATAGAGTACTGTTGGTTGTAGGTTTTTCCCTTTCATCACTTTAAATATGTCCTGCTACTCCCTTCTGGCTTGCAGAGTTTCTGCTGAAAGATCAGCTGTTAACCTTATGGGGATTCCCTTGTGTGTTATTTGTTGTTTTTCCCTTGCTGCTTTTAATATTTTTTCTTTGCTTTTAATTTTTAATAGTTTGATTAATATGTGTCTTGGCATGTTTCTCCTTGGATTTATCCTGTATGGGACTCTTTGCACTTCTTGGACTTGATTGACTATTTCCTTTCCTATATTAGGGAAGTTTTCAGCTATAATCTCTTCAAATATTTTCTCATTCCCTTTCTTTTTCTCTTCTTCTTCTGAAGCCCCTATAATTCGAATGTTGGTGCATTTAATGTTGTCCCAGGGGTCTCTGAGACTGTCCTCAGTTCTTTTCATTCTTTTTTCTTTATTCTGCTGTGCGGTAGTTATTTCCAGTATTTTATCTTCCAGGTCACTTATCCGTTCTTCTGCCTCAGTTATTCTGCTATTGATTCCTTGTTAGAGAATTTTTAATATTTATTGTGTTGTTCATCGTTGTTTGTTTGCTCTTTAGTTCTTCTAGGTCCTTGTTAAACATTTCTTGTATTTTCTCCATTCTATTTCCAAGATTTTGGATCACCTCTGAATTCTTATTCAGGTAGACTGCCTATTTCCTCTTCATTTTTTTCTTCTGCTGGGTTTTTACCTTACTCTTTCATCTGCTGTGTGTTTCTCTGTCTTCTCATTTTGCTTAACTTACTCTGTTTGGGGTTTCCTTTTCACAGGCTGTGGGTTTGTAGTTACCGTTGTTTTTGGTGTCTGCCCCAAGTGGCTAAGGTTCGTTTAGTGGGTTGTGTAGGCATCCTGGAGGAGGGAACTAGTGCCTATGTTCTAGTGGATGAGGTTGGATCATGTCTTTCTAGTGGGCAGGACCATGTCCGGTGGTTTATTTTTGGGTGTCTGTGACCTTATTATGATTTTAGGCAGCCTCTCTGCTTTAGAGAGGGGTTGTGTTCCTGTCTTGCTAGTTGTTTGGCATAGGGTGTCCAGCACTGTAGCTTGCTCGTCTTTGAGTGGAGCTTGGTCTTAGCATTGAGATGGAGATCTCTGGGAGAGCTTTTACTGTTTGATATTACATGGAGCTGGGAGGTCTCTGGTGGACCAATGTCCTGAACTTGGCTCTCCCACCTCAGAGGCACAGGCCTGAAACCTGGCTGGAGCACCAAGACCCTGCCAGCCACACAGCTCTGAAGAAAAGAGAGCAGGAAGGAAAGAAAAAAGAGAGAGAGAGAGAGAGAGAGAAAGAAAGAAAGAAAGAGGGAAAAAAATATTAAAAAATAAAATAATTATTAAAAATAAAAAAATTATAAAGTAATTTATAAAAAAGAAAGAATGAAAGAAGAGAACAACCAAACCAAAAAAAAAAAATCCACCAGTGATAACAAGCACTAAAAACTATACTAAAAAAAAAAAAAAAGGGCAGACAGAACCCTAGGACAAATGGTCAAAGCAAAGCTATACAGACAAAATCACACAAACTCCACCGCCTCAATTTTGGGATGATTCGTTGTCTATTCAGGTATTCCACAGATGCAGGGTACATCAAGTTGATTGTGGACATATAATCCGCTGCTCCTCAGGCTACTGGGATAAATTTCCCTTTCTCTTCTTTGTTCGCACAGCTCCTGGGGTTCAGCTTTGGATTTGGCCCCGTCTTGCGTGTAGGTCGCCTGAAGACGTCTGTTCTTCGCTCAGACAGGATGGGGTTAAAGTAGCAGCTGATTAGGGGGCTCTGGCTCACTTAGGCTGGGGGGAGGGAGGGGTGCGGAATGCGGGAGAGCCTGCGGCGGCAGAGGCCGGCGTGACGTTGCACTAGCTTGAGGCGCACCGTGCGCTCTCCCGGGGAAATTGTCCCTGGATCACGGGACCCTGGCAGTGGTGGGTTGCACGGGCTCCCCAGAAGGGGGGTGTGGATAGTGACCTGTACTTGCACACAGGCTTCTTGGTGGCTGCAATAGCAGCCTTAGCATTTCATGCCTGTCTCTGGTGTCCTCTGGCTATCAAGCCGAGGCTCGCGCCTGTCTCTGCAGCTTGTTTAGGCGGTGCTCTGAATCCCCTCTCCTCATGCACCCGGAGACAACTATCTCTTGCCTCTTAGGCAGTTCCAGACTTTTCCCCGGACTCCCTTCCAGCTAGCTGTGATGCATTATCCCCCTTCAGGCTGTGTTCACGCAGCCAACCCCAGTTCTCTCCCTGCGATCCAACCGAAGCCCGAGCCTCAGCTCCCAGCCCCTACCCGCCCTAGCAGGTGAGCAGACAAGCCTCTCGGGCTGGTGAGTGCTGGTCGGCACCAATCCTCTGTGAGGGAATCTCTCCACTTTGCTCTCTGCACCTCTGTTGCTGCGCTCTCCTCCGTGTCTCTAAAGCTTCCCCTCAGCCACCCCCGCCCCCCGTCTGTCAGTGAAGGGGCTTCCTAGTGTGTGGAAACTTTCCCTCCTTCACAGCTCCCTCCCACTGGTGCAGGTCCCGTTCCTATTTTGTCTCTGTTTATTCTTTTTTCTTTTGCCCTACCCAGGTACGTGGGGAGTTTCTTGCCTTTTGGGAAGTCTGAGGTCTTCTCCCAGTGCTCAGTAGGTGTTCTGTAGGAGTTATTCCACATGTAGGTGTATTTCTGATGTATTTGTGGTGAGGAAGGTGATCTCCATGTTTTACTCCTCTGCCATCTTGAAGGTCTCCCCTCCCTCATCCAGTTTCTATAGATCCTTTCTATCAAGTGTAGATCTTCCTTCCAGAAACCCCCTTGCTTCCATTTTGGCCTCATTGCTCTTGCAGGATGCCAAGAATTATCATGGGTGTCCTACTTTCTTCAAAGCTGAGTTCACAAAAAGTCATGCCTACTGTTTTAGTCTTCTCAGGCTGTCATGCCAAAATACCACAGACTGGGTACCTTAAACAACCGATTTTAATTCTTTTACAGTTCTGGAGGCAGGAAAGTCCAAGATCAAGATGTCAACTAATGGATTTCGGGTTTAGCTCTCTTCCTGGCTTGCATATGGTTGCCTTCTCGCTATGTCCTCACATGGCCTTTCCTCTCTGCAGGCACATGGAGGGAGAGAGAAATAGCTCTCTCTCTCTCCTCCCCTTCTTATAAGGCCACTAATGACATCATAAGTCCCACCCTCATGACTAATCAAACCCTAATTTCCACCCAAAGGCTGCATATCCAAATGCCATCACACTGGAGATTAGGCTTCCATATATGAATCTGTGGGGGAGAACAAACATTCAGTCCAAAACATTCCACCCCTAGCCCCCTTCTCCAAATTTATGGCTTTCTCTCATGCAAAATACGTTAATTCCACCTCAGCAGTCCCCGAAGTTTTCACTCTTTCCAGCATCAACTCTAAAGTCTGAAGTCCAAAATCTCATCTAAATATAATCTAAATTAGACATAAGTGAGACTGAAGGTATAATTCATCCTGAGGCAGAATTCCCCTCCAGCTGTGAATCTGTCAAAGAAGACAAGTCATGCGCTTCCAAAATACAATAATGGTGCAGGAATAGGTTAGACATTCCCATCCCATGGGAGAAATAGGAAAGAAGTAAAGGGTGACAGGTCCCAAGACGATCCAGAACCTAGCAAGGCAGATTCCACCTCATCGTAAGGCTCCAGAATAATCCTCATTGGTTCAGTGCTCTGACCCACCGGGGTGGCGGTTCCATCTTCTAGACCCATGGTCCCATCTTCAGATCCCCTGGGGTTGATAGTCCATTCCTCAAGGCTCTGCCAGGTGGCAGTAAGCTCCCAAGGATGGAGCACCCCTGTCCCCAGGGCTCTGGACAGCACACAGTACAGTGGAGGCAGTCCTGGTCATCTCTGAATCCCCTTCAGGATCATTCTTTTCTTTTCTCAAAGCATGGCACACAGTCACAGCTGAGTAGCTGTATGGTTCAGTCCTGTAGGATCAATTAATTTTGACAATTTCTTTTTTTTTTTTTTTCTGTCCCCTTTATTACCAGGTGCTAGTGTTTCACTTGTATAATCCCATCTCTATTCTTGGCTTCTGCTGAGATGGTGGCTTAAGTTCATGAATGGTACCCATGATCTCTTTTTCAAACGGTTGTTCAATCATCCTCTTAGTGTTCTCTTCAGAACAGACTTTCTCATTTTTTTGCAGTATGGATAAACTAATAATTTTGCAATATCTGCACATTCTGGTTCATTTTCCCTTAACTACTCTATCTTCATCCCTCTCCTTTTGCATTTTACTATAAGCAGTAAGGGAGACCCAGGCCACACCTTCAGTACTTTGCCTAGAAAGCTCCTCTGCTAAATATCTGATTTCATCACTCACAAATTCTATCTTCCACAGAACACTAGAACACATTTTAGCCACGTCCTTTACTACTTTATAACAAGGATCTCCTTTCTTCCAGTTTCCAATAACATGTTCCCCATTTCCATCTAAGCTTTCACCAGAATTGCCTTTAGCTTCCATATTTCTAGCACAGACCTCAAAACACTGCCAGCCTCTACCCATTACCAGTTCCTAAGTCACTTCCACACTTTTAGCTGTTTGTTACAACAGTATCCACTTCTTGATACCAAAATCTGTATTAGTCTGCTCAGGCTGCCGTAGCAAAATATCACATATGGGGTGACTTAAATGGAAATTTATTTTCTTGCAGTTCTGGAGGCTTGGAAGTCCAAGGTCAAGGTGCTAGATGATTCCATTTCTGGTAAGGGCTCTCTTCCTGGCTTGCAGGTGGCTGCCTTCTTGCTACATCCTCAACCCAGTTACCTCCCAAAGGCTCCATTTCCAAATAGCATCACATTGGGATTTAGGGTTTCAGTATGTGAATTTTGTGGGAGACACAGACATTCAGCCCAAACAACTACTTAGCATGAATGTATGTTCGTTGCTCACAGACCTAGCTGCTAAGGGTGGATGGAGATCATATTTCCTTGCTTTATGATCCAGCCCTCTGATTATCCCTCTTGATTTGTTTTCCTCCAGCCCCTCTTAGTATGACTGTTTGAACTTGGATCACACCATCCACAGGAGAAGTTTGCGTGCATTTTGCTCCACATAACATAATTTATGAATTTATGTAATCACTGTTGTCCCTTCCCCAGAGTATCTTCCACCTCAAAACCCAGCACTTATATTTTTTCCTCCACTTCAATTACATCTTCTGGCCAGTGTAGATGTTTCCTTCGTTCACTAAGAAATAGTACAGGACCAGAACTCAAACATACTTGACAGGTGTGTGGTGCTGCTGAGAATTACCCTGATGACTGAGTGATGTGAAGACAGCCGGCCACAAATTTCACATTAACTCTCAATCTCAGGCTTTGTGTTAGTCTCAATCTGTTTATTATAGTTTCCAGTGCTCTGTGTTGTTTGCTTAACTTTTGGCATTCTGTCTTTAGTGATTTGACCATTTGGAGGTCAGCTTGACCCAGGCAGACAGCAATCTGACAGTCTAATTTCTTTCATGCCATCTGAGGGGTCCTCTGAGTTGCAGCTGGGAGAGATTCAATGCTAATTGTTGATGTGTTGAAAGCTTGTGGTGTCCATCTTCCAAATCAGGCGAGAGACGTTTCCAGCTGGCTAGGACTTCAACAGAGTAATTCAACGCTTAAGTCGTGGACCCATGACAAATAGATCCTATAGGTCTCTGCTAGTTAAAGGGAAATATCAGAAAGAGATTGGGTGGCTTCTTAAAAAATTTAGATACAAAGAGGGAAGGAGGAAAAGATGGGAAAAGAAAGAAAAGGATAATAAATGGTTTTTATACATGAACATTTTCTCATCTTAATATAAGAAATAGGGAGACTTTTTTTTCTTTTACTGTTGAATCTGCTTCTGATCTTAATCATGATTTAAAATTCGCTGTTGGCTACGGAGTATGGGTATTTCATCTTTGTCTTTAACATCGGTGAAGTTGTGGTAAGGTGTCCATGGACTTGAAAGAACACAAATAGTTCAGAGGTTTTATGGGAAGGTTTTCAAGCATGGGACAATTTGCAGTCAAGAAATCTTCATTAAATTCTAAACTCTTCAATTAAAGATGGTATATCAATTATGTAAGCTCCCGGGACCTTAATATCCACATTTGCCAGTTGAAAGGGTTGATGAAATGACACCTAAGACTTTCAGAATTTCTAATAGAAGTATTCTGTGCTCTGCTATGCTCTGCTGTGCTATTCTGTTCTTCGGTGTTCTTGAAATCATTCATAGATGGGAAAATCATTTAATTTATCATCCAAACCAGGACAGTTTTGATACCCTTCAAAGTCAAAATGAAATATTGCTTTGTAAAAGAATTAACCTTTTAAAAAGTTTGAAAGATCACAGAGGGAGATGGGGGTTAATTTAATTAACTTTTTTTATGGATTTTGGAAATACAAATTCCACTGCTAATAAAGAACACTTTCTTTACATGTGTGTTGGCACTTCTGCACCCCCAGCTTTAACGGTGTTGGGAGCCATGCCTGGAGTTGCCATTCAAAGGGCTCCTTCGCTAAGAACCCTACCTTAGTGTGCTGCTCCCTCCCACCCACCTATGGGTCAGGAGTCCCTCCTTGGGGTTCCCACAGCACCAGTGCAAATCCCTAGCACAGGAGCCAGTACACTGTTTTATAATTGTTAGTTTCCTTGCTTGTCTTTTTGAGAAGATGGAGGGCAAAATCTGGCTCTTTCATCTCTGTCACCCTAGGACATGGGCATCAGGGCTGAGACTAAAGGAAGACAAGTCATTCCCTCTCAGGGTCGTGTCTTGTCGTGTCGTGTCATGCAGGGTGAGCACTTGTGTGGACCTGAGTGTGATGCCTCCTGACGTTTGGTCCCCTAGGTGCCTTGCTTGCCTCACTCTGGTCCAGGCCCTGATGGGTAGAGTGCTTAGCAGATAATAATCCTGTAGAAAAACCAGTGACATGAGCAAATACTGAACTTTGGAGTCAGGGTTCGTTTTTATTATTATTATTATTTATTATTTTTTTTTTTGCGGTACGCGGGCCTCTCACTGTTGTGGCATCTCCCGTTGCGGAGCACAGGCTCCGGACGCGCAGGCTCAGCAGCCATGGCTCACAGGCCCAGCCGCTCCGCGGCATGTGGGATCTTCCCGGACCGGGGCACGAAACCGTGTCCCCTGCATCGGCAGGAGGACGCTCAACCACAGCGCCACCAGGGAAGCCCCAGGGTTCGTTTTTAAATGTAGGTTTTATTATTATTTCAGAATGGTGAGGCCAACAGATCAGAAGATGATTGCCATTGAAAAGACGGTTTGTTACTCACAGTTCCCAAGAGGAGGGGGCATGCCACGCTATGCAGGGGTCACATGGGGAAGCATCAGGGCTGGTAAGCCACTTGTAGGCCAGTCCTTTACTAGCTCTGGAAATTGTCTAGTCCTCAGAAGGCAGTCTCTCCAGGTCAGCAAGGCTCCAAGATATCAGAGCATCAGAATGAAAAGACGTGTGTAATCCAGGCCTGACAGTTTGAATATGTGCTGCCATATATAAGCCTCATGGCCTTAAGCATACCAGCCTGTCTCAGAAAACAGGAGTGTTAATAATGCAGCAACCTTACTGGGTTGTCATGAGGATTAGAGCAAGAAGCCTGGTACACAGTAGATGCTCAGGAAATGACAAACATTAGTCAGTATGCACAGTAGAATATCTATAACATGGCATATGCATTTGTGCATATATACCACAGTTTGTGTGGGGAGGAGAGAGCTTTGTTGTTGTTTTGAAAATGACCTCCACTTTTGGCCACTTCTTTGAATCATATTCTGAATAATTCTGCAAAATAGACTAACTGCTCCTGGAAACCTGAGTCTCTCTCCAGGGTCCTAAAACTTTTTGCTTTGAACAAGGCTAAAAATAACCCAAGTACCCTCCTTCCCTGTGGGATGATGGTGCTACAGACTTCACAGAGGAAGTCAGGAGATTCAGGGGACTGTGGACTTGTATTCCAAAGAAAGTTTCTGGAACTTTCCAAAGCTTCAAAAAGAAGTTAGTTCTGAATGCTTTATAAGTTTCAGAAGAAGCTCTCTCTAGGCTGGTACGGTGACAGCAGCAGTTTCTTCCGACATCAAGCAGGAATTTTTATTAGCACAAGGGCTTGTTAAAGAGAGGCCCTAAATGTGGCACATGGAAGCAGCAGTGGACAAAGGATCAGTTTTGTCATCAAGTATTAGCTTTCACTTGACAGCATTTAGGGATCGGGAGTTATATAGAACCATTAACTTCAGACCTTTGCCTTCCATATCAGGGTTAACATCAGTGGATTGGAAGAGAAGAGAAATCACAAATGATGTGTTGTGTGAGCTGCAAAGAAGAGGTACTGTGTTTGTGGTAGAGATAAACATAGCACCGTTCTCCGGGGACCTGTGCTAGTCTCATGCTGTCATTCTGTGTAAAATAGGATCCTGATCAGGAATCCTATGACAGTGAGAAGCCTTCCCCTGGGCCTCCTTCAGGGGTTGGAGTGGGTCTTTGCCAGGCAGCGTTAGGAGGCTGACACTGCTTAAACTGAGCCTAAATATACACAAAGAGACTGGAGTGTGGGCAGCATAAACATGTTCTTAACTTCTCTCATTATACAGTCCAAAGCATTTCCTTGGAATCTTCCGTTTCATTCCTTCCTGCACTAAGAAGCACCCTTGTACTTTGGAACAAGGACAGTGAGTCCATATACTATTGTGGCCTCCATACAAAAACAGCGTTATTAAGTGTTAAGTGGTCTCTTTAGTCTTTTTAGTCATTTTTGTGTATTTCTTTTAAGAAATAGATACTGTAGCATTTAATGTAACTTTCGTATTGCAGAATTTGTTGACAGAATATATGTTGCAGCACTGACCTTTGGAAAATTACTTTCCTTATGAGATAATTTATAACCTGTAGAAGATATTTGGTGTCTTAATGTTTTCTTTCAGTCTCTCACTCTGTCACTGTTTCTTTTTATTGCATTAAGTAGACCCAGTACACAGGGAAGCTTCCAGGATGAAAATAGTTATTTTCCAAACAGCTTCTGAGGGGTAGACTGAGGTAAGGTCCAGGGCTACGCCCCTGTAAGCCTGATTAACCTTGTGTTGTTCAATTAAAGCTCTTAGTTCAGGTAAAAAAGAAGGAAGAGGAGGAAGGGGCGGGGGGTAAAATGTTGTTAAGTTTTTTTTGTTTGAGCATTTACGGAGTGCCAGGCCTCTTGCTATGCTTTTTACATATTTTCATAGACAACCTCCATCACAACTCTTTGAGGCCGGTGTTATTGTCATCTCCATTTCATAGGTAAGAGCTTTGAACCACAGTGAAGTTAATTGTCCAAGATCCCAGTTACTGGGTCAGTCACAAATCAAACCTAATCCTGATGAAACAGTTCTATTATTTTTCTTTATCAGATTATATAAGTAGTTATTAATTAAGATCAGATGCCACTTAACTTGCAAAATCTTTCTCCACTCTTCAATCCTTCTCCACAGTGGAATACATTGTAAACTCTTCTTGATTTCTTTCCTGATCCATATCTCCATATTTCTAAAAACTGTGATTATATTGGGCTTTTTTATTTATCAAGCTCATCACCTTCCTGTGATGGTTCATATGAATTTATTTTGCCTACACGTATCCTTGCTCTGATTCCTCCCCTCTCATTCTCCCCATCACAGTGTTCATTATTTCTATATAAATGATGTCTTCTGCCAATTGAGTGATTCTTTTTTCTTCTTTTTATAATTTAACATTTTTTCTTAGACTTAATATTTACCTAATTACTTCATTCACTGAATTAGCTACATTTTTCTTACAGATTTCTTCTCAAATGTTCGGTAGATCTATCAACATTGACTCTTCAGATGAGCTCTGAGTCTTATCACATGTCCCCAGAGATCATCTTTTTCCTTTCCTTCCAGGAGAGACTGGTTTCCTTTCACCACAATCCTGTTGGATACCTTGCATCCATGTCTTTCTAAGCTTGCACACTCATTTCTGGTAGCCCATAGCCTCCAGTAATTTATTTTAAAAAGGATTGTTGTTGTTTGTTTGTTTGTTTTGAGTTTCCTTTCTCTTACATTGTTGAGCAGTTTGGCTGAGTAAGAATTCTAAGTTGAAAATCATAATTTAGACAATGATGCTTCATTCCTTTTTAGTTTTCTGTGGTGCTGTTGAAAAGTCCTATGCCATTCCGGATCCTGTTCTATTACATGTGATCTCTCTTTTCAGCTTTAAAAGCTTGTAGGAAGTTCTCTTTATGCTCACTGCTCTGACACATCCCTATGATATGCACTGGTGTGTGTGTGTATTTTGTGCTTTTTTTTTTTTTTTTGTCTTGGAATCTCAGTTCTTTCTTTTTCTGATGATTTCTGTCCTTCAATACTGGAAATTTTTCTTGCATTATTTCTTTAATAATGTAATAATACTTATTTCTTTTATAATTTCCTCCCTTCTGATTATTTCTATTCTCTTTATTTATCTTTTAATTTTCTTATCATATCTCTTCTTTTCAATCTCTCTCATTTTTTATTTTTGCTATTTGGAAGTGACCTTAAACTGTTGAGATTCAAAGCTTTCTATCTTTTAAAAAGGTTCCTGATGTAAGATTTTCAACATCTATGAGTTTTAAAAAAATTACTTATTTTAAAGCATTCTGCTCTCATGATAGCTTCTCTTATTTCTCCTGGGATATAATAGTCTTTCTTTTAAATCTGTTTTATTTTTATTTATCTAATTGTTGCTCTCTACATTTTCCCTGTGTCTTTTAGGTTTCTACTTTTTTGTTTGTTTTGGTTTCTATTCTGTTTTTTATGTTGAAAATTTTATTTAGTTGTTGGTGTTCTTTGGCTACCCATTTTATTTTTAAAAAGGAGGCATGAAAATGCTCATTCAAAGCTCTGTGTCCAGGCACATGACATAAACTTTGTAGTTTCATTGTACGGTGATTTGTAGCAGAGAAAGCTTTTTACTGGAGAATTATCACTTAATATCATTGTCTGGAGATATTTTCTATAGAGCTGTTTTATTCTTGTAGTGAGGAAGCTTCTCTTCACATGGGATGTGGGGTGGGTGAAAACCTGTGTTTACTTGGCAGATTTCAACTGTGTTCAGATGCATGCCTCACTCAGACCCTCCCTGTGACCTTGGTCCTCCATGTCCTACACCTTTCTCAGGACTAAAGGTCGTGCTGCCCTTTCCCAGTGGGTTCCCTTCTGCAGGCACTTTACGTACAGCTTCCTTTACTTTGTTAACTCTACTACCAATCGTCCATTTGCTTTCCAACTTCCTCAAACTTTGTCAAATCTTTTCTTTACCATTGCTGTTTCTCCTTTTTCCTTTGCCTTTGTTGGAAGGCCCTGTTAAATTCCTCTGCTATTATTTCATTAGAGTTTATTGCAGAAAAAGTAGATAAACATGCATAGCTCATCTGCTCTGCTTAATAGCAATCCTTACTGTTGCTCATTGTTTTTTAATATATACTCTGCTTGCAACATGTCTTTACAGTTTGTGTGCTTTTCTCCTATGCATCATGTTTTACATCCTTGTGATGCTTTACAGTTTAAGAAGCACGTGTTGGGACTTCACTGGTGGTCCAGTGGTAAAGAATCTGCCTTCCAATGCAGGGGACGTGGGCTCAATCCCTGGTCAGGAAAGTAAGATGCCACATGCTGAGGGGCAGATAAGCCCATGTGCCTCCAACTACTGAGTTCACGCGCCTCAACTAGAAAGCCCATTTGCTGCAAACTACAGAGCCCACGCACCACAACTAGAGAGACCACATGCCACAACGGAAGATCCCACATGCCACAACGAAGACCTGACACAGCCAAAAATAAAAAAATACGTAAATAAATAAATACATTTAAAATAAATAAATGCGCTTAGAAAAATAAAATAAAATACCAAATTTCAAATTTCTAAAAAAAAAGCAGCAGCACATGTTTAGAAGCACTATCTTATTTTTTTCCTAGAAAAATCCTTGGTCTAAGACGCAGTATATTATTCTGTTTTTCATACTTGACAGATGGAGGGACTTCCACCCAGGGAGTTTAACTAACATGCCCAAGATCACTCAGTCAAGTTTTTCAAGCTTCCCCAATTACAGGATTTTGCCTCCCCTCCACTCTACCTCTCAGGCCTAATTTGTGGCAACTTTATAAAATAAATAAAGGGAAGAAGCAGATGAATTTCAAACACTTAGTTTGAAAAATCTTATTTCTAAACTAAACTGAATTTTCAAAACTAGGTTGGATTTTGGTGTATTTTGTGACGCACAATCATTATTGCAGTGAACAATTGAGATTTGACTGAAATAATAGATCTATACTGTTCTGGTGTCTGTAGAAACATTTAGAGAAGCAAACAATTTGTTGGGTTGGGGGGGAGTTAAAAAATGAGGGGCACAATTTACCTATTAAAGTGCTTTTAACATCAACATTAGATGGGTTCATTGTGTAGCATGAACAAAATTGACAGCCACATCTGTAGGGCTTTTTTTTTTTTTTTTTTTTTCAGTACGCGGGCCTCTCACTGTTGTGGCCTCTCCCGTTGCGGAGCACAGGCTCCGGACGTGCAGGCTCAGCGGCCATGGCTCATGGGCCCAGCCGCTCCGCGGCATGTGCGATCTTCCCGGACCTGGGCACGAACCCGTGTTCCCTGCATCGGCAGGCGGACTCTCAACCACTGCGCCACCAGGGAAGCCCTGTAGGGCTTTTTCCATCTCTGGCCATCATTTAATGGAGCTAATGCATGTTTATTACAGCATGGTTCCCATTAAACAACAACCTAGCTATTAGACAGAAAATTCCTGCAAGCAACATGATGCACTTTCTGCAAAGGAACTTCTTGACCACAGAGGCCCTGCTGTGATAATGCTGACAACTTCACGTTCTGTGGGCTGGAGGGATGCGAGGCAGGGGCCCTTGGCCTTCATAGCCCAGTCTGCTTGGAAGCCCTCTGGTGGAATTGAGGCAGGTCTGTGTTGCTTCCCTGGAGGCAGGGAGTGAGGATTGGCCAGGCTGACATCTTCCTCCCAGGCCCTCTCTAGTCAGATGCCTGGATCTTGAGGTCTGAGCTCTACCTGAGGATGCCAACTTCCCCTTTTTCTGTGGAGAGAGCTTGCTGGGTTGGAGCACTGTCTGTGGAAAAGGCAGCCCTGAACAATCCCTGTGCAGTATTCCCCATCTCACTGGCTCTGAGACATTTGAATAATTCCTCAAGTCCTGAATCAAAGAACAGTCCTCATCTTGCTGAATCTCTAGCTAGCCACTCAGTCAAGTGTCTGCCCTCTTCCACACCCTGCTTGAATACCATCATGTCTATAAAATCTTCTCTAAGTCCAGAAATAATGAATCTCTCCAATTCTTACTGTCTTCATGTGCTATTTATGCTCTGTCTGGTACTTATTTCGCTGTGCCCTGCCTTGTGAGGACAACAGTGGGCTGATGCCAATGATGGTGCTGTTAGGACAACATATGCTCCAGAGGAAGCCTTCTGTTTGAGTCCTCTTTCTGCTTCCCACGTGGTCCAGTCTCCCTGTGTCTCGGTTTCCTCATCTGGAGGAAAATGGAGACAGTAATACTCTCCTTTCCAAGTTGTAATAGAGATGTAGGATAAAAATGTACGTACATCGTCTGACACTAACATCATCTTTCTTTCTTTTCACTTTTGTGTTAGTTACAAATGATTTATTAGTTTAGATTATACTTTTTCATTAAATGTAATGTTCTATTTTACATTTGAGAATCTGCCTTTTGAAAAACCTATGTTTGCACCTACAGACCCTACCTAAGTCTACCTGTGTCTCTCTTCATGAATTTACCCATCAGTAAGAAAATGCTGCTCCTTTACCATTAGGTTGGTTGCTTTCTGTCATGGGCCCAAGTTTGGGCTGACTCCTCTCCATTTCCCTCTGAGCTCCCTTTTTCCTCACTTGTGCACATCAGTGTGATGACCCCTTTGGGCTGTTGAATGTTCTGGATGGTGATCACAGAATCAAGATGGACCTCCTGAGCTCACGACCTGCATCCTCACCCGGCAGGGGAAGCTTCCTAAGCATTAGAGCTTCATTCCCTGATGCCTGGATCTCAGTGCTTTGCCCTGGGAGAAGAGGACCAGGTTGCCATTGGCCACCACCAATATCAAAGAATAGTTCTGTGTATAGCCATCACGACTCCTTATCTCGTGCTTTACAGCTGTTTTAGTGTTTTGATAGGTACTCTCTACTGCAATTCATACTACTGACTTGGAGGGGGTCACATACCGCCTCTATGGGTGGGGACATTGAGACTCAGGGGCGTAGAAGATGACCCCCAAGTCAGCCAGCAGATGCAAGCCTGCATCTCACATCCTCTGATTCCAAGTTGGTGCCTGGTCTCCATCTTCTCCATGCTGCTGTAGAGGCTTCTGCTGCTGGTACCCACTCTCATCTTGTCATACCAATCCCACAGAGACAGACCCCCAGAAACTCACAACATACTTGCAGGATGTGATTCATTCTCCCTAGAACAGGGAGACCAGAAAGACATTTTGTTGCAGACCATCTGCTTGAAAGAACTCCTGCCTAACCTCACCCTGGGCCTGTTGTAGAACTGTGAAGGAGGGTTACAGCTTGAAAAGGCATCTTCTGTGATTGCTACACATCACTCTAGGGGGAGATCTCCCTCCACTCAATGCTTTTGGCCTTTTGGGAGAATGTTTCCCCATTTACTGAAGGCCAAGTCCTTTGAGAAAAATGTACTGCTGCGCATACTGATTTATACTGATCCTTCCAGCGAGCTGGGTAGAAGATTCATTTATCAGTTGGATGGTTGGGAGTTTATGGGGATTCTTACATTAGACCCAACTGTGTCTTTTAACCACTGAGTTCTATTATTCTGTAATTTTTACTTCATCTCTTTAGGAAGGGAATTTCTTGTCAACTAGGACTATATGCCACTTTTTACAACATAAATATAGTCTCTTAATGACAAAAGGAAGTGCAGGGTCTAGAAAATATAGCTCAGTCTGAAATCATGCACAAGAAAATGCAAGTCTCACTGGGAGTAGGGGAGTTAGAAAGAATGACAAACCCAGACTTGCAGCAGAGGCGTGGAGCCAGCACGGCAAGCTTGAGTCCCCTCAGATAGTCGGGACCTGTGTGTATTGCTGTGTGTCTGTGTGTGAGGAGACATTCTGAGTCAGAGTCTAAAGGGACAGCTGGGGGACTTCCCTGGTGGCGCAGTGGTTGAGAGTCTGCCTGCCAATGCGGGGAACATGGGTTGGATCCCTGGTCCAGGAAGATCCCACATGCTGCGAAGCAGCTGAGCCCGTGTGCCACAACTACTGAGCCTGCGCTCTAGAGCCCGCGAGCCGGAACTGCTGAGCCCACACGCCACAACTACTGAAGCCTGCGTGCCTAGAGCTGGTGCTTCGCAACAAGAGAAGCCACCGCAATGAGAAGCCCGCGCACCGCGGTGAAGAGTAGCCCCCTCTCACCGCAACTAGAGAAAGCCCACGCGCAGCAACAGAGACCCAATGCAGCCAAAAATAAATAAATTAAAAAAAAAAAAAGTTACAGCTGGTGTTTGAGGCCTGCATCCATGGACACAGCAAGGGTGTGGGGCGTGGGTGAGCTGGCCAGGAATGTTTAACAGCCTGGACCAGAGTCCCAGTTAACTCTGTCCTTATAAAGAAAGACTTTAGGTGTTCTGGATCTAGCTGATTTTCTGGGTGCTCCCAGGGCTAAATACAGGCTAAATAAACCCCAGCCTCCAAGCCCCATAGGCATTTGGCCAGTAGGTCTTTCAGAGAGGTTTTTATCCATTTTGCTCATGGAGAGTCTTGGTGAGATTATGTGGTGAGGAATCACAGGTCTGCATTCTAAACATGGTGACTTTTACATGACCAATAAATATGCCTGCTTGTCTGAGGCCAAAATTGGCCTCAGTGGATATAATTGAAATTGCTTTGTGTTTCTGATTTCTCATCACTTTTTTTTTTTTTCCCAGCACGACCAGCATGTATAGGAAATTTTGTCTATACAGTTTAGTTGCATATAACTTTGGGCCCTTTAAGGGAGAAAAATGAGAAATAATTCAATTTACCTTCTGATGCATAAATGAGAGCTGGAGATTTGGGAATGTGTTAGGCAATAATAACAGGAATCACTTGTTTCCTAAAAAGGCATTGCCTGGAACAACAACAAAACTTTTTAATATATGCCTGGGATGACTTTAAAACCACGCATAGGGGTTTTAAAAGGGTTTTGCTACCTGTAGTTTGAACAAACAGTAAAAAGCAAAAACTTGCATTTACTAATTCCCTGAAATGTGTCTGTTCTGAACTGAGCTATTCACAGAGATGCATCTGTAGCTGAACTCGTGTCTTTGTGCTCAGCCCGTTAGTGCTAGGTTTATATGCATCCAGCTTCCAAGAAGCACGCTTCCATAACACTCTGCTGACATTTCCCAGAGAACCTCGTCTGGGCATAAAAAGAAGAGCTGAAATGTGTTATTCATAAATCCTAGAACGCCTTGCTTTTGCGACCCATCCCTCAGGAATAACCCCTTCTGCTTTCACTGCCTCATTCGCTACCAATAATAGGACTGCTTAGAGATGCTAACTATTGTCTTAGAACTACACCCAACACATGAAGGCTTTGACTGTCCTTTAGCAAAGGCCCCCTAAATACAGAGAAGTAGAGCTGTATCCTGCGAGTTTTGCTCAAGATAAAGAAGAAAGAAGTTGCCTGCAGATTCTCATCTTGTCCCTTTTAGGTCATCACTTCTTAGTCAACATGCTCTGGGGTCTGGCAGTACTGCTTTCTTTTTTCCTTCCTCCAAAAATCTAGGAGCTGAGATAGCTTCTTTCACTTATTTTGATTAATTCATTCATTTTCACTATGCGATCTGTCCTTCCTGTAGGCAGCTGCATAACTGATTCCTTTTTTCATTGACCTTTCCAGAACTTTGCCTTATTCTTTCCTATCCAAGACCATCTCTTCCCAGGAACTTCTATGTTATGAATTTTTCTGTTCAAAAACACTTAGTACTCAATAGAATGGTTACGTTTTCATGTAATCTCGAGCAAATAGGTGGGAAGGAGGGGAGGCAGGTTGCATAGGTCAACATGTGGGAATTCAGGTGTTTTCAATTCCTAGGGATTCCTTAAACAGTTTGTGATTGTACCATTGTACCAGCTGGAATGCCACCCTTCCCTCTTCAATATTGCCACCTCCTCTGTGTCAGCATGGTCCCAGAGCTCAGACTAGAAGGGTTCAGCAGTCTTTGCCAGGCAGGAAGATAAGAAATGCTTTCCTTACATGGACTTCAGCACTTTCAAAGGCAGCGCATACAAATTACCTGGAGATTTTGTTAAAGTGCAGATTCTGATTCAGATCCTAGGTGATTCTGATGCTGCTGGTCCAGGGACTACACTTGAAATAGTAACATCTAAAGCTGCCCTGTCCAATATAGTAGCTGCGAGTCACATGGCCCTAGTACACTTGAAATGTGACTAGTCTGATTTCAGATGTTCTGAAAGTGTAAAATGCACACAGGATTTCAAAGGTTTATTACCAAAAACCCCGTGAATTTGAAGTTCCTCATTAACAATTTTATACTGATTACATGTTAATAATAGTTTGGCTATTTTGGGCTAAATAAACTATATTATTATAATTAATTACACTTTGTGTCTTTTTTTTTTTTTTTTTTATGGTACGCGGGCCTCTCACTGTTGTGGCCTCACCCGTTGTGGAGCACAGGCTCCGGATGCGCAGGCTCAGCGGCCATGGCTCACGGGCCCAGCCGCTCTGCGGCATGTGGGATCTTCCTGGACCGGGGCACGAACCCGTGTCCCCTGCATGGGCAGGCGGACTCTCAACCACTGCGCCACCAGGGAAGCCCACTGTGTCTTTTTAACATTTTAATGTGGTAATAGGAAATTTAAAGATACAAATGAACTTTTTTACAAAACAGAAATAGACCCACAGACATAGAAAACAAACTTATGGTTACCTAAGGGGAAAGGAGGAGGGATAAATTAGGTGTTTGAGATTAACATGTACGTACTACTATATATAGGATAGATAACCAAGAATATACTGTATAGCATGGGGAATCATACTCAATATCTTGTAATAATCTGTAAGGGAAAAGAATCTGAAAAATAATATATATATACACATATATATGCACAACTGAATCACTGTGCTGTACACCTGAAACTAACACAACATTGTAGACCAACTCCAATAAATAAATAAATAAAGTTACACATATGGCTCTTATTATATTTCTGTTGGTTAGAATTACTCTAATACTCTTTCACTTCCATTTCCTCGGTTATCAATAACACTTAGCATATTTTATCCCAGTGGTTCTCAAACTTTACTGTGCATCACAGTCACCTAGATGACTCATTAAAACAGATTCCTGGCCTACCCTCAGACTGTGATTGAGTAGTTCTGGGGTGGGGTCCAAGAATTGCTATTCCTTACAAGTTCCCCAGTGATTGATACTGCTGATACATGGACTACATTTGGAGTAGCAAGACCCTGAAGTTCTTTCCCATCTTGCCTATCCAGTAGCGCTTACCACATGCTGCTCCTCTATTTTGCAGTATAGTCTGTGAGCATATCTTCTACCTGTCCTCCTATTCCCATCACCATCTCTTCACCTAGTGGTGTTGTAAAGCCCTTGAAATACATTGCGCCTGTTCTTCTTGGTATCTCCAAAGCTCCAAGTTAAATAATTGGTTTTTAAGTTGAAATGAATTGAATTTAATGGAATTAATTCTTGCTCTTTGTTTTAATTCCCTTACTGGAAGCTCTGACAAGCACAAAATACTAAATCAGGAATGAAATAAAACAGGGATAAGGATTGATCTGTTGGGCAATCTATTTTTTTTTTACTGAAGTATAGTTGATTTACAATGTTATGTTAATTTCTGTGCAGCAAAGTGATTCAGTTATACATATATATGCATTCTTTTTTTTATATTCTTTTCCATTATGGTTTATCATAGGATACTGAATATAGTTCTCTGTGATATACAGTAGGACCTTGTTGTTTACCCATTCTATATATAAAAGCTTACATCTGCTAACCCCAGCCTGCCACTCCATCCCTCCCCCAACCCTCTCCCCTTTGGCAACCACCAGTCTGTTCTCTATGTCTGTGATATACATTTTATATATAATTTATATTTATATTAATTCTTTCATAGTCTTTTAATTATTTTATTTAATTAATATTCCATTGTATATAGGTACCACATCTTCTTTATCCATTCATCTGTCAGTGGACATTTAGGTTGTTTCCATGCCTTGGCTATTGTGAATAGTGCCGCAGTGAACATAGAGGTGCATGTATGGTTTTTTTTTTGTTTTTTTTTAAGATTTTGGGGGTAGGAGTTTATTTATTTATTTTTGCTGTGTTGGGTCTTCGTTTCTGTGTGAGGGCTTTCTCTAGTTGTAGCAAGCGGGGGCCACTCTTCATCGCGGTGCATGGGCCTCTCACTATCGCGGCCTCTCTTGTTGCGGAGCACAGGCTCCAGATGCGCAGGCTCAGTAGCTGTGGCTCACGGGCCTAGTTGCTCCACGGCATGTGGGATCCTCCCAGACCAGGGCTCGAACCCGTGTCCCCTGCATTAGCAGGCAGAGTCTCAACCACTGTGCCACCAGGGAAGCCCCGCATGTATGTTTTTGAATTAGAGTTTTGTCTGGGTATATGCCCAGGGGTGGGATTGCTGGATCATGTGGTAATTCTATTTTTAATTTTTTAAGGAACCTCCGTACTGTTCTCCATAGTGGCTTTACCAACTTACATTCCCACCAACAGCGTAGAGAGGGTTCCCTTTTCTCTACATCCTCTCCAGGACTTGTTATTTGTAGAGTTTTTAATGATGGCCATTCTTTGTTGGTCAGTTTATTGATTTACTAATTGTTAAGTACATTGCATTGCATTTTGTTTCTGTGCCTCTTCGTCAATTTAGCTCAATGTATATTTTTTAGCACTTAAGGTACAGATGCTTAGGGCAATGAGTTAGCCCAGTTTCAAGTGATATGTATAGCTAGTTGGAATTCCAGGAAAACACTACCAAGTCCACTGATGAAATTACAGCTAGGGTGTCTTGGGAGCCCAGAGATAGGAGACAAACTAGCCTAATGTGCTGATTAAAGCGTTGCTACTCAAAAGTGTCCTCATCCTTAGACCAGCAGTATCAGCGTCACCCGGAAGCTTGTTCCAAATGCAGAATCTCAGGCCAGCATCTGAACTTATGAGTTAGAATCTGCATTTTAACAAGAATCCCAGATTATTTGTAGACACATTAAAGTTTGATAATCACTGGATTGAAGGACAACTGTAGACTCAGGGGCCATATAAGACTGAGGTTAACTCTGGGCTTCTTTCCTGCTTTCCCTAAGGGAAGTCTGGGTGTTTGGTCTAAGACAAGACAGATGGCAGATGCCTCACACAGATGGAGATCCATTTCCCTGGGATAAGCATACCACAGCAGAGCTCCGCCAACTGCAACAGCCTTGTTCACAACAAGAGCAAATCCCTGAAAGATCTGTGGCTAGGGGAATTAAAAGGAGAGAGTTTCAATGTGACGGGGAGGCTGTGGCCTTCAACCAGCAGGATGCCGCTGCTCCTTGACAGCATGAAAGGAAGCCCGGCTCCACCAGCCTACCTGTCTGGGAGCCACCTGTCACATAGGAGTGGGAAGCAGATTTACTGCCAGGTAGTAGGCAAAATGGCATCACCTCTCTCCAAAATCGTGGGCATGAGATAAGTGAAATGTAGGACTGAGGTTGCAGGGATGATACCACCATGGGAACATTTCCCTCAATTCATCTTCTTTATAAGAAGAATGGGGCACGTAAGGCCACCAGGAAGGTCAGAACCAATTACAGACCAACTTTAGCAACTTACAAGGCTCTGAGACCGTGTCGAACATCTGTGTTGAATGTTATTTTCTCTCGTATATCTAGTGGAGGTTTTCATTTTTATTCACGTCTTAATACCACATTATGATTATTACATATTTAGTGGAATAAAGCAATTAAAATAAAAATATAAAAGTGGATATATCATTGTGACTGAATTTCTTTTACATTATGAAGTCTTCATCAAAGCTATTTAAATATAATGAACATCTATAATTTATAAGGTTAGAAACATGGAAAAATAGGTAAAGTAGGTAGCAGTGATAGGAAAGTAATTTAAAACAATAATAGGAAATATACTTTAACAATATACATAAAAGTTACTGAGGGACTTCCCTGGTGGCGCAGTGGTTGAGAGTCCGCCTGCCGATGCAGGAGACACGGGTTCGTGCCCCTGTCCGGGAGGATCCCACATGCCGCGGAGCGGCTGGGCCCGTGAGCCATGGCTGCTGAGCCTGCGCGTCCGGAGCCTGTGCTCCGCGGTGGGAGAGGCCACAGCAGTGAGAGGCCCGCGTACCGCAAAAAAAAAAAAAAAAAAAAGTTACTGAGGATTTCTAGGGAGCACTAGGGAGCATAGAAGTTATCCCTAATATAACTGATAAAAGTATTCGTTTTTATCTAGGTGCTTTTGGAACGTTTATTTATTAACACTTATTCCTCTGATCATGTGTTCATTTATTCAACAACTATTCACTGAGCCCCGTCAATGTGCCAGTTCAGTCAGAAAGTGTTTTGGACGCATCAGAGAATAAGGCAAATAAAGCAACCATCCTACATTGGCAAGGAAACAACCAATACATAAGTAAACAACAAACAAAACAATACTAACAGCCTGTGACAGATGATGGTAGAGGGAAATGAACGTGTACGTATTAGCCATTGTTGCTTACTGAGTCACCCCAAAGTGAGTTAAAACAACTAGCAATTACTGAGCTCACAATTCTGGAGTTTGCAGTTTGTGCCAGGATCAGCTAGGGCTGTTCTTATCTGAGTTAGGCCCACCCGATCTCAGCTGGGTGTCGCCCGTGCTTCCACAGATGGCTGCTAGATCAGTTTAAGGCTGGTGGGTCATCTCTGCTCCATCATTCTTATCCTCCAGGCTACGCTGAGCTTGTTCATTTGGTGATGGTGCAGGGATCTCAAAAAAGAGGATGGAAATACACAGTGCTTCTTGAGGCCTGGGCTTAAAACCCAGTAGATTCCAGCTCTTGACGGAACTACGAAGAATTGAGGCCACTTTTGCAATCTAACACATCAGAACAGAACGCCCAGGACTAAGTGCCAAAGCACTACAGTGTTTGGAGCCTGGTTAAGTAAACAGCCAGTAAGGAAACCAGCAGAGTGTGATGTTCTAGGAATCTCCAAAGGAGAGCGAGAGATAAAAGACTTGAAACTAATGAAACAGATACAAGGAGCACAGATAAGGAACCCCAAATAAATGATAACTTTTATGACCTATAAAAACATAAAATTATATAAATTATGAAATGGTAGAAAACTGTCCTAGGATTTGGTAAAATTACCAAGAAGTAAAAACTCAGTGGTCTTTCTAGTCTTTTCATTTTTCACCAAATCACCTGTATGGAATCTGTGAATTAGTTACGCTGTTGTATTTTGCACTACTTATCAAAAAGGAATCCCTGTGGGGACCCAAGGGAGGGGAGAGTGTTCAAGAGTGTCCAAGAGGGAAAAAAAAAGCACATTTAGTTTAATTGCTTATCTATGGATCTAACTCTAACATTTAAGAATAAAATATATTAGATTGCATCCAAAAGTTTCGATCTGTCATTTCCTTTAATATATGTAATATGTTTGTATATGTACATATATAATACCTATTTTATATCTGTATATATATATAAAATACGTATATTTATATATACACACATTTATCTTTTTCATTGTATATAATCCCTTTTGGAAAAATGCACACTTACTTTAAAGGCTTTTGCTGGCCCCTTACTTTCCCACTCTTCATTGTGATCTGTCAGTGGCAATGTGACGTATTGCGGACTGCTCTCAGAAGTTTGATCATCAGGATTACTCAGGCGTTACTGATGAACCAAGAATGACGTGTCCTGTGGTATTGGACATCCGGTATTATGAGAAATAGCTCTACGCTCTAAAGAAGGAAGAAACACTGCTATCCAGCATAAATGGAAGGACCCTAACCTTGCTTGATTCCACAGATAAACAGAGGTTGCTTTCTAGCTCTGATGAGAAGGCACATTTTGAAATGGAATTAAGAAGCTGACATGCACACCTGAGTCAGATTCACCCACGCCTCAGGGATTTAACCGTGATGATGGAGCTTATACTGCCTCTTCGTGTGCAAGCTGGAGTTCTTTTGTTATAAACAGTTTGTGTCAGAAAGGATGAAACACATATTTAGGACTGAACTCAGTGGCTCTAAAAAGCTTCTCCTTGCTTCTAAATATAAAGATGGAGATGAGCTGTTTATATCTAGTTCATCTCCTGACACAACTGAAACAGAAGAGGAGTTCCATTTCTCTAACGATTTATTTCTGTGATATTATGTCCAGAGTCCAAATTTCCCAGTTAAGCATAATATTATCCATGTTCATGAAGATTCTGATAACATGATTATTTGAATAAATAATTGTATAATATAGCACTTCCCAAAGTTTCTGGATAATAAGTAAAAGTTTATATTGTAGAAAACACCTAAGAAATCCAGTGTAGTATACATTAGCATAGTAAAACTTTTGGGAATTGTCTTATTAAAGAAATTGGTTAAATATTATATAATCCAGAATTTTTACATATACTTTATAAAACATGCAGCTGTGTTATTTTCATAAAATGTCAATTTGAAGTTCATATTACTTGGTGATCTGCAAAATACAATTTGGGAAACTCTGAGCTCTTTTTTTTTTCACTTCTAGAGCAAAACACCAACCCCTTTGGGAGAGGGCCAAGTCGTAAAAGAATTACCAGGAGTGGGTGCATGTGTCCATTTACTCAAGCAGGTGTAGCTCTCAGATCCAGTCTTAAATCATTCTAGAAGAAAACTCCAGAAAACCAGGATGACAGGGATACAAGGTCTCATGCAAAGAGAGCTAGTAGGGAGCATGGTGACAGAGAGAGGCAAAATAATCCTGAGAAACAATACCATAGAGCGGCAGGGTGGCTCAGTGGCTCAGAGCAGTTAGAGACTCATCTTTGACACTTTCTGGCTGTCTGACCTCTGCCAAAGTATTTAACTCCTTTGAGCCTCATTTCCTATCTTAAAAAAAAAAAAAAGGGAGAGCCGTAATACTCAGTTCAAAGGATTGTTGTGAGAATTAAATCATGAGAATGATATCTGGCACATAACAAGCACTCAGTAAACATTATATTATTAGAGAAAAACAGGAAGTGGCATGGTCAGAGTCAATGTTTCATCCCGGGTAGATACTTATATCTATAGCCATTGTCTCAGACTTATTGACAGTGACACCTGGAAGGGAATTTAGGTTCATTGAGCCCATCCCCATGATCTTACCTCTACACAAACTGGAGCCTAGCAATGACGGGGCTGGAAGCACTTAGGTCTTGTATATTTAGTCTCTCACTCATGGGACTGTAGGAATTTAAAGACACAGAAGACGTTCTTGTGCATAAAATTAGCATGGTATTTTGGAGCACATATTGACCTTCTCCTTAATTCCCCAAACATTTTGAATAATCCGAAATATACTTTTGAAGTCAAACATTTCAGTGTTATTCCTGAGTAACTTGTAAGGCTTTCAGCATGCTGCCTTTTAACTTGAACTGGATGTCAATTTCAATAGAGTATTCCTCATTTTTGGAAGGGGAACTCTGTTCGCATTATCGAAGAGTTTTCATTGGAAATGGATGCTAAGGAATTTAACCTATCTGGACTGGATCATTTGGATCTGTCATCTGTCCTCCGTAACTGTTACCTCTTCTCTAATTCTCATTCTTTAGCTTTCTCCGTCAAATTTTAGGATTCTGCCTTGTTTGTCTTCAGTTCCAGCGATGAAGTTTTCTGCAGTATCAAGTCTACTGCCTCACTTTAAAGTCAGCTCTCAGATTTTTCTTTTCCTTGTACATATTTCTGACAACAGGTTATTTTCAACTATCTGCCTTGGCTTTGTAAATACATGAATCTTTTTAACTAACATTCTGAGAATAAAATTAAACGTCTTCAAAGTTGTCTCTCTTTTTTTCCTGTAACTTTTTGGTTAAAATTTTGCTGTTCATTCCTAGTCTTAACTGCTTTGTTACAGAGAAAATGGCCTTCACATTTTCTAGTTCTTGGAATGTATTGAGATGTTCCTGTGGTCTCTTATGCAATTAGTTTATGTCCACGTTCTAAGCAAATTACAAGATAATTTTTTACTCTGCATGTAGAAAGCCTATTTAACCATTGAATGATTACTATTACTCACCTAATTATAAAAAGCTCTATATTTACTTCATTTTAAAATTTTTGCAAGATTGACATTTTTGTTAAAAGCTACCATAATTATAAATTTGTCCATTTCTCCCATTTTTCAATTTTTTCCTTATAAACTGTTTTCAAACTGTTACATAATCACCGTGCATTCTACCTTATATAAAAGTAAATACTCTTGTTTCACATAATAAATTTATTCAAAGTTTACTCTGTCTGATACTAATATTGAAACTACATTTCATCTTTACATTTTCTAATTCTTTCTCATCTTTACATTTTCTAATTCTTTCAATTCATACTTCAAGTGTCAGGTGTGTCCTTTTTAAGCAATACATAGTGGAACTTTCGATGAAGTGAGGTCACATAGAGCTGAGGAAATTTTTGTCATAAACTCTGGGACACTTTCACCTTTAGTCTCACAAGCTCTCATAGACACCCTCTCATCACTTTATCTGATTTTCTTTTGCAAACTAGACCTGCTGTATATCATTTCTTAGTAAATTACACAGTAGTCTAATTAATTAGTGAGGAGAATTTTCCTTTCTGTTGTCTTAAGATAATAGACTTCTGAGGTTGATCTATTGAAAAAGTAGCCCGTAAGAAGGTATTGGTATAAATGTAATGAATTAATGTGTCAAATTTCTTATTAAGTGTACTAGGGACTGTTGGATACACAGGGAAAAGTACAAAGCACGTCTTCGAAAATTTCTCCCATGTTGACCTTGGGCAAATGCTGTGAACCATCTGAGACTGTTACCTCATGTAGAAGATGAAGCCATTGGTCTGTCTTGACTGTAAAGTGCTCCTTCCCACTCGGAGGTTTTATAACTCTGCAGCTCTAAAAATAAGACAGATCCAAGTACTCAGCTAGGATACAAGCATTTGGGAGAAGATGCACAAACTCTTGGAAACATAGTTTAGACTTTAGTGTGGTTTATGGACAAAAGAGATGGTAGATGCTTTGAATAAATGATGGCATGCTCTTGAACTGCTTTTTTTCCTGGCAATTGGTTGTTTTTTTAAACAGATACAAAAGTCCAGTGTGATGAGTCCTATAACTAAAGGCATTTCTCTCACAGAAAATATGTATTTCTAAGCTCTAGTCAGTGCCGAATGCATTTATTCGTGTAATCATTGAATATTAAGTGATCACTGACTCTAAGTAAAACTGCATGCTGAACACTGTGCAGTGATAGAAAAATGAATGGGCTGTGAAACCCTGGAGGCCTCTTGATAATTGTCACTGTAGTTTGATGACTCTAAGAGCAAAGAAAGGGACTTTGATTTTGGCCCTAAAATGATATGTGGTGATAATGAACAGATGTTTCATTAAACACTAGTTCTATAGGGAATTATAGATGTTATGTAAAAATTTATTATGTGGTCCCCCCGCCTCGGCCCTGAAGGGGCTGGATGGGCGAGTTGGGCGCGATGGCTCGATCCTGGGCGGCGGCGGCGGCGGCGGCGGCGGCTGGAGGCGGTGGCGCGTCCTCCTCCTTGCCCCGGCGCCGGCGGTGATCCGAGCGAGTGGCCGCGGCCCCCGATGAGACTGCTCGCGGGTTGGCTGTGTCTGAGCCTGGCGTCCGTGTGGCTGGCGCAGAGGATGTGGACCCTGCGGAGCCCGCTCACCCGCTCCCTGTACGTGAACATGACGAGCGGCCCCGGCGGGCCGGCGGCGGCCGCCGCGGGCGGCAGGAAGGAGAACCACCAGTGGTATGCGTGCAACAGAGAGAAATTATGTGAATCACTCCAGGCTGTCTTTGTTCAGAGTTACCTTGATCAAGGAACACAGATCTTCTTAAACAACAGCATTGAGAAATCGGGCTGGCTGTTTATCCAATTATATCACTCTTTTGTGTCATCTGTTTTTAGCCTGTTTATGTCTAGAACATCTATCAATGGGTTGCTAGGAAGAGGCTCAATGTTTGTCTTTTCACCAGATCAGTTTCAGAGACTGCTTAAAATTAATCCAGACTGGAAAACGCATAGACTTCTTGATTTAGGTGCTGGAGATGGAGAAGTCACAAAAATCATGAGCCCTCATTTTGAAGAAATTTACGCCACTGAGCTGTCTGAAACTATGATATGGCAGCTTCAGAAGAAGAAATACAGAGTACTTGGTATAAATGAATGGCAGAATACAGGGTTCCAGTATGATGTCATCAGCTGCTTGAATTTGCTGGACCGCTGTGATCAGCCCCTGACTTTGTTAAAAGATATCAGAAGTGTCTTGGAGCCAACTAGAGGCAGGGTCATCCTTGCTCTGGTCTTACCTTTTCATCCCTATGTGGAAAACGTAGGTGGCAAGTGGGATAAACCATCAGAAATTTTGGAAATCAAGGGACAGAATTGGGAAGAACAAGTGAATAGTCTGCCTGAAGTTTTCAGAAAAGCTGGTTTTGTTATCGAAGCTTTCACTAGACTGCCATACCTGTGTGAAGGTGACATGTATAATGACTACTACGTTCTGGATGACGCTGTCTTTGTTCTCAAACCAGTATAAACACGTGGAGCTTGAAATTTTCACAGTCCACCCCAAGAATGTATGCTCCGGAAGAGGGTCTGCGTTCTCAATTATGCGAAGGGAGGACCTTTGGGGACTGCCATTCTAAATATCATGTAGGAATTTTAAAAGCCAAAATACTAATTATTTCTTTGTAGTGTGTAAAAGGAATTTTTTAAAAAACAAAAACCCAACTCTTTGAGGATTTTTATTAACTCTTTACTCAGTAATGCAGGTCACACTCCGATTATGGAAGATATTTTTTATACTTAATTGCAGTAGGGACTCATTCCCAGGCAAAGCAATAGTCATGACTTCACATGGAACCAATAAATATGGATTGTTTTTAATAAAATGAAGACTGGCAATACAACTGTCCATCCAGTTGCAAATATTGGTTATAGGGTATAGCCACTGATCCTCTTTCATGTTTAGAAATTCTATCATTATTCAAGAAAATGTTTTTAATCATGCTAATAAACTTTTTTGGAGATGAAAAAAAATTTATTATGTGTATGTGTATTACACATTTTAATATGATAATGTTCCTATTAATCTCCAAGAGAAAGAGCATTCAACATATTTGCCCAATAAATTCTTTTATTTTTGTGTTTGTTCATTTGGCAGAACATCCTGATGGACACATGTTACATGGAAAATCTTTGGGATGGAGATTTTAGTTAGAGCACCAGTATAAATGCAGATGGATTGAACACCCTACATACCATTCAGGCCAAATGCTGAAGAGCCTTATTTAAACAGACAAATAAACAAGATCAAGAAACAACTGTTTAAGGTAGGTAGAAATGACTTTTGAATGATTTATTCTTTCAGTGATTGGTACTGTAGCTCCCTGAGGCTCTGAACTAAGTGTTTAATAGGAACATAGAATTAGACTCATAGGACCCCTACACATAGTTTCTTCTCTGAGTGTGTCACCAATAATTTTGTAGGAGAGCAAGGTCATATCACATTATCTTGCTCTATCTGCAAAGCAGTCTAGAAGTAAACTCAGAAAATATCTACTGTATCTCTTTTCACACCAGTCCTCAAAATAACTCTGATTCAAGTCATGGAAAGAACCTGAACCTAGAAGACAGAAGTTATTTAAAAAAACCTTTAGATCCTGAGGAAAAGGTCTGCTGGCTTTGGACCTTTTATATTTTCATCCATGATGGCAATTCCTAGATGTGCCATTGGCACACATGATACATACAGCTCAACATTGTAGCTGCAAAGTAAATTAGGGGCCAGGAGGGGAAGCAGATATTAAGATCTTGCAGCCAGAACCACCCTAAAATCAATGGTAAAGTGATTAATGCTGATGACCTATGGAAAAGTCAACAAGGCCAGACAGAGAACTCTGCCAGTGGGGACCCAAAGGTGAAGCGTGAGGACCTCCAGAGTGAAATATACAATAATAGAGAACAATTCACATGTGCTATTTATTTAAATGGGGAAGCTGTAGGAAGAGACACAGTTTCTCAGATATAAATGGAAGTGGTGGGTACAAATGTTCTAGCCAGACAATGATGCTTCAGTGGGTCACTATGATGAGAAAAGAATGAGGCTGGGCAAGTTTGTGTGTCAGTTATCCATGGGATTCACAAAAATAGGCTATAGTTTTCAATTAAATAGCTATCCTATGGCAAAATACTCACTGATGCTTTTGTTCCTGTGCTTTTCTTTTTTTCTTTTCTCCTCCCTCAGGAAGCACAGGACAGATCTAGGTAGCATCACTGTTGAACGTCCGATATTTTAAGCTTTCTCCATATTTTTTTAGTCCTACAAAGAGTAAGGCATGAAGGATAGACACAGGATGGTGCCTGCTTCATTTTGCACAAAAGCCTTTTAAATTCTCCAAATCCTGGTCTCGAAATACTCTGCTGTGGAAAATGCCAAGAGAGAAAGTGAAAACCCTAGGGACAAATAAAGGATGAGATGAATGATGAAGATTTTAAGATTTTGATATTTTCCCCCCTTTAAATAAGATTACCTACTCTCATGCTCACTGTCCATTACACATATGTTTTGGCCTTTAAATAAGTGAGTCAGAATGCCATCTGGGTGTGCCACTTCCTCACAATTAAGCTGTAAATATGTTGATTTAGGAATAAAGGTACACATTTTATATTGTGTTATGTAAATGTGGTTATAGTCATAGTATTATGCAGACCTTTGTTCAGAAAGGACTTTTTAGAATTCCCCTGCAGAAGTTATCAAATAATTGTGAAACTATTTAGTTCCTGTACAAACCCATCTAAATATTGAAATCTTTACCCTTCCTGGTACATGCATGTGGCTCAATGCAATTGAGGTTTTTTTTTACTGTTCTCCCTCTTCCCATCCCAGGGAACAGAAAGGAAAAACATACAAAAAGATTCCACTGAGACATGCATTACATTCTCACTCTAACATCAACTTTTGCGTGATCTTTTGGAATTGTGGTTTTGTTACTGAGTTCAAGCTTATACTGCTCTTCAGCATGACAGGCCAATAAATGGAAAAATGAGGTGTTGGGGCAAAGAACGGTGACCTTCTTTGGAAAGCCAGCAGACCAAGAAGATGGTAGACTAGTGTCCCAAAGAACCATCTTACCCCAGTTAGACTTCAGGCTTCTTTTATACTGAGAGGGGAGGGGATGTGGCAGGTTGTTGCAAACTTCTGGGTGTTGGAATTCTTTGTTCTTGCAGCTGTCCATGTAAGTCTGGTCACAATATTCCTGTCGATTAGACAATTGTTATTTTCTGTTTTGCAACTTTTTATCTCTCTATGAATGGGAAGGTGTTTTAACTTTAAAGGTCAAGCCTGGAAGTCAGAGCCTTGAAATGGGTTATCATGTATATTTCAGGCTACAGGCAGGGTTCTTTTACAGAGGTGCAGAGCCATCATGACTAAGCACAGGCAACAAAGCACAAGGGTTAGAGCTAACAGAAGAGATCCAATGTGGAATCAGGTTTGTTCTTCTGTGTACCAATTTTGCTTTCAGATGTTAAGGTATCTTGAGTTAGTGAATGATGTTAGAGGAAACAAACAAGGATAAGGCTTCAGTGGTCTAAACCACTGTCCTCCACCCTTCCCCCCCCACACACGCACTGACCACCATCAGTGTTGCTCTATAGGTAATACAGCTGCACTGAGATAACCCATTGGTCTTGACTGCCAAGTAGTATAGTGTTAGGTTTCAAAAACTTGAAAAATATGGTGGATTAAAAAGAAGCATGTATCTTTGCCAAATCTCTCTCTTACCAGGTTTGTGTAACAGACTGAGAGTCTGTTTCCTCATCTACAAATAAGGGATAACCTTTTATTCTCTAAATAAGTTTTTTGAAAATTAAGGAGTCAAAGCATTTAAACATACTTACTCTAGGACCTGGGACAGAGTAAGTGGTTGGTAGCTGTTGTTTGACTTGATGTGTAGAAAAAAATTTAGTATCCCTGCCCAACCTGGTTATTCTTTAAAGCATCTTTGTTTCATTTTGTAAGTGGCAAAATGTCACAGGAAAATTGGTAGATAGAAAATAATACAAAAATAGCTTCCTGTTTTGCATTCCATAACACATAAAAATTTTTAGGATAATTTTTTCTAGTCTTTCTTCATTTTCGCATGATGTTTCATTTTATCTTGGTAATCATTCTGTACACGCACTTGACATACTCCTTTTTCATACTATTTTCCATATTTTTTCATAACCATGAAATTTTAATACCCACAGAAAACTTCATATCAGAAAAATTACACTTAATATTTAAATCTTTTTCTTATTTTTGAAATTTCAAAAATTTATTTAAAACAAATGCACTTGTAACAGTTACCCTCATGTATCTATTAAAATGAGTTCATTGATTTACACTATGCATGGATTATTATATCACATCCATGTTACAGAACTTTTATTTCTTTTTTTTTTCAGTTTATCTTTTCAGGATAAAGCAATCATTAAGTTACCTAGAGTTAAAAATGTATTATGTTTGAAATATCTTTCAAGCTATTATAAATGCAGTATGCCAAAAAGATAGCACTAAGCCCTGGATACGCTAACCAATGCATTGTATGTGGAAATGATGGATTTTACCTGGAAGTAAATTACTCATCTGCGTGGTTATCTGAAAACATTAACCAAGCAAAAATAGTTGCTGAGAATACAGTACATTTTCCAGCAGGTTTTATGTCCTTGATAAAAAATTTTGAGAAGTCTGTTGATCAAAGAAAATTTTATTTCTCCTTCCATTCTTGTTAAAAACTATCCGTGGAGGGAATTCTTCATCTAAGATCCATGAGCCATGTGTTGGGGTGTGGCGGGGGTGTGTTTACAGGTGGACACTACTTAAAATTGTGTGCCAAATGTAGGATTTTTATACCCATGTGAATTGGTCTTGGGAGAGGGAATGGACTTTCTTCATAGGATCCAGTGCTGAATTTGTTGCTGTCTCAGTTTCCTTCCAACTGTAAAGGGATGTGGCCTCTGATGGTCTGCTGGCTCACTCTTGTGTGTGGAAAGGTGTGCACCCATGCTGAGACTAGTCAGACTAGTCCTACTCTTCATTCCCCTCTAAATCCTACAGGAAAAGAATTGACCAGGCTGCAGGAAGAGAATCTGAGTATGGAAATCACAGCTGGTGGGATCTCCCTGGTATCATGGAGAAATGAACTAGAGAGGTTTGGGGTGGGCTGCTTGAAAAGAAACCAACCCCAAAACAGCTTCTCGCCCAATGGCAGACTGTCCAGACCACACACTGTTGTTTAATTTCCTCTTCCACAGGTAAAATATATGTGTGTGTGTGTGTGTGTGTGTGTGTGTGTTTGTGTGTGTGTGTGTGTGTGTGTGTGTGTGTGTGTTTCTCTTTGGAGGGGCTTACGGCTTCTGAAAATGGAGCGAATGTGCCTAGTTATCCAACTTTGAATTCTCTTCTTTAAACTTACAAAAAGCCTTAAAAAACATTCTATCACTCAGAGAATTGAGCCCAAACCAACACGTTGTAAACACTCCACATTTCTTTTCTTCTACTTTTTAACAGTATAATATCTGTGCATGTGTCTAAAATAATATGAATTCTTTCATGTCTTCTCCATTTCAAAATACTAAAAATGTTTAAATTGCTGAGCACAGAAGGATATTTTCTAAAAGAGAATTTGTTCTGTATTTCTAGAATATACAGTCAGATCCAGGGGACATCAGTTTTTATTTTGGTGCCTAAAATTTCCAAAACTGTGTCAAAGAAAACTAACATGGGAATTTAGTGATGTGTCAGGCACTAAGCTAAAAGGGTTACTTACATTATTTCATTTACTCCTCACAGCAAATTGAAGAGGCTGCTATTTTCAACCTTATTTTATTTATGGGGAAGCAGTCCCCAAAATATTAGGTAACTTGCCATAAATCTCAAAGCTAGTACATGGTCAAACAGGGTTACACCAAGTTTTTCTTTCTCTCTTTTTTTTTTTTTAATTTATTTATTATTTTTGGCTGCATTCGGTCTTCGTTGCTGTGCGTGGGCTTTCTCTGGTTGTGGCGAGCGGGGGCTACTCTTTGTTGCGGTGTGTGGGCTTCTCATTGCAGTGGCTTCTCTTGTTGTGGAGCATGGGCTTTAGACGCACAGGCTTCAGTAGTTGTGGCACGTGGGCTTCAGTAGTTGTGGCATGCGGGCTTCAGTAGTTGTGGCTTGCAGGCTCTAGAGCGCAGACTAAGTAGTTGTGACACACGGGCTTAGTTGCTCCACGGTGTGTGGGAACTTCCCAGACCAGGGCTCGAACCCGTGTCCCCTGCATTGGCAGGCGGATTCTTAACTACTTTGCTACCAGGGAAGCCCACACTAGGTTTTTCTGATTCTATTGCCTTTACTCTTTCCAAACCTTACCTTTTCTTTAGAGAAACTAATGATTCTTTTAAGATCACATTTCAGAAAATGCATGTGCTGGTGTGCTCCATGGAAATAAAACTGGCAAAGACTGGTGTGGTTAAGTTGGTCTCAATCAAGGCTGAGCAGAAGCCACCTTGATCCATCCAATGTGGGGATGTGGAGAAAAGCAATTGCCTTGAACGTCTACAAAGTAACGCTTTCACTACTTGATTGAGGACCTGTGAGTTATGCAAATGATGCTCTAAGAGAATCACATCATTGATGTGTGTCATGTTTATTCTCTTAGCAAAATGGTTCTGCTTAGATACAAGGTTTGTTATCACTTCAAATTTGGACCTAGCCGTGCTTTCATTTATCTAAAAAATCCCTCCAAAGTGAGAACTCATTCACTCTTAATGATTCTCCTATAAATTTGCTTATGGGTGATTTCAGCTGTGGGATGTCAATGGGGGACATGGAGATTTAATGAACACAGCTATGCCAAATCTTCCATTACAGTGGGCAAATGAGGCATTTTGTCTAAGACAGTTATACTAAGTGTGCTTTGTATAATGAGCTCTGCATTGTAACAAAGTGAGCACGTGTCTCGTGTTTGGCTTAGAAAAGAGCTGTATCAGAGTTGATGGCTGACCACAGCAGCTTTTACAGTGGTGCTCGTGGGTCTGTAATATGACAAGCTGTCAGAACAGCATGGCACCAGACTCACTTTTGTCAATGCTAAATTAAGGGCTCTTACCCTTATTCTTATGGGGTGTTGGGGAAATTAAAGAGATACACATCTTTAAAAAAATTTTTTTTATTGAATTATAGTTGATTTACAATGTTATGTTAGTTTTTGGTGTATAGCAAAGTGATTCAATTATATATATATGTATATATACACACATATATATGTATATTCTTTTCAAATTCTTTTCTATTATGGTTTATTATAGGATATTGAATATAGTTCCCCATGCTCTACAGTAGGACCTTGTTGGTTACCCATCCTATATATACTAGTTTGCATCTGCTAATTCCAAACTCCTAATTTATCCCTTCCCCACCCCCTTTCCCCTTTGGTAACCACAAGTTTGTTTGCTGTGAGTTTGTTTCTGTTTTATAAATTAGTTCATTTGTATCAACGTGTAGATTCCACATTATATGATATTTGTCTTTCTCTTTCTGACTTACTTCACTTAGTATGATAATCTCTAGGTCCATCCATGTTGCTGCAAATGGCATTATCTTATCCTTTTATATGGCTGAGTAATATTCCATTGTATATATGTACCACATCTTCTTATTCTCTTCTTCTTCCTCCCTCCCTTCACAACCACTCTCTATCATTCTCCCTCTCTCTTCTTTAAACAAATACGTGTTTATGTTAGGGGTAAGTGTGGGAAGGAAATTATCTAGTCCAGGGGATAACATTCTTTTTCTGTAAAAGGTCAGACAGCAAATATTTTAGGCATTGTGGGCCATATAGTCTCTGTCACAAATACTCGATTCTGTTGTTGTAGCATAAAAGCAGCCTCAGACAATACTTGAACGAATGAGCAGGGCTGTGTTTCAATAAAGCTTCATTTATGGATGCATAAATTTGAATTTAATGTAACTTTCACACATCAAAAAATATGCTACTTTGATTTTTTTTTAACGATTTAAAAACATAAAGGTTTCTTAGTCCACATGTCTTACAAAAACAGACACTAGTGTATGTTTCTGTCAAAGGTCAATTCATCTCTGGTGTCTGCCTGATTCCATATGCTGATAAATTTGGTATCTGATGTTTCCCTCAAAGATATTGCCTCTGCCCAAAAGATCTCTTTCCCAATTTCTATTTCATGCTTAAAATTCTCAAAAATATCTTTATCTGCTGACTATCCAGACTCTTTCAATCTTTAAGACTACTCAAATGACTTTGATCATGAAATATCTCCTTACCCTCTGTATTAGTGTGCTAGGGTTGCCATAACAAAGCACTCACGGACTGTAAGGCTTAAAGAACAGGAACTTATTTCTCACAGTTCTGAAGGCTACAAGTCCAAGATCAAGATGTCAAAAGAGTTGAAGAGTTGGTTTCTCCTGAGGCCAATTTTCTTGGCTTACACATGGCCCCCTTCTCACTGTGACATGACATGGTCTTTTTCCTGGTGTCTCATCCTCTTCTTATAAGGACACTAATCCTATTGATTGAGGGCCCTACCCTTTGACCTCATTTAACCTTATTTACCTCCTTAAAAGCCCTATCTCCAAATACAGTCACATTGGGGGTGAGAGCTTCAACATGTAAATTTTGAGTGGACACAATTCTTTCCATAACATCTTTGATCAAATGTGCAAAACCTAAGGGGAAAAGAAACTCAGTAATCAAGATAAAAGCTATTTGAATGCAATATTTTTAAAAATCAAAATCAATGCAAAAGGTTAATGATTTTAAAAAATCAAGATTTTAAACAAAGACTGGTTCTGTATTATTGATTTTTCCTTTTGCCTCAGACTTCAGTATGGCTCAGCATGACTTATTCCTCTTTGCTCCTTCAGCCTGTCCTTCTTTTTGGTCCCTTTTGCATTTATAATATATGACTTCCTTTTCCTTTATTGAGTGAATATTTTTAAAGCAGATATTCTATTTCATGACTGTATCCATCTCCATAGTTTCTAGTATACCACCTAGCACAGAGAAGGTGCCCAGTAACTATTTGTTGGTTCAGATGCAGCCACTACATGCTTTTAAAATGTGTGCCCTCTGGTGGGGCATTGTGGGGTTCATGAGGCATTTAAATATTTGGAGCATTTTTCTTTAATCAGAAACATGTAAACGAAGAGGCTGCAATGACCTTTCTTACGATCTTTATGATGAGGACTTTTTGAGAAGCTTGAAGGAAATGGAAGGTGGGATGGGCCTGCAGTGAGATGGAGGGAAGAGCTTTATCTTGCTGTGCAGCAAGTGGTACATGAGGCTCATATAGGTGAGAAAACAAAGGAGCAGAGAAGTTGAATAACTTATAACCCACAGCCAATCAGTGAATTAGAGAGGATTTGAATCGCTCTGAATCCCATAAGAGCTACTTCCATAAAATTATATTTGTGTATACATTAAGGAATAGACATTCTTCTTCTCTTAAGGGATTTACATTTATGTAAAAGAGCAGTGCAAATCATTAATGGCTTTAGGGTTCTGGAATAAAATGGTCTCTGAAATCAGCCATTCTGCCCTTTCAAATTTCTCCTATCAGATAGCAGCTTGAGAATAAGTCATGTTCTCCTCAACCGGGTATTTGCCATGATGTTGTGGATTATGATGAATGAATGTTGGATGAGTCCATTGCAGTCACGCATTGGCTGGAAGAAGCAGAGGGTCTGTCATTTTCCCAGATTAACCCAGTGTGTCCACCCTTTAGATGTACTCAGTCATGGGGCCTCAAGAAGGATTTCCCAACTGTGCTTATGGCTCCTTAAGGAATGTATGGCTTCTTCCTCCAAAACAATGGCAATGTTATTGTGAGTCCATCCTTGGCATCCATTCACTAGAGATCCTGTTCTTGTTCCTTTGTGACCCTGGACTTATCTTTTAGAAACATTCTCTTACTTCCAGCCTCCCCAGCATCTTACCACCACTGCTATTCAGGAATCAAAATTTCTCTGATCTTTCTTTCCTCTTGTACAGCGGGAGATTTCCCTGTGTTGACAGGGAAGTGGTAATGTGTTAGCATGTGTTAACATGCCCAATGCATGCTTCTAAGACTATATTTAGAACTTCTGATTACCCTTGCCCACATGAGTGGGATGATGAGACAGAGGGTGATCTAGGAGCTCTGAGGACACCTCCTGTTATGACTTTGAGGACTGTATGATTGCCTAACAATCATCACCCCTCACTGGGGTTGTGTATTTCAACACTTGACATGGTCCCCAGTGATTCATAACCCAGTGAGTGTGACAGGCTTCCCCACATGACCTCTAGTAGCAGCAGCAGAACCTTAAAAACTGGGGAAAAACCCATGATATGTGTAGATGTTGAGAAAGAGGCAGCTGAAAGAAGGAGGTGACCTTGAGGACCCGCATTTCCCTTCTGCCTATAAGAATAGAGGAAGCTGGAATGTGGAGACAAAGGACACTGGTCTCAGAGCCAGGAGACTGGGGAAATATCCCAGCCAGGACACTCAGTGTCTATGCAACTCAGCATCTAGCAAGTTACTTTGTATTTCTTCATCGGTATGTGGGCGATAATAGCATCCTCATTTTAGGATTGTTGAGGATATTAAAGGAGGTGCTGATGGAGCTTAAGCTGCAGGGCTTCTCACTTGCATAGGTCCTGTAACTCATTACATACTTAAAATGTGTTTGTATATATATGTATGTGTATATATATGTATATATACACATACATATATATATTTTTTTAAGTGTATAAATTTGAGGCCCAATAAAATCTGGATCCACGCTTGTTTTAAACCTTCTCATCATGGAACACCCTTAATATCAGATATTAGGAGAATGTAAGATCTTAGAGCAATACATGAGATACTTATGTTTTTTTTAACCAACCCTAAAAGAACAAAAGCACATGAGGTATAAAGGAAGGAAGATGTTTATTTAGCAATCTAACATTGTAACAGAAATCATATCGCTTTATTCCAATCAAATCCCAATCTGTATGTATGTATATATAAAGGATCTTGTGTATGGATGTTGCCATAGCTTCTTTACATTTTGGCTTTCCTTGTGATCTCCCTGATGGCATAGCTGAAACAGATCTGAACACACAAGAAGTTAGCTCAGTGTAAGAGTAGAAGCACTTCTTTTATTTTAATCATGAGTTAGTCATATGTCTAACATTTACTAAGCACTTACCATGTGATAAGGATTGCTCCAAGTACTTGAACAACATTAACTCACTTAATACCCTCAAGTACTTTGGAAGATGGAGTCTGTCACTTTTGAACATAATGAGGGCAAAATAGAGGTGCAGAACAGTTAAGCCACTCCTTTCTACCCACACAGCTATTGAAGAGAGGAGCTGGGGCTTAAAGCCAAGATGGCCTACAGTAAAGGCTGTGTCCTCAACCACCATGATGAGGAAGACTCATAGATTTGTGGGTGGGAAGAGATAACACTTCTATGTTATGAATTTCACTTATTAAATAAATAACTTGGCTTTTAATTAATGGTGCCAAGTCAATAGTTGAGGGTACACTGGGGCAAGGAGAAGATATCAGTAGTCATGTTGGAGCAGGGCAAAGTGAATTTACTAGAGAAACATAGTAGGATTTTGGAGTAGTACTAGTTTAGTTCTTTTATTGTCAGCTTAGTCTCATGGCAAGGGTTCCTTATGCCAGCCACATTGGTTTCTCATCCTGTTGTGTATATTATTGCTGTTTTTAAAATCTTAGCCTGTATTTGTTAATTTTTTATATTTTAAATTTTTTGAGATTCCTAATGTCTTTGTTATTTTATTTATTTATCTACCTACTTATTCCATTCAAAGTACATTTCAGTTTCCTTTATAAAATTTATTCTCATACTACAGGAGATAATATTAAGAGATATTATTCTAGTGTTCAGGACAGAATTCCCTATTACGTGTTCCAGTCTTTTCTCTGCATAACTCATATTATATATATGCACATACATATATATTTTTTTCCTATTTAAAATGAGAGTGAATCTTTCTAGACATAATGTTTTCCTACATGCAGGTAGGTGTATTGGCCATGGCTCCTCTACTTTTGCTTTCGACTCTGGTTGGTTATTCCATCATCTGATCTATAGCTTGGGAGTATTACTGTGCCTCATTTTTAGTCCAGCTACCAGTGTTTAGCAGGCTTTTTCTACTAAGGCCCTGGGCACTTGAAGAATTCTCTCCTATCTTTATACTGTCTAAACTCTAGACCAGGGGGTGCATTTTTAAAAAAAAATTAGCAGTCATTATGTTTTGTCTCTAGTGATCTTCCAGACTCCACGTGCTCATGAAATACTTTGTTCCCAGGGCTTGTGCCTCCAAAGATTTAACACACTGCTCCTGCGTCTCTGAAAGTATCCCATCATTTGTTGTTTTCAGGAAGTCGTGATCTCTGAATACATGTAGATAGAAGGGAAGAGGGGGGAGGAACATCTACTGAGCCTCAAAAATAATATTTCCTCCTAATTTTTCCATTTGGTACAGCCTGAGCCAGGGAGCATTAAGTGAAAAGTGGGAAAAGAAAGTGTTTTGTCAGTGAGTGCTCTGGTGCAAATAGCAGATACCCCTTCAGGACAGAGGCACGTACTCTCCCAGCTGTTTTAGGCACTGACAGCTGAATTATCCATCACTGAAGGCCGCTGGACCATCAGAGGTTAAGTGCACCTCCTGGGGACAACCATGGTACAGTGAGTGATCAGTGTAGGGGTGTAAAGGCCCTGCCCCCAGGTGAGGACCCTCCGCAGAGCCGTTCATGCTCCAGAGCTGATAACGAGATCACAGTTAAACTTCTCCCCAAGTCTAAACCCATTTCCCTCACCCCCTTGCAGGTGTTACTTCTTTTTAAAAAAAAAAAAAAAAATTATTTTCTTTCTTTTTTTGGCTGTGTCGGGTCTTAGTTGCGGCATGTGGTATCTTTCGTTGCAGTGCTCGGGCTTCTCTCTAGTTGCGGTGCACGGGTTTTCTCTTCTCTAGTTGTGGTGAGCCGGCTCCAGGGCACGTGGACTCTGTAGTTTGCAGCACACCAGGCTCTCTCAGCACACGGGCTCTCTCGTTGAGGTGCGCAAGCTCAATAGTTGTGGTGTGCGGGCTTAGCTGCCCCGTGGCATGTGGGATCTTATGCCCCAACCAGGGGTCGAACACACATCCCCTGCATTGGAAGGCCAATTCTTTCTTTACTACTGGACCACCAGTGAAGCCCTGCAGGTGTTACTTGTAAAAACTCTTCCTAATAGAGCTAAGGCATGCACATTTCCACTCAGGAGGACCGGATTCAGGAAAGTCTTCTCACCTTATTTCAGCTGGTTAAGGTTATTTTTCGAGCCAAATGTATGTTTACATTTCCATTTTTCTTCCCCTCAGTCTTGTTCAGTTGTCACCAGTAGGGAAACCTCCTCCTACTATTTGGTGATAGGCGGTCTTCTGATTGTGGTTTTTACTCTTGTGAATTTTACTCTGCTTATGTACCTTCATGATCATCTGTCAGTGAGATGTTAGGTGAGGCTGCTTCAGGCACTACTACCCTTTCGCCATTTTTTTTTTTTTTTTTTTTTTTTTTTTTGCGGTACGCGGGCCTCTCACTGTTGTGGTCTCTCCCGTTGCAGAGCACAGGCTCCGGACGCGCAGGCTCAGCGGCCATGGCTCACGGGCCCAGCTGCTCCGTGGCATGTGGGATCTTCCCGGACCGGGGCAGGAACCCGTGTCCCCCACATCGGCAGGCGGACTCTCAACCACTGCGCCACCAGGGAAGCCCTACCCTTTTGCCATTTTAAACTCAACCATTTTCTCATTAATTTCAAGTGGTACAAACTATGTGGACACTCCTGGCAGTTAAACACAAATGGAAGTGTCAGAAAAATTCTAGCTAGGTGATAATTTTAGTCCTTACCCTCTGTTCTCCTAAATTATCCATGAACTTTCAGTATGCATACTTGAACCAAACTCCTATTTGTTTATTTTCTGGAGATTTTTTCTATATTTTAATGAGATCAAGAGGCTGGCTAGCTCAAACTTAAGACTTCGATGTGAGCATATTCTGTGTGTACCAAGGCGTAGGCGTTCCTGAGGGGAGTTCAGGGCCCTGGAACAGTCAAGAAGTCCTTCCAAAACACTTTTATATGTGTGCAGAAAGAATCAGCCATAAAAGCAGAGATGAAGAAAGAATGCATAACAGGCAAGCTGGTGCCCTGGAGCTTAAGGGGAAAGGCATAAATAAAGACTGGGGTTCAGTTACAGCTCAGTTTACCAACTCAATTTACCAGCTATATAATTTGGGGCAATTTTCCTAAACTTTATAATCCATTTTTTAATCCACAATATAAGGATCATACTTACGTTACTGGGTTATTATGAGGATTAGATGATATAATGTAAGTAAAGCCCCCAGAACAGTGATGTTATCTTACTGAAAAGTTTGAGGTCAAAAAGTTGTATATTGTAGACGAATCCTTTCATTCTCCTTGGCCTCATTATCCTCACCTTTATACAGAGAGGGATTGAGATTGAGTGATTTTATGATCTCTTAAGTAGTACCTTTCTAGCTGTAAGTTTCTATAAATATACAATAATTTAAATATGATTATACCCATTTTTCAGAGGATACTGATAAAATTAAAAAGCCAGGTGATTTCCGCATAAATAGTCACACAAATAGAAAGTGACCAAGCTAAAGTTGGAAATTAAATCTTCGGGCTTCAAGCCTTCAGTTCTCTACAATTTACCTTGCTTAGTGTATATGATATGGTGTGCTCTTATTGAACAAATGTATACTCTTATGGGTCTGCATTTATTTTTGATTATTCATTTGAGTACACAGACTTGCACTCATGCATATATGTCTGGAAGATTTAGAGGCAGTGAATACAGAATTTGTTGAGAATAGGAGACCTTTGTTTCTTCTTTCTCCAGAGCAGACCATTAATAAATGAGGCTGCAGCCCCATGATTTTATTTATCTCCCAATGTGTCAGTTACATGATTTTCTGGGTCAGACAGAACTTGCCTGATTATTTTTTTGTCCTGGGATGACAGCACAAGTATCATGGGAGTGTGAAAAAATGAGGCAACATACTTGGACTTTTTTTCTCTTTTACCATTACCCTCAGTAGTTCTGGTTCAGTTCATAATTGTACAATGCAGATGTGTGTGATTTGGGGGAATGGTATTTAGCTGATCTGAATTTTGACTTCACATTCTGAAAATAGAGATATTAATTAATTAACATCTAAGCAATTTACCCTGACTTTATGAAGCATTTTAGTTTTATATTGAGGCAACAAGTAGAATTCTGACTTCATTCATTTCACTAATGTTCCATTTTTTTCCCCCAGAATATAGACCAAAATGCTAAGAAAAGCTTGAAAGATAAGGCTTAATCTGGTCCGGCCCAACTTCCGTAGGCTGGACATGGCCATCCCTCCCCTCAATCACTATGGTTCAGGCACAGTAACCTTCTCTTTGGTCCTTGAACACCCCAGATTATCCCCTGGGCCTCTTCATGGATGTTTCATCTGCCTGGACTTTCCTGGTTCCTTTCCTTGCCAAAGCCTATTTGTTCTTCTTGCCTTATCTATCTACCAGGATATCTTCTCTAAGCCCTAAGACCAAATTAGGTACCCATTTATAAGCTCCCAAAGCGTTCTGCAACTCCTCTCATATCCATAGCACTTCAATTATATTTTCTGTGGCTACCTTCTTAGCTAACTGTACACGATAAGATTATAAACACTAAGTGTGGTTTGTTCATTATTGTCTTCTGGGTGCCTTTCATGATGCTTGACATATAGTGGTTAAAAATGTTTGATGAGTGAAGGGATAAATGAATAAGAGCACAATAGAGAAAAAAAAACAGTAGAAGAAACAGAGAATGCTAAATGCCTCAACCACCAGGATATTCAAGGAGAAAGTTGATTAACATTCATTGAATGACAGCTCTGTAGATTAACATTTCATTCAATTTTCATAATAACCATGTGAGATGGTATAACTAGCTTCATTTTACAGATGAAGGAAAAAACCCTCCAAGATTATGTAAATCACCAAAAGTCACACAACTTCCAAGTAGCACAGATGAGATTTCAGCATAATTTGGCCAAGGTCCACATGTTTTCTGCACAGGTCAAATGGGTGAGTTGAATGAGGATGTACTGGGAATCACCACTCCAGCATCTTCCAGTCCTTGATGATGGTACTAATCTGTGCAGTCCCTCCAAGAATATGGTACTGCTTTTGCACTATATGGTACTAATTTGCCTGTAGAGACAGTTCTAGTGGTTTCCACTTGGCCTCTCGCACTGTCATAATAGCCTTCACTCCACAAGTCAGAGAACCAATGTGGGCATTCTGTTAGTTGCTGAGTGTGTCTATTTGAACTATGCATTCTGGAAGTGGGGAAATAAACACAGAATGGGTTTGGGATGTGAGCTGAAACTTCATTGATGGCCTGACTTCCATATGTTCTTACTCCAATTGGTGGACCACAGTGATGTTTTGGGTCTCCCGGAAGTAGTGTCAGTTCAGGGACAGTGTCTAGAAATCACCAAAAGTTCTGATTTATTGCCTTTCTCCATAGCACAGTCACCCTGGTAGATGGCCTTAGGTCCCTTTGGGGGAAAGCTAAGAGAAAAATTAATAGTATACATTTTGGATGTTGTTCCAGGGTCTTCCCTCAAGTGGACTTCACTCCTTAATTCAAGGGGATTTGGATCTGCAAACTGGCTCAAGTCAGGGAGTTGATTGAGGGGCCATGATTCTGTTCTGGTTATTCAAGTTAGACATCTGTTTACTAGACTTAGAACTCTACTGTATTTACAGATCAAGTGAGAATTAGTAGATTTCCCATGTATTTCTTTTCTAGGGACACCTTGGTCAACTAGTTAATGTCATAGATCTCTGTGAGTATTCAGATTGCTGCTTTGGCTTTCGTATTCCTGTCTTTTTTTCAAGTTTATGTGGAAGAAAAAATATGAAAATAAATATACATAAATCACCACCATAAAACTGTTTTCTACTCTGTTTTCATAGAGTAGATTAAAATTAGAGATCAAAATAAAATAGCAAAAACAAAAACTCTTATGTATTTAAAATTATTCTTGCTAAATAATTTGTAGGTTGAAGATGGAATCGTATTAAAAGTTACAAAATTTTAGAGAAAAATCACAATGAAAAAAGATATATCAAATATGTAAACAGTTTTATGGAAATTTGTAACCCTAAATGCATGTACTAGGGAAAAATCTGGAAGATAATAAATTAATGAGCCAAGTCACTAATCAACAAGTTTGAATGTGAATAATAGAATAAAGCCAGACTAGGTAGATGAAAGGATAATAAAGACAAGAGACCCAAGTTAATAAAATAGAAAATTGAAAAATTGAGAGGATAAGGAAACTCAGAAACTGTGTTGGTCAGTTTTTTTTCTTTTATTATTATATTGAAATATAGTTGATTCACAGGTTGTGTTAGTTTCTGGTGTACAGCAAAGTGATTCAGATATATATATATATATTCATTTTCATATTATTTTCCATTATGGTTTATTATAAGATATTGAATATAGTTCTCTGTGCTATACAGTAGGACCTTGTTTTTTTATCTATTTTATATATAGTAGTTTGTATCTGCAGTTTTTTTTTTCTTAAAAACATACGATTGAAAAAGAAATCAGGCAGAATGTTAGTCTATGTTGAATATGTGGGTGTCTGTTTTATTACTTTTTTCATATTTTAATGGTTGATATGTTTCATAAAATTTTTCTAAATGAAGAAAAGGGAAATAGCTTGAACATTTTTCCTTGTTCTTCTTTTTTTCATTTTTAACATACTAAAGAACTAAGAAAAAAAATGGAAACATGAAATATACGATCCTCAGTGAACAGAGTATTTCTGTATGACATTAGAAAGAGACAGGAGAGAGAAGATCTGACAGAATAGTACATTTTAAAGCAGTTTTCTTTTTTTAATGGGGAAAAAGGAAAACCTTTTAATAACTTTGTCAATTCTATTCCTCTTTGTCTCTATTGAGGAGGAAGAAAGAATATTTTTATTTGGAAGATTTTATTATGTTTATCATGAACTACTTGTCTAACTGCTTTGATGGCTAATTGTCCATTCTATTCAGAGGTACCAGACCTTACAGTCAATTTACCCCCAGTCTCCTGACCCCAACTGGAGCAGCTAAAATAAGGGAGACTCAGCCGTGAGCCCAGTTCACTTCTCTTGACTTCAGTTCTGAATTTTCTCTCTTATATAATTAAGGCAAGCTTGGGAAAATTCATGTCATGCACAAGGAGTTCTTGCTAGTCAAATTATTATCATCTGAAATTTTAATTTATTTATTTATTTATTTTTGGCTGCGTTGGGTCTTTGTTGCTGCATGCGGGCTTTCTCTAGTTGCGGCGAGCAGGGGCTACTCTTCATTACGGTGTGCAGGGTTCTCATAGCGGTGGCTTGTCTTTGTTGTGGAGCACAGCCTCTAGGCACGTGGGCTTCAATAGTTGTGGCACGTGGGGGCTTGGTAGTGTGGCTCACAAGCTCTAGAGTGCAGGCTCAGTAGTTGTGGCGCACGGGTTTAGTTGCTCCACGGCATGTGGAATCTTCCCGGACCAGGGCTCGAACCCATGTCCCCTGCATTGGCAGGAGGATTCTTAACCACTGTGCCACCAGGGAAGTCCCTATCATCTGAAATTGATTACACCCATTCATTGAAAAAAAATTGTACTGGATGTTCAGTACATGTTAGACACTGCTAAAGAATCTGCCAGTGTTTCTTGTATTAATATTTGATACAAGGGGACTAAACTAGGCCCTTTTTTGTTCTGTCCAGAACAAAAAACAGCATCTTTTTTGGAAAGAATATCAGCGTGCCTTCCTTCCTTCCTTCCATTCTTTGTTTCTTCTCTGTAGGCTTTTCAAAAGATAACCTAAAACTGTCACGTGTTAAAGAGGAAAACTGAATGTGAAGAAAGGCCATATCAAGTACTACCAAGAAGATAAATTCAATTACTAAAGTATTAATCTTAAAAGGTCGGTGTTCCAATGCAGTCTCACTCCTTTTAAAAAACATTAATGGATTGTTTTATGGTTTGTAAAATGTTTTTGCATATATTTTATCATTTACATTCACAGAGCTTTGTGAGGCAGATACCGTATCTCTTTTACAAATGAGAAAATTAATGTTCCGTGTGTACGTTTATATTGCTATCATTGGTGGAAGCAAGATGCAAGGGCCAGGTTTCACTCTGGGTCTTGTGGTTTATCTGTCACCCATGCTGTTTCACACAGGTAACCTCATGGCACGGGGTGGGGGCTTGGGGACTGTAGGGTTGGGGGGGCAGTTTTTCTTGTAGGCTTCTATCATGTTCTTGGTGATTTCCCCAGGTGGACCTTCAAGTTAAATAATATTTTTAAGGGCTTTAAACTTCTTTCCGTTTTTAAAAATTTATTTATTGATTGATTGATTTTTTGCTTTTCGCGGGCCTCTCACTGTTGTGGCCTCTCCTGTTGCGGAGCACAGGCTCCGGACGCGCAGGCCCAGCGGCCATGGCTCACGGGCCCAGCCGCTCCGCGGCATGTGGGATCTTCCCGGACCGGGGCACGAAACCGTGTCCCCTGCATCGGCAGGCAGACTCTCAACCACTGCACCACCAGGGAAGGCCTCAGTTTTTATTTTTAACATTACAAAATCTTAGTGTGGTATAAAGTTTTAAAAATCTCTAAATCCACTACCAAGAGATCTACTTATTTATTCAACATTAAAAATTATTATTTTCTGAATTACTTCACTCTGTATGACAGTCTCCAGGTCCATCCACGTCTCTACAAATGACCCAATTTCGTTCCTTCTTATGGCTGAGTAATATTCCATTGTATATATGTACCACATCTTCTTTACCAATATTGTATTAACACATATATGTGGAACCTAGAAAAATGGTATAGATGATCTTATTTGCAAAGCAGAAATAGTGGCACAGATGTAGAGAACAAATGCATGGATACCAAGGGGGAAAGTGAGGGTGGGATGAATTGGGAGATTGGGATTGACATATATACACTGTTGATACTTTATATAAAATAGAACTAAGGAGGACCTACTGAAGAGCACAGGGAACTCTACTTAGTGCTCTGTGGTGACCTAAATGGGAAGAAAATCCAGAAAAGAGGGGATACATGTATATGTATAGCTGATTCACTTTGCTGTACAGTGGAAACTAACACAACATTGTAAAGCAACTATACTCCAATAAAAATTAACAAAAAAATAAAAATAATTTTTAAGTACATGTACATGCTAAGACCATTTATTTATTTATTTATTTATAGCTGCATTGGGTCTTCATTGCTGCATGTGGGCTTTCTCTAGTTGTGGTGAGTGGAAGCTACTCTTCGTTGCAGTGGCTTCTCTTGTTGCGGCGCACGGGCTCTAGGCATGCGGGCTTCAGTAATTGTGGCATGTAGGCTCAGAAGTTGTGGCTCACAGGCTCTAGAGTGCAGGCTCAGTAGTTGTGGCTCACGGGCTTAGTTGCTCTGCAGCATGTGGGATCTTCCTGGACCAGGGATCGAACCCATATCCCCTGCATTGTCAGGCAGATTCTTAACCACTGCGCCACCAGGGAAGTCCTATTGTTGAGTTTTAAGTGTTCTTTAAATATTCTAGGTACTGGACGCATTAGATACATGTTTTGCAAATATACCTGGAGAAAACCATAATTCAAAAGGACACATGTACCCCAGTGTTCATTGCAGCACTATTTACAATAGCCAGGACATGGAAACACCCTAAATATCCAATGATAGATGAATGGATAAAGAAGATGTGGTGTACATATACAGTGGAATATTACTCAGCCATAAAAAGGAACGAAATTGGGTCATTTGTTGAGATGTGGATGGAGCTAGCATCTGTCATACAAAGTGAAGTAAGCCTGAAAGAGAAAAACAAATATCATATATTAACACATATATGTGGATTCTAGAAAAATGGTACAGATGAACCTATTTGCAGGGCAGGAATAGAGACGCAGATGTAGAGAACAGACAAGTGGGCACAGTGGGGGAAGGGGAGGGTGGGATGAATTGGGAGATTAGGTTTGACATAAATAAACTACCATGTGTAAAACAGATAGCTAGTGGGAAGCTGCTGTATAGAACAGGGAGCTCAGCTCTGTGCTCTGTGATGACCTAGATGGGTGGGATGGGGGTGGGTGGGAGGGAGGTCCAAGAGGGAGGGGATATAGGTATACATATAGCTGATTCACTTCACTGTACAGCAGAAACTAACACAACATTGTAAAGCAGTTTTACTCCAATAAAAAAAAAATGCTGGGCTTCCCTGGTGGCGCAGTGGTTGAGAGTCCGCCTGCCGATGCAGGGGACACGGGTTCACGCCCCGGTCCGGGAAGATCCCACATGCCGCGGAGCAGCTGGGCCCGTGAGCCATGGCCGCTGAGCCTGCGCGTCCAGAGCCTGTGCTCCGCAACGGGAGAGGCCACAACAGTGAGAGGGAGGCCCGCATACTGCCAAAAAAAAAAAAATAATAATTAATGCTAAGACCATTTAAACAGAACATGTGCATATGAAATGGAAAATAAAAGCCTTGGTCTTCACATCAGTCATTCCTTTTCCTCCTAATTTAATCATGATCAACAGTTTCTGGTATATCCTACTAGAAGTTTTATCTATCTATCTATCTATCTTATCTTTCTATCACAGGTGGGGGAATATATGTGTTCGGTTAGTGTGAGTATACTTACTATATGCTATTTACATAAGAGAGATCATATGCTACATACTGTTTGTCACCTTATTTTTTCACTTCATATATCCTGAACATCTTTCCATGGGCAATGGTCTGTGAGGTCGGTAGCAAATCACTGTTGTAGCCTGACTTGCTCTGGCCTTAGTCCTCCTCGCTCTTGTCTGCAGCATCATCTGGTGTTGTCATGTCTGAGCTCCTTCTAAGTTTCCTCACTCTAGGGAACAAGAGCGAGATCTTCCCAGCATGGCCTCTGCTGCATCCTTGGCACATGTGTTTGTGGGGTCATCCCTGTGCACTTTATATCCAAGAGGAGTACCTCTCAGCCCCTCAATGGCAAGTTCCCTATTTTTAGTCCTGATTGTTCAGTATAAGTAGGAGTCTTGGGTGCACTTTTCTGGATATGCTATGGACTGAACTGGATCCCCATATAATTCATATGTTGAAGCCCTAACCACTGGTGTGACTGTACCTGGAGATAGGGTCTTTAGGAGGTATTTAAGGTTAAATTTAAGGTTATTTAGGTTATAAGGCTGGAGTCCTAACCCACTGGGATTGTGGCCTTGTAAGAATAGAAAGAACACCCTCTCTCTTGCTCCCTCTCGCTCTCTCTTTCTCTCTCTCTCTCTCTCTCTCTACCATGTGAGGACACAGCAAGATGGTGACCATCTGCAAGCCTTCTTGCAGGATGAGAACTTTCCCTAAGAGCCGAATCAGCTGGCGCCTTGATCTTGGAATTTCCAGCCTCCATAACTATGAAAAAATACATTTCTGTTGTTTAAACCACCCAGCCTATGGTGTTTTGTTATGGCAGCCCCCGAAGATAAAGGCACCAGAGACGAAAAAAATGCCTGAAGAAAATCCACAGGGCATGAAGTAGACGAAGGAGAGAGATGAGGTCCAGGATCGTATTGGTAGCGTGTACAGTGGGGTCGGAATCCTGGGGCAGGCAGTCCAAGTAAGCACTGTGTTAAAAATAAAACCGCTTCAGGAATTAAAGTTTACAAACCCTAGTTTGGAGAGGACTGTGCCTTTTATGTGTAGTCACGATCATCTCACCAGGGCTGAAGTGAACCTTTCTGGAGCAAGAATACTCAGATCTTTCAGCACATACCCCTCCCCGCAGAGCAAAAATGAAGACACATCCTGAGGGTTCTAGGGGAAACGGAGAAGCACAAGTAACTTATGCAGGATGGAAGTTTTAATCCTACTATGTTTATCTTAATGTATGTGCAATTTGCATTCTACTTCTTAATATATCTGTATTTATTTTTACATAAAATAACATCTGCATTTCCTTACTGAGGGATACAGTTGGTGCTTCAGAGATAGGACAATAAGCTATGTTTATCCTTTATTTCTGACCTCCATTGCCCCTGCCCCACTTGCATACCCCCTGGAGATGTTCATCCTGCCCCAGGAAGTCCTATAAAGGAACTACAATACCCAGAGAGCAAAAGGAAGAACTTCCCTCTGCATGGAGGGGCATTTTGCTGGCGTCTTACAGAACAAAAACAGAAAATAGGTCACACGACCTTTCTAGATTCTTGCCAGAGACAGTTCTTCAAAATTTTCCATTCTGACTTTCCTTTTAGTGGAGCAGCAATTGCAAAGATAGAGCTCAAATTTTAACCACAGCCCCTGAGGCAAAACCCTGCTCCAGAGGGTTGGAATGAAGAGAACTAAACACGGAAAAATGATCTGAAGCCCTGTTGCTACTCATCTCCATCAGTTTCCAAGCACCGATTTGGGCAGAAAGCTCTGTTCTGTCATTTGAACATGAGGCAGAAAGTAAACGCCTTCCACTGGACTCAGGCCGTTCATCTGGTTTTGTACCTTTCACTTTACAGTGGCTTTTCAGGATTGATGTGCTGGTGTGTATGCACAGGATTTCATGTGATCAGAGGGATTCGAATCATTCACTCAGCAATGTGATCCACACTCTTTGTCGTTGTATAACCGTCACATAGTCTCTTTATCCTGGAAATGCAATGCTACATCTATACCTTGTAAATAAACATTCACAGTAAATGGTACACTGTGTCCTCATCTATTCCAATTCCATGTAGCTTATGGAAACTGTGTCTTGCACTTTGCAGAACTCAAAACAATGAGAGTTTAGCACAGTCCATTTTTTATTAGGTATGTCAGAAAATAGGCACAGTCTCAGAGCATCTGAGGGCAAAGTGTGTTGTACTGTTGTGATGGTCATGGGTTGTGGAGGGACCTGTAACTCACTCCCCAAATTTAAGTATGAGTCAGGATTTGCGGTCAGAACTAGATCATCTGTAGAGAATACTCAGCCATGCTAAGGTCTAAATTTGAAGGAGCAGTTTCTGATTTGCAGAGAAGTTAGAAGGTCTAGACACAGCATCCATCCATCCATCCATCCATCCATGCAGGCTTCCATTAACTTATTCTTTCATACGACTTTATGTAAGTAAGAAAAAATCATTCATTTTCTCTCACATAATCTAAACAAATTTGCAGGCCAATCATTGCCTTTAAAAACCACAAGAGATGAAGACCTTTTAGGTGTCTGAATTCAGATTGAAGAGTTTCTTGTTTGTTTGTTTAAACATCTTTATTGGAGTATAATTGCTTTACAATGGTGTGTTAGTTTCTGCTTTATAACAAAGTGAATCAGCTATACATATACACATATCCCCATATCTCCTCCCTCTTGCGTCTCCCTCCTGCCCTCCCTATCCCACCCCTCTAGGTGGTCACAAAGCACTGAGCTGATCTCCCTGTGCTATGCGGCTGCTTCCCACTAGCTATCTGTTTTACATTTGGTAGTATATATATGTCCATGCCACTCTCTCACTTCGTCCCAGCTTACCCTTCCCCCTCCCCATGTCCTCAAGTCCATTCTCTACGTTTGTGTCTCTGTTCCTGTTCTGCCCCTAGGTTCTTCAGAACCATTCATTTTATTTTATTTTTTTTTAGATTCCATATATATGTGTTAGCATATGGTATTTGTTTTTCTCTTTCTGACATACTTCACTTTGTATGACAGACTCTAGTTCCATCCACCTCACTACAAATAACTCAATTTCGTTTCTTTTTATGGCTGAGTAATATTCCGTTGTATATATGTGCCACATCTTCTTTATCCATTCATCTGTTGATGGACACTTAGGTTACTTCTATGTCCTGGCTATTGTAAATAGAGCTGCAATGAGCTGTGACAGGGCGAGAGAGAGTCATGGACATATATACATTAACAAACGTAAGGTAGATAGCTAGTGGGAAGCAGCTGCATGGCACAGGGATATCGGCTCGGTGCTTTGTGACCGCCTGGAGGGGTGGGATAGGGAGAGTGGGAAGGAGGGAGGCACAAGAGGGAAGAGATATGGGAACATATGTATATGTGTAACTGATTCACTTTGTTATAAAGCAGAAACTAACACACCATTGTAAAGCAATTATACCCCAATAAAGATGTTAAAAAAAATAGTGCTGCAATGAATATTGTGGTACACGACTATGAATTATGGTTTTCTCAGGTTATATGTCCAGTAGTGGGTTTGCTGGGTGGTATGGCAGTTCTATTTTTAGTTTTCTAAGAAACCTCTATACTGTTCTCCATAGTGGCTGCATCAATTAACATTCCCACCAACAGTGCAAGGGGATTCCCTTTCCTCCACACCCTCTCCAGCATTTATTGTTTGTAGATTTTTTGATGATGGCCATTCTGACCAGTGTGAGGTGATACCTCATTGTAGTTTTTATTTGCATTTCTCTAATGATTAATGATGTTTAGCATCATTTCATTTGTTTGTTGGCAACATGTATATCTTCTTTGGAGAAATATCTATTTAGGTCTTCTGCCCATTTTTGGATTGGGTTGTTTGTTTTTTTTGATTTTTAGCTGTATGAGCTGCTTGTAAATTTTGGAGATTAATCCTTTGTCAGTTGCTTCATTTGCAAATATTTTCTCCCATTCTGACGGGTGTCTTTTCATCTTGTTTATGATTTCCTTTGCTTTGCAAAATTTTAAGTTTCATTAGGTCCCATTTGTTTATTTTTGTTTTTATTTCCATTTCTCTAGGAGGTGGGTCAAAAAGGATCTTGCTGTGATATTTGTCATACAGTGTTCAGCCTATGTTTATCTCTAAGAGTTTGATGGTGTCTGGCCTTACATTTAGGTCTTTAATCCATTTTAAGTTTACTTTTGTGTATGGTGTTAGGGAGTGGTCTAATTTCATTCTTTTACATGTAGCTGTCCAGTCTTGCCAGCATCACTTATTGAAGAGGCTGTCTTTTCTCCACTGTATATTCTTGCCTCATTTATCAAAGATAAGATGACCATATGTGCGTGGGTTTATCTCTGGACTTTCTATCCTGTTCCATTCCTCTATATTTCTGTTTTTGTGCCAGTACCATACTGTCTTGATTACTGTAGCTTTGTAATATAGTCTGAAGTCAGGGAACCTGATTCCTCCAAGTCCGTTTTTCGTTCTCAAGATTGCTTTGGCTTTTAGGGTCTTTTGTCTTTCTATACAAATTGTGAAATTTTTTGTTCTAGTTCTGTGAAAAATACCAGTGGTAGTTTGATAGGGATTGCATTGAATCTGTAGATTGCTTTGGGTAGTAGAGTCATTTTCACAATGTTGATTCTTCCAATCCAAGAACATGGTATATCTCTCCATCTATTTGTATCATCTTTAATTTATTTCATCAGTGTCTTATAATCTTCTGCATACAGGTCTTTTGTCTCCTTAAGTAAGTTTATTCCTAGATATTTTATTCTTTTTGTTGCAAAGGTAAATGGGAGTGTTTTTTTCATTTCACTCTCACAGTTTTCATCATCATTGTATAGGAATGCAAGAGATTTCTGTGCATTAATTTTGTATCCTGCTACTTTACCAGATTCATTGATTAGCTCTAGTAGTTTTCTGGTAGCATTTTTAGGATTCTCTATGTATAGTATGATGTCATCTGCAAACAGTGACAGCTTTACTTCTTCTTTTCCTATTTGGATTCCTTTTATTTCTTTTTCTTCTCTGATTGCTGTGGCTAAAACTTCAAAAACTATGTTGAATCATAGTGGTGAGAGTGGGCAACCTTGTCTTGTTCCTGATCTTAGTGGAAATGGTTTCAGTTTTTCACCATTCAGGATGATGTTGGCTGCGGTTTTGTCATATATGGCCTTTATTATGTTGAGGTAATTTCCTTCTACTTTCTGGAGCATTTTTGTTATAAATGGGTGTTGAATTTTGTCAGAAGATTTTTGTGCATCTATTGAGATCATCATATGGTTTTTCTCTTTCAGTTTGTTAATATGGTGTATTATGTTGATTGATTTGCATATATTGAAGAATCCTTGCATTCCTGGGATAAACCCCACTTAATCATACTGTATGATCCTTTTAATGTGCTGTTGGATTCTGTTTGCTAGTATTTTGTTGAGGATTTTTGCCTCTGTGTTCATCAGTGATATTGGCCTGTAGTTTTCTTTCTTTGTGACATCTTTCTCTGGTTTTGGTATCAGAGTGATGGTGGCCTCGTAGAATGAGTTTGGGAGGTTTCCTCCCTCTGCTATATTTTGGAAGAGTTTTAGAAGGATAGGTGTTAGCTCTTCTCTAAATGTTTGATAGAATCGCCTGTGAAGCCATCTGGTCCTGGGCTTTTGTTTGTTGGAAGATTTTTATCACAGTTTCAATTTCAGTGCTTTTGACTGGTCTGTTCATATTTTGTATATCTTCCTGGTTCAGTCTCGGAAGGTTGTGCATTTCTAAGAATTTGTCCATTTCTTCCAGGTTGTCCATTTTATTGGCATATAGTGGCTTCTAGTAATCTCTCATGGCCCTTTGTATTTCTACAGTGTCAGTTCTTCTCCTTTTTCATTTCTAATTCTGTTGATTTGAGTGTTCTTCCTTTTTTTCTTGGTGAGTCTGGCTAATGGGCTATCAATTTTGTTTAACTTCTCAAATAACCAGCTTTTTTTTTTTATTGATCTTTGCTATTGTTTTCTTCATTTCTTTTTCATTTATTTATTTATTTTTGCGGTATGCAGGCCTCTCACTGTTGTGGCCTCTCCTGTTGTGGAGCACAGCCTCCAGACGTGCAGGCTCAGTGGCCATGGCTCACGGGCCTAGCAGCTCTGCGGCATGTGGGATCTTCCCGGACTGGGGCATGAACCCGTGTCCCGTGCATTGGCAGGCGGACTCTCAACCACTGTGCCACCAGGGAAGCCCCCATTTATTTTTGATCTGATCTTTACGATATCTTTCCTTCTGCTAACTTGAGGTTTTTTTTTTTTCTTTCTCTAATTGCTTTAGGTGAAATGTTAGGTTGTTTAGGTGAGATGTTTCTTGTTTCTTGAGGTAGGATTGTATTGCTATAAACTTCCCTCTTAGAACTGATTTTGTTTCATTCCATAGGTTTTGCATCATTGTGTATTCATTGTCAGTTTTGTCTAGATATTTTGTGATCTCCTCTTTGATTTCTTCAGTGATCTCTTGGTTATTTAGTAGTGTGTTGTTTAGCCTCCATGTGTTTGTATTTTTTACAGATTTTTTTCCTGTAATTGATATCTAGTCTCAGAGCGTTGTGGTCAGAAAAGATACTTGATACGATTTCAATTTTCTTAAATTTCCAAAGGATTGATTTGTGACCCAAGATATGATCTATCCTGGAGAATGTTCCATGTGCACTTGAGAAGAAATTGTAATCTGCTGTATTTGGATGGAATGTCCTATATATATCAGTGAAGTCCATCTTGTTTAATGTATCATTTAAAGCTGTGTTTCCTTATTTATTTTCATTTTGGATGATGTGTCCATTGGTGAAAGTGGGTGTTACAGTCCCCCACTATTATTGTGTTACTGTCAATTTCCTCTTTTATAGCTGTTAGCATTTGCCTTATGTATTGAGGTGCTCCTGTGTTAGGTGCATAAAGATTTACAGTTGTTATATCTTCTTTTTGGATTGATTCCTTGAGCATTATGTAGTGTCTTTGTTTGTCTCTTGTAATAGTGTTTATTTTAAAGTCTATTTTGTCTGATACGAGAATTGCTACTGCTGCTTTCTTTTGATTTCCATTTGCATGGAGTATCTTTTTCCATCCCCTCACTTTCATTCTGTGTGTGTCCCTAGGTCTGAAGTGGGTCTCTTATAGACAGCATATACATGAGACTTGTTTTTGTATCCATTCAGCCATTGTATGTCTTTTGGTTGGAGCATATAATCCATTTACATTTAAGGTAATTATCGATATGTATGTTCCTATTACCATTTTCTTAGTAGTTTTGGGTTTGTTCTTGTAGGTCTTTTCCTTGTCTTGTGTTTTCTGCCTATAGAAGTTCCTTTAGCATTTGTTGTAAATCTGGTTTGGTGTTGCTGAATTCTCTTAGCTTTTGCTTATCTGTAAAGGTTTCAATTTCTCAGTTGAATCTTAATGAGATCATTGCTAGGTAGAGTAATCTTGGTTGTAGGTTTTTCCCTTTCATCACTTGAAATATGTCCTGCCACTCCCTGCTGGCTTGTAGAGTTTCTGCTGAAAGATCAGCTGTTAACCTTATGGGGATTCCCTTATATGTTGTTTTTTGTTTTTCCCTTGCTACTTTTAATATTTTTTCTTTGTATTTAATTTTTGATAGTTTGATTAATATGTGTCTTGGTGTGTTTCTCCTTGGACTTATCCTGTATGGGACTCTCTGAGCTTCCTGGACTTTAATAACTATTTCCTTTCCCACATTAGGGAAGTTTTCAACTATAATGTCTTCAAATATTTTCTCATTCCCTTTCTTTTTCTCTTCTTCTTCTGGGACCCCTATAATTCACATGTTGGTGCATTTAATGATGTCTCAGAGGTCTCTGAGACTGTCCTCATTTGTTTTCATTCTTTTTTCTTTATTCTGCTCTGCGGTAGTTATTTCCAGTATTTTATCTTCCAGGTCACTTATCCGTTCTTCTGCCTCAGTTATTCTGCTATGGGTTCCTTCTAGAGAATATTTAATTTCCTTTATTGTGTTGTTCATCATTGTTTGTTTGCTCTTAATTTTTCTTGGTCCTTGTTCAACGTTTCCTGTATTTTCTCCATTCTGTTTCCAAGATTTTGGATCATCTGTACTATCATTACTATTAATTCTTTTTCAGGTAGACTGCCTATTTCCTCTTCGTTTCTTTGGTCTGGTGCCTTTTTACCTTGCTCCTTCATTTGCTGTGTGTTTCTCTGTCTTCTCATTTTGCTTAACTTAATGTGTTTTGGGGTCTCCTTTTCGCAGGCTGCAGAGTCATAGTTCCCGTTGTTTTTGTTGTGTGCTCCCAGTGGGTAAGGTTGGTTCAGTGGGTTGTGTAGGCTTCCTGGTGGATGGGACTGGTGCCTGTTTTCTGGTGGATGAGGCTGGGTATTGTCTTTTTGGTGGGCAGGACCACGTCTGGTGGTGTGGTTTGGGGTGTATGTGACCTTATTGCGATTTTAGGAAACGTCTCCGATGGTGGGTTTGTGTTCCTGTCTTGCTGGTTGTTTGGCATGGGGTGCCCAGTACTGTAGCTTGCTGGTATTTGAGTGTAGCTGGGTCTTAGCATTGAGATGGAGATCTCTGGGAGAGCTTTTGCCATTTGATGTTACGTGGAGCTGGGAGGTCTCTGGTGGACCCTTGTCCTGAACTCAGCTCTCCCACCTCAGAGGCACAGGCCTGACACCTGGTCGGAACACCAAGACCCTGTCAGTCCATGGTTTTGAAGAAAAGGCAGAAGAAATGAAAGAAAGCAAGAAAAAAATAAAATAAAGTTATTAAAATAAAAAATTTAAAAATTATTAAAAATAAAAAAATTAACAAGCAAGAAAAGAAAGAAAAATAAAAGAAAGAAGAGATAAACCAAACCAAAAAACAAATCCACCAATGATAATAAGCTCTAAAAAGTATACTGAAAAAAAAAAACCAGACAGGACCCTAGGACAAATGGTAAAAGCAAAGCTATACCGACAAAATCACACAAAGAAGCATACACATACACACTCATGAAAAGAGAAAAAGGAAAAGAAAATATATGTCGTTGGGAATTCTGAGGTCTTCTGCCAGCATTCAGTAGGTGTTCTGTAGGAGTTGTTCCACATGTAGATGTGTTTGTGATGTATTTGTGGGGAGGAAAGTGATCTCCACATCTTACTCCTCTGCCATCTTGAAGGTCTCTCTCTTGTTTGTTCTTTAAAGCAAAAATGAAATCAGTGAAATCACTAAAAATATAACTAAAAATTTTAAATGAAACCAAAATGGTATCTTACATGTTTTTGCCATGAAAGCACAAACAAAAACACAAAACAATACAATACAAAAGGCTGTAAAAAAAAAACTAAGAGTGTTTTAAAGAGGATTATTTTTGGAATTGTTTATGTATGCACGCATGGTACATTTAGTACTTTAATAGTGGTTGTCTAATTATGTTTTCTTGAAACACTAATATTCACCTGGTTGGACTGAGGTTATCTCTTCTTAAATCATAACTCATATTTTTCTAACCATGTGTGCTAATTGTCACCAGTACACAAGGAGATAGATACAGAGATTGAGAGTAAACAGGTGGAAACTTTGGTTGGCAAAGTAATTTAATTTCTGTTTAATCTAGTAATACAACTAAATGGGTTTACTTTTTTTTTTTTTTTTTTCCCCAGTAAGCGGGGCTCTCACCGCTGTGGCCTCTCCTTTTGCGGAGCACAGGCTCCGGACGCACAGGCTCAGCGGCCATGGCTCACGGACCCAGCCGCTCTGCGGCATGTGGGATCCTCCCGGACCGGGGCACGAACTCGTGTCCCCTGCATCAGGAGGCGGACTCCCAACCACTGCGCCACCAGGAAAGCCCAGGATTTACATTTTTTATCTTTGTTTTTTCTTTCATTTTTAAAATAATTCTTTTATATCCCATTTTACTAAAATATTGGTCCATGGTAAAGTGGGAATAAAACAAAACAAAGCAACAATAACATCAACAAAGAAAATATCCATCTCGTTAGTTAGAAGAGCTTTGTTCTAGAATTCTCTTGATTAATCTGGAGTTTGAAAAAGAAGTGTATTTTCCAAAGCTCCTCTTCTCCATGACACATTCGGCACATTAATTCATTTCAGTGCAAGGCTAAAGGTAAAAATACCTCCTCTAATACCAACATTTAACAAAGCCTATTTAATTTTCCTGTTTTCTAGATTTTAAATTGAGAGAATACTTATTTAGAAAACACTTTCTTCTGACAAAGTATACCTGACCTTTGAATTGACATTGTATGGCAGGCAGCCTGTGAGCCATAATGGCGATAATAAGTTTTAATATAAAATATCTTCTGCTTTTCCTGGCAGAGTAACGACATCTTTGCTGACACTCGTGACACACTGTCTTGGTGGTGATGCCAGAGAGGGGGCAGCCTGTTTGAAACTGCAGAAGAGTCTTCCCTTAGCGGCCTGCTTCTCTGATGGTCCAGTGCTTCCAGAGGCTGGCTCATCACCTGAAAGCAGAGTGTCTGAGGGCCTGTCAAAGCTTTTGCCACATTTGGGGTGCAGACAGCCCAAATCCCCTGGGTTTCTCTGAGAGTTTGAACCAGAGTTTACTGCTGGCCTATTACAAGCAGCATCTCTGCAAGGTCCTCATTAAAATCGCAGAGAGGTGCCTCACAAATAAGGCTCTTGAGCATGGCCGTGAATAATGACTCCACTTCAGGCTGACTTTGGGATGTTTCAGCCAGAGAAGTCAGGATTTTTCTAATAAGGACTGGAGAGAGTACCGCCCAAAGGTACTCAGCTGTGAGCATGATGCAGCTTTTGTTTGAAGTCCTCTGTAAATCCAGCCTGTCCCCGTGTTCCTCACATCCTATAGAGATCTTCTAAGAGGGAGACCCCTTTGAAATTCATGGGAGTTCTTCTGTTTGATCAGCTTCACGGGGTATGGGGCAACATGAAGACAGGATGCCGGCAAGTAAGGAATGGAACCAACACAGTGCATACTCTTCTCCACACTTGGGTGAGGAAATTACTGCTTTCTCTACTGTTATGGACTGAGTGCCCCTCAAAATTCACGTGTTGGAACTTTTTTTTTTTTTTTTTTGCGGTACGCGGGCCTCTCACTGTTGTGGCCTCTCCTGTTGCGGAGCACAGGCTACGGACGCGCAGGCTCAGCGGCCATGGCTCACGGGCCCAGCTGCTCCGCGGCATGTGGGATCTTCCCGGACCGGGGCACGAATCCGTGTCCCCTGCATCGGCAGGCGGACTCTCAACCACTGCACCACCAGGGAAACCCCACGTGTTGGAACTTTAACCCCCAGGACCTCAGGATGTTACTCTATTTGGAGACAGGCCCTTTAAAGAGGAAATTGCATTAAAATGAGGTGATTAATGTGAGTCTTAATCCAACCTGGCTGGTGTCCTTATAAGAAGAGGAAGACCACGCCAGGACTCAGCAAGAAAGCAAGGGGAGAGATGTGAGAAGAAACTAAACCTGCTGGCTGGGTGGCTTACGGCTCCAGAATTGAGGAATAAAAGTCTGTTGCTTAAGCCACCAGCCTGTGACGTTTGGTTATGGCAGGCCTGGCAAACGAAAACGCTTGCTGGGCTGATCACAGGTGAACCTACGCTCTACTTTTGTGTCTCATGTTGTTTGAACTAAGGATGAGCAAAATATAAAGGGATATGATTAAGGATGTGAATATATGGGCATACGTGTGATGTGAAGGTTAATTACCGTGACTGGGTCTTCAAGCCATGCAAGTTCATTTCTGCACAGCTCTGCTATATATCTGGACAGGACAGTCCACCTTTGCAGAATGAGTTTGATGATTGAAATTAATACACTAAGGGCTGCCCTTGGATCTCACACCTGCCATAGCATGTGAAGGGCCACATACAGGTAAGAGAACTGATGTGTAGGGATTTTTCTTGGTGGGTATCAGTGAAGAACATAGGCTTTGAAACTCTGGTCCTGGAATACAGCTTATGTCAAAAGCTGCGACCTGAACAGATTAAAGATGATTCAATATGTCCTCAAAATAAAGAGCCTCCCTCTCGTTGGTGAAATCATCTTCCCAATTCCATATTTAGGTTGGAGGTTTGCTCCCTACTTTCGACTTTTGGACAATCAAAATATGTGTCATAGTTATTATTACTGTAGAAGAAAATGCCAATTTATGTAAATGTCAGAGGCCCTAATGTATTAATTAATTTATTCATTCAACAACTATGTATTTAGTACCTACTAGCATTATGGTAAATTCCTGGGACCATTGTTCTTTTCTTTAGGAAGTTAAAATTCTGAAGTGTCTGAGAGAGGTGTGAGAATTGGGGAATGGAAAACTGCAGGCAATCCATCGAATAAATACAATTATAATAGATTCTCTAAGAAGAGAATGCTAGAGGATGAGGGCTTTTTATAGGAGATCTAAATGGTAAGAATAAAAAGTCCAGTGAAGAGTTGAGGGAGGACGGCTCCAGAAGGGGGGGAACATAAAAAGAGCAAGACTCAGGTGCATGTGTTCAGCGATCAGGAGGGAGAATGTGTCTGAGATAAAGGAGATGGAGATGGTGGGAGGTAAGGTCGGCCTCATCAGCCCAAGCTACATAGTTTGGAGTTACCCTAAGAGCATTTGAAAGCCACTGGAAGGCTTTATGGAGGCAGCTTAATATTTTTAAATATTTTTTTTATTTCTCAAATACTCATGACATTATCTCAGTGGTGAAGCTTGCGTGGGGTTGCCTGGTTTAAACTGCAGAGGAATAATTGCAGGGGATAACTGAGATTAATGTAATTCATATGATATTCTCACCTTCCCAAAAGAGCTCTATAGGAATGGCATGACCATGCTAAGGAATTTAAACTACTGATAGTGGTTTCAAGGGAGACATTAAAAGTTTCCATGGTCAGAACTGTTCCCTGGGAAAACAAATAGGGCAGAGGAGAATGCGGTGGACTAGAATGGGCTGTATTGGACTTGGAGAGTCAGGTCAGGAGGGCCTTTCAGTAGCTCAAGAGAAGAAGTGATATGGGTTTCTGCCAAAGCAGTGTCATTGGGGAGTAATGTGAGAGTATAGGTATTGGAGTAATTGCAAAGGAAGAATCTATGTGATTAGTAACAGGATGGTAGGGCAAGAGAGAGAATGAGTGAGTCCAGGCTTGTGAACCTCTAGATATCTTAACTGATATCTAGAGCTGATATCTTAGCTGATGTCTGATGATGGTAGTAGACAAGAAGGGACAAAAATGGAGGAGTCGTTAGAGTTCAGAAACTCTAATATGGAGCTATCTCTACTTGCATGTCAAACACACACAAATATTGCCTGAAGCACATAAGTATTTGCTTTATATGAGAGTAGGATGGGCTTCCTAATGAAACAAGCATAGTATCAATGTTCAGTTCCTCCATCAACACATCATTAGTAAGTATTTAGGGACTACCAAATTATTTACCATTTTTATAATTTTCTGTTTGTACTGTGTAGGTAATTGTGGCTGGTTGTTTGTGGAAATGGCCACCATTATATACCTCCTTGTATCCATGATCCTTTGAAGTGTGCTGACTTCTCTCATAAAGAGGTGGAATCTATTTCTCTACCTCTTGAAGCCAGGCTGGTTGTGATTTGCTTTAACCAACAGAATGAAGGGGAAGTAATTTTGTACCAGTTTTGAGACTAGTTCTCTCTCTCAAAACTCTCCCCCTGCCATGTGAACAAACCTGAGCTAGCCTGTTGAATGATGAGTTGTTGGCCAGACACATCTGGTACCCATTCAGACATCACTCACATGTGTGAAGCTGTCTGAGATCACGCAGCCTCAATCACGTCAGCTGCCAGTGGACAGCTAGAGCCCAGTCGAGAACAGCCAACTCTGGGCTTCCCTGGTGGCACAGTGGTTAGGAGTCCACCTGCCAATGCAGGAGACACGGGTTCAAGCCCTGGTCCAGGAAGATCCCACATGCCGTGGAGCAACAAAGCCCGTGCGCTGCAGCTGCTGAGCCTGTGCTCTGGAGCCCATGAGCCACAACTACTGAAGCCTGCGTGCCTAGAGCCCATGCTCTGCAACAAGAGAAGCCACCGCAATGAGAAGCCTGCACACCGCAATGAGTGGCCCCTGCTCGTCGCAACTAGAGAAAAGCCCGCATGTAGCAGCCAAGACCCAACGCAGCCAAAAATAAATAAATTAATTTAAAAAAATCTGAATCATTAAAAAAAAAGAACAGCCTACTCTGCCTAGATCAACAGAACTACCTAGCTGACCTGTAGATTTGGGAACATCCATAATATATAATTAATGTTTTAGGTCACTAAGTTTTGTAATGCTTGTTATACAGCAATAGATAACTATAGTGTTATACATGTGAACCCAGTGAAAAATTTGAAATATAAATTAAAAGAAAAAAGTAATTAAAATCATCCATACTTCCACTCAGTTATCAGCTCTGTTACCGTACTGTGGTACAATTAAAAAGGTACAATCCTTTCACAGTTATGCACCCACAGTGCTATATTGGACTGAACGTTTGTGTTCCCAAGAATTCATATTTTGAAGCCTTACTCCCCAAATGTGATGGCAATTAAAGGTGGGGAGTTGGGGGTGGTAATTAGGTTTGGATGAGGTCATTAGGGTGGGGCCCCCCTGATGGTACTGGTGCCCTTATAAGGGAATGAAAGGACTTGTGCTCACTCTCTCAGCCATGTGAGGGAACCAGGAAGAGACCTCTCACCAGAACCCCACTATGCTGGCACCCTGATCACAGACTTAGCAACCTCCAGAACTGTAGAAATAAATATTTGTTGGTTAAGCCACCCAGTCAATGTTATTCTTGTTTAGCAGCCTGAGTTGACTAAGACACAAAATGAAAATGGGATGACTCAATAATTTGACTGAAACCAACTTTTTTCATTTAATATACAGTATGCATCTCTCTATGAGAATAAATCCACTTCTGCATCAGTTTACCGTTTATACTCTATCCATAGCCTGTAAATGGACATCTGGAATTCTCTGTCTTATTCTACCCTGAGTGTAATTATTCCACCAAGTGTCTACTTTGACCAAGGCAACCTATATAAAATATCCAGTATCTTAGCAGAAACTAGTACACAGTTTTGTCTCGAGTGGCCCTGGAAGTAGGAAAAATGCTTTTAATAGAAGAAAAGTGTGACCTAACTTATATTAAAGGTATCATGTTTGGTGAAGTGTGAGCTAGACAAAGGTAAGCAAGGGCTGAGTTGTCAGTATTTTTCATTTGTCAAATTAAAGGAAAAATGTTTTCTTTTTTAATAGGAAAGGAATGAGTGGGAATATTATCAACAACATAGTTTCTTTCTTTGGGATAGTAGTACAGGCAAAGAGATTAAAAATCGACATATGATGTTAGAGAGAGATCCAATTTATTTGAGCTTCTATAAAGGATAGGTTTGACATAAACAGTGAAGGGAAAATTGTTTTCAGTAAATGTTTATTAGATACCTTCTTGTTTATGATGTGGTATAAGGTGCTAAAAGGGATACAGATACATGGATTGCATGATGACTGCATTGGTCTCTTGCTGTATATCTGCAACTATAACTATGTTTTACATATTGTCTCACTGAATTCTTCCCAGACCCCTGTGCTCCAGGTATAATTTCCATGACTTTCATAGGAGACACAGATAGTCTAGCCACTTTTTTTACATTGTTGTTTTAATGGGAATCTAGTGGATTATGACCAGGGAGAAAAGTCAGCCAATTAATGAACCTTTATTGGGCATAAATTTTTAGTGAAACATTTCATGAAGCATAAAGAGCATATGGACCTTGAAAGGTTTCCCCTTTTTGAAGGTTGACGAAATACTTGCCCGCGCCCTTGACCGAACTCAACATTTGATGTGAAAAACTAACATGAAAATTATGAAGAAACCCTGGGTGCAGCAGCAGGTTTGAAGTTCAAGGGTGTACGAGATTGCTTCTCAGAAGGGGAAGGGCACCTCCATTAACAACCAGGGTAACAGAGGGGGAGTGTTTCAGTTTTAGGTGAGCACTTCCCCTAACCCACCCCTGTCCATTTCCCTAAGGGAGTCCTGGTTAACCCTCTCAGCACAAGGAAACAACAAAACAGCCCTGGATAGCTGAGGCAACCAGAATTCCAGATAGTAGTATGGCAGTGATTAGAGATGAAGCAGATAGAGGTGAGGGTATGCTAAAAGAGCAAGTGGCCCATTGGCAACCCTGAGTGGTTGACAGGTATCCGAGATGATAAGATCTAATGCCCTCCAGGAGAGGTGGCAGGGCCCGTGTAGCCAGTGTTCCTGACAGGTCCAGGAACCTGGATCTCCAGCTGAATCTGAGAGTAGACCCATACATTTACCCCAGGGTGCCAGTAATATTTCCTAGTGGATTATGACAACAGAAAGAATTGCTCCAAGCATCTAATTCTATTTAGAAGGAAGATATAATAATAATCTTAATAAATTTATATGGTAAAATAAAATGTACTACTGCTCTTAAATACTTTATACAGAATCACAAGAAGAATGAATTCATTCTTGACAATGGAAGGACAAGCAGGAGAATAAAAAAACACCCATGAAAACTTCTTGTGAGTGAAAACAAAACAAGATAGAGTGTCTAAAATACATTCAGATTTATCAATTATAATAAATGTAAGTGGGATTAACCCACTGATCAAAAGATGAAGAGTTTCAGATTGGATGTTAAATGATCCAGTAAAAGCTGGTCCACAAGATGTATATTTAAAGTAAAAGTACAGAAAAGTTTGAGAATAAAAGAAAGAAAAAGTTATACCAGAAAAACATGTCTGCAAAATTTGGGTTAGTAGTTTAAATATGAAACAAGATAGATTTTAAGGAGAATGTTTTTAAAGAACAAAGAGGCGTACTCTTAAAGCTCAATCCCACATGTTGTTTTTTAAAAAATATGAACAATATGTGCATACCTCTGGAAAGACTGAGCAAACAGAAAAGAACAGAGAATAAAAACACTAGTAAAAATATCACTATGAATAAATATATGCTAATACATTTTAAAATCTAGATGAAATGTTTTTGGAAAAATGTAAACTACCCACACTGAAAGAAAAAAAAGTTTTTCTTAATAGACTTGGAAAAAGCATTTAATGTTGATCATCATTTGCTAAGATAAAAATTATCAGAAAACTAGAAGTGGAAGGCAACTTCCGAAACTTAGTTGTAGATCAAAACCTTCAGCAGGTCTCTCACTCCACTTAAACCTTTGGGTGTTATCTGCCTTAACAATGAAAAGCTAACAATTTTGTTTTCACTATTATTACTGCTCCAGTTTTGCAGGTACCAACCAATGCAGTAGGACAGGAGAAAAACCAAACAAATTAAAAGAATAAGATAAGACAGGAAGAAATTTAAAAAACTCTCATTTGTAGCAGAAAATATGATTACCTACATAGAAGATTCAACAGATGCCACATACAAATTATATAATTAGAGAGTGCAAGTAAATCAAATCACAAAATCAATAGCATTTCTATATACCATCAAAAGTAAATAATTTAGGTGAAAATATAATTTGCTGTATAAAACTATGAATTAAAGAATTTGCCTATTGGAATTCTCAAGATGATAAGGAAACAAATTTTAACATACCTTGAATTCACATGGAGAAAATCTTAAATAAGGAGAAATAATACTTCATTCACTTATAGGAGATTTAAGATTATAAAATATTAATTCTCACTAAATGAATCTACAAACTCAATTTAAATTCCAGGTTTCAGAAGGGGTTTTACTAGAAATTTGGCTATGTTTTCTTAAATGTGTATGAAAGAATACATTTTTATACAAAGCTAAGGCAACTTTAAAAAATAATGAAATGGATTATTTAAAAGTTAAAGACATTCTGTTAAGTCAAAGTATTTAAAATGGGTGACACTGATGTGACGGCAGAAAAACAGAACAATGGAAAAGATTAGAGAACTCATAAACAATGCATATGGAAAATGATATCTGATAGAGCTAGAAATACAGACAAGTAAACAAAGGAGTAAACAAGATATAATTTAGATAGATGGAAGAAAAATGTAGTTTTAGTCCTACCTCACACAACATAAATGGGGAACTATAATTACAAAGCTAATAGAATAAAAATGTTAAGGAGGGGCTTCCCTGGTGGCGCAGTGGTTGGGAGTCTGCCTGCCGATGCAGGGGACATGGGTTCGTGCCCCGGTCCGGGAGGATCCCACGTGCTGCGGAGCGGCTGGGCCCGTGAGCCATGGCCGCTGAGCCTGCACTCCGCAACGAGAGAGGCCACAGCGGTGAGGAGCCCGCGTACCGCAAAGGAAAAAAAAAAAAAAAATGTTAAGGAGTATGTTTAGGACCTTGGGGTGGAACATGAGGTTTTAAATAAAACACGAAAACATACAGAACACTTGATTATTCAGAGTTTTGAAAGTCACCATGAAAACTGAAACACACACGCCCACATCCTCACACATTCCCCCTGCAACCTTCCCTGCACACAAAACTGTACCCGACAATTTAGATGGGCAGAAACCTAAATGGAAAGAACACATGTAAAGACATGCTCTCCCACACTGTTTATCAGAGAAACAATAGTTGAACAATAAAAGATACATCAGATTGGCCAATAATAAAACATCAGTTAACACGAATGTGGATAGTGTGGTAGGACAGAGGAACTTTTAATAGACTTGTCACATTAGTCCCTTACTGACATTGTGAGCACTTAGTAACCTGAAGTTCTCGTATGTCCTAATATCTGAAATCCACACCAAAGAAGATCAAATATGTGCCCTTCTGGGGACATGTATAAGGATTTTCTTCACTGTGTCATTTGTGGTATTAGGAGAGTTGAAGACTGCCTAGGGTAGTGGAAATATGAAATATGGTACATGCATCTATGGAATACTCTGCAGCCGTCAAAAACAAATTACAGGCACACACCATAATAAGAATGGATTTTTAAAAGCATATTTTTGAGTAAAAAAAGCTTATGAATAAAGAAAGATTTATAGTGCAATAACATATACATGAAATTAAAACATGCACACACATGTTCAAAACAACACTGTATATTTTTCAAAAACACATGCATAGCCAAGCATTTGTAACAAACACTTATGCCATAAATTAAAAAGAAAGAGAGGAGCCTCAGAATGGGGAGAAAAATACAATGAAACAGGAAAGTAAGTGTGGTGAAAACAAGGAATATGTAGTAAGGGGAAAAAGTGCCTGAGACATATTATGGGAAAGGTCACTGATACCATGTGTGTTTTGCTTCCTGTTCATCCCAGATCAAATTAAACCCGGCTTAGCCCTCACCTGCTAAAACTGGCAGGAAATCTAATTTCAGGTTTTTTTTAAGGTGTCATTTCTGTTCTAGTTGATTTTACAGAACCCCATGAACCCCATACACTTCTCTGACCCAATAAAGTTTCTAGAGGTCCCCATGACTTTAGCTTGCCATAGTTACTAAGCTCTTTGGCTTACCACCCTTCTGTCAAGAGCTAGATTTTTTAAATTTTTTTATTTAAGGCTGTCCCAAATTCTTTTATTGTTTATGGTTTCAGGCCCCTTAAATACTGTATGACAGATTGAAGTCTGCCATTACTAGTTGGGTAATGGCAGACTTCAATCTGTCATACAGTATTTAAGGGGCCTGAAACCATTTTTGCTTGGTACTGTTGCTCCTATGGGTAGGTTGCAGGAATGCCTGCTTTCTGTATTCTGCCTTACGATTGTCAGTGGTCCTTAATGTAGCCTTTACCAGCGCCTCCCTTCCTGTGAGTTTAGGCTCTTCCACAGAGTTAAGTACTTGTCCATCCTCTATCCTCCCAATGAGCCTTTGTTAATCCCCCTTCCAGGCTAGCCCAGGACAAATAAAGATGAAACTGACCCTTGGAGCTATCAAGAACCTGAACCATAGAACAGAAAAGCTCAAGTCTTTGAGTGAGGCGAGGGTGGATTGAAAGAAAGGGAGAATATCATCATTTTATATAGCTATCCCTTACAGCTACCAGAACCTGGTGCAAATTAATGTCTTCATAGATCAGCTGAACACAGATGTGAACCTGGCATCTTTACTTCAGGGTTTCCCATACCATTTATTTTGGTAAAGAATTGCAAGGGGATCTATGCACACGATTTCACCAATTTATTTATCCTTGGGTATTTTTTTTTTTCTTGGAGCATGTTGTAAAACACTATTTGGGGAACTCCGGTTGAGAAAATTTTAAACTAAGGAATTGCTTTACCTCATTAGAGGTCATCATTGTGTGGCTAATTTCAACTCAGAAACTGAGCTACACATGAATTATTTGATGACCCAGAATTCATGCAAGCCCAAAACAGAGTTGTTCTTTCTAGTATCATTTTCTATATTATATGTCTTCAATGATGAAACAATTATATTGTCCAGTTTTTCCAGATATGGCAGAAGAAACTGATTCTGCCACATGGATAACCAGGAATCAATAATATTTGACCTTGTGCATTCCAGTGGTGATTTACTCAATTAGTTCTTACAGAAGCATGTTATTCACTTTGTTGGATATAGAGTCATTTTGTGTTAAGTGCAGTTCAGTGATAAAAGCTGAGTTTTCCTTATAAGTGAAAGTGTTTTTTCATGTTACTACTGTTATTTACTGTAATATTAAGTATTAGGATCCCAATAATTGTCAATAATAAGGTAGCATTAAGGAACTTTTAGTTCAAACTTATAATTTTCTTGATAGGGGAACAAGCTTTTAATTGTCAGGTTCTCTATGTCTACATCAAAGATGACCCACCCCAGAGACACATTTGAAGAGAAGCAGGGTCAAAGTGAATATAAATCCTTTTTAATTTGACTTGTGTAGTGATAGTAATTTATATTTAAATAGCCTGTAAGTTTATACAAAACACTATTTTTTTTAGAATTCTAGGCTGCCGTAAAACATGAGCTTAATTGCAAGGAGGAACATCAAAAGGCCTCCTGGATACTTTTCATGGAGGGACGAGAAGGTAAGAGATGGCTACAGATCTATTTTTGCTGTGTTTTTGCTAAGTGGCTAGAAGTTAATAACATCTACTGCATCGCTTTATGTGTGTGTGGCGAGGTGAGGTAACAGTTTAAAACAATATGTATTTTTTGATGATCCTCCTTAAACATAAACAATTGTGATGAAATGACAAGACCGTAGACTTACTCCAAGAGTTATGTACAAAATTTAACAGAGCAGCATGATTTTAGTAGCTAAAAACTGGAAACTACCAAATACACATCAATAGTGTAATGGATAAATCAATGTGGTATATCTATGCATTGGAATATTATCCAACAATGAAACTGGATAAACTACAGATACATGTAACAACATGCACAAATTCACAGTTATAATATTAGATGAAATAAGCCAGACACAAACAAATACATTTCATACCTGAGAGTGTGTGTGTGTGTGTTTGTGTGTATATTCCCCTTAATACAATTTACATAGGCATACGTAAATAAATTATGATGTTGGAAGTCAAGATAACCTATAACTTTGGGGGAAAAGAAAGGGCAATGATTTAGAGAGGAAACAAATAGAGGGTATCTTCCAGATTATTGGCAATATTCTCTTTTTTGACCTGGAATGTGGTTACAAAGGGATGTTCATGTTGTCAATTATCTACTCTGCTGTACATTTCTTTTTTGCACTTTCCTTATGAATGTCATATTTTATTAAAGAGTTTAACAATCCCACTTTTAAAAAAATGGAGGGTTTGGGTAGGCAGACCATTCACGTTTCAAATCCTGAATCTGCCACTCATTAGCTTCTGTGGCCTTGGGAAAATGTTATTTAATAATTTGCATCTTGGTTTCCTTATTTGTAAAATGGAATTTATTATAAATTCCTGGGAGTTTGTCATAGATTTAGTAGATTTCGCATAACAAGTGCTTTCCACTTAGTGGACTTCAATAAAATTAATGAAAGTTAACTCCTCCCCTGCCTCAACTTTTAATATGCTATTTCATGACAGTATACTGATAGCCAGGAGAGGACTATGTGGTCATGTTATTCTGCCATCTGAAAAAGCATTGAGATTCTAAGTCAGCTGGGCTGAGTAAACAAAGTTCAATACAGACTTATAGACACCTGTGATTGCTTGACTACTGCCAGTCTGCCCAGCATTAGTGCATCAGAAGGGACCAAGAGGGGCCTGGGTATGAGACTGAGCTGATTAAAAAGCCTTGACTGAAAAACTCAATTTGATTCATAGACCAACATTGATCTATCAGTTTCATTCAGGGGTTAATAATTGATCTATCAATGAGCTAAGACTCCATAGTTTTATTTGGATCAAGATATTTACTCCCAAGAAAATCCACCAAGTTTGCATTTCTTGCATGTTTATATCATGCATTTGAATTTACAAATGCATAATGCACTCAGAGACAATTTTCTGAGTAATGTGGGGCGAACATGGTAAAAGTTATTACTTTACTGACTGATTGATTCAACCAATAAATATTTATTAAGCACTGATTTTGTGCTGAATCACAGTTCAGTTTTGGTTTGAAGACATGAGCTATTGTTAAGGCATATCTAAAGAAGGTTATATTCAATAAACCACCTTCAATCACATAGACTTACTTGTAGTCTTCTATTTGAACAAAACTTACAAAGTTGATGTAAACTTGGGGCTTTACATACATTTTCAAAAGTTGTTCGATACCTCTTTATAGAAGGTAGCCCAAATGTTATCATCATAACTTCATACATTAACTAATTTACAAATGTATAAAATCTTAACATATAATAAAGCTGGACTAGAACTGAAATCTCGTTTTAAACCTACAACCAGCCCAATTAATATTTATTCAGAAAAACATAGTCTAAAAAGAATGAAACAATTTTAAGAATAAATATAGAAGATTTTATTTATATCTACATTTTTGTTTAATTTTATTTTTCAATGAATCAAGGCATTGTGTTCGTACATACTGCAAAATCAGGATAGCTCCTTAGCATCAATGAGTAGAATTATATTTTTAAAATGTCTTCTTTGTGGTCGACAGCAGTATGAATGAGTAAGAAAGATTGGCTCAAGCATTCTATCTGACTCAACTTTATGAATGAGATTCTTTGGGGAATTACAGAATTTTGATACTGATACAGTGTGGGCATAGGCCAGCATTAAAATTACTGAAAACGAGAAGACTTCTCTATCTTCTTTCTTGGCCTTTGAATCTGGTGAGCTTCCTCTTCAGTAGCAAGAAGACAAACTAACACAACAGATGAGAATCCTCCTGGAAAGCTTGAGCAGAGTGTGTAGCACATCCTGAGCAGCTGGGGATATTAGAGAGTAGTAGTCTCAAGCTGGCCATTGTCTTTGCCTATTTTTGTGTCTGTCTCTTCCATTAAATGGTTAATTCCTTAACAAAAGGGATTGCTTCTTAATTGTCTTTGTATCCAAAATACCAAGTCAGGGACTTGTACATAGTGGACACTTGATAAATATTAGTTAACTTCATTAAAAAAAATGATTGTCATGCTCAATTATGTTTGTCTCCCTACCTCTGCTGAAACCTCCATAAAGGCAAAGATCTGTCAGTCTTATTCTTTATTCTAGCTGAGTGACTAATATTACATCTGGCAAATTATAGATGCTTAATAATATTGATTATTGGAAACACACTCTCCTCTGCTTACACATCTCTCATATGGCTGAAAATGGTTCCTCCAGTGTTTGAACCTGGATGGTATTCTAGATCCAGCCTCAATTAAAAAAATACAACTCTCATTTGGGTTTGCTTGCTGTTAACATGGCTGGCTATTCCCTGAACAATGTATTATATCTATAGACAGAATTACTTGTTAGAGAACAGATATGTATAGAGCCTCAGAATAGCTCACGCAAGAAGGAGGAGCTTTGGACGAGAATAAGTCAGTCAGAATTCCCAGAAAAAAGTCAAGTTACAAGTTTCAAGTATGCAGCTATATATACTCATTAAATGTAATGTTGGCAGTAGTCGGTTCTACTTCATTGAACTTTTCCAACAATCCAATTTGAAAAGCTCATAAGAATAATTGATGCCCAACTCATTGGAGACAGATATTAGAAAAGTCGAAGAACTTAGCATTTATTTTAGATGAGTTTATAACCTAGTGGCAAGAACAAGGAATATACCCTTGAAATGGTATTATGGGCAAAGTTCCATAGAGTGAAGATAAACAAAATTTGGACTGTATCTAAAATGCCCACCTGTCTCCAATTCTGAGAGCAGGGGAAAATTGGTGCAAACATTTTTTTTCCGAATAGAAACAGAAAATACAGACAAATATGAAAGTATAGGACATATGAAATTATTTGTAGGACTGATGACATTTGAGGCAACTTCTTTCCTTCGATATTGCAATAGATATTTTACTTTTGGGGGAGTAAAGTCTAAAGGATTAATAAATATCAGAAGGAATGACTTCCAAATTAAGAGTATTCGGGATAGATTAAAAGCATTTTTCTTTTATCAAGCAATTATTCTATGGCAAGTATTCTCCTCTGTTCTTTGTCATTCGTCTTCCACTTATTTCTCATAAAGCCCTGTAAGTTGAAACACTTATCATCATTAGTTTAGAGATGAGGAAACTGAGTCACAGAGAAGTTCATCAAGCAAGGAAGTAAGGGAGCCAGGATTTTCCCTTGGTGATCTGAATCAGAGTCCATACTCCTAACCACAAGCGGAGCTGGTTGCCTGAGCCCACTCCCAGGCCTTGATGGATGGTGGGAGAAAAAAGAAAGCAATTTCATGAGAATGGCTTCCAGAATAAGGGGGGAAGGTGAGAAGGTGCAGAATTAATATAAAGCTTATGAAAAATAGAGGACATAAACCCCCAAATACCATCTTTGAGCAAAGACCAGTTGTAGCAATTCAGAGGTAAAAGGTAGGAGGATTCCTGTAAAGTCCTATAATCTAACAGATGCAGACATTTAGGCTTTGAGTGGGAACGGTATTTTGGAAGGTCCCTGTGCTCTGAGATATGGAAACAGTCCTGGAACCCGGATAAATCTTTGTTGAACTCCTCGGTTCAGGTATGTCGTGTGGACTAAACATTGGCAGATTATCAAAGACTGAGAATAACAGTAAGATCAGGCATAAAATTTAGGTATTAGGGCTGTGTAGCTGGAAACCACAGTTATGTTATTCACATATTATTTCCAATTTAATGTTCATTTGAAAATATCACTTACTCTGCCCACCTAAAGACTTTAGAAATAAGCACTGGTTAATTAAAGAGCCTGGGAATATGATTTCAAAAGATATACACTCTGGAATCACATAGCTGAAAGTAAAATGCAATTTCGTAAGTACCTAATGCAGTGGTATATCTAAATTGCTAAGCTAGATCACTAGCAAGGAAAAAAAGCCATTTTGAGACTTGAAAAATAGAATTGGGTGTCTATCCTGTTTTTGTTTTTGGAAGATGTCAGATATCTTTTCACTATGAAGGTGTATGCTTTTATCCACCACTTTAAACCTTCCTTAAAATTTGCAGGAAAAGTTAGCTTGAATCCTGTATTTGCTGTATGTCATGGAACCTCATTACCACATACCTGGCGTTCTGACAGAAGCTGGAGAAAATTAGTACCTACAGTTTAGCATGCTTACATTTAAGAGGTTACTCCAAAGAGTTCTTCCTACTAGCCTGATTGTCCTTACGTTCCAAAGGGGAAAGAGTGCAATCTATTTTTTGCTGCATAAACTACATGAAATATTGTCATAAATGAATTCCTTGCTCCTTACGGAGAAAGCCTGAGATTAGTGTATTCTCTGGAGTAAGGGGGCATAATTATTTCACCATGTGTTTGTTTACTAAAACATTTTTTTATGAGGGATAATTTCCCTACGGAACCAGCTCCTGAAGAAAGTTCTGGATTTATACCCATTGATAACCCTGTCTTATTATGTCTTCTGCACGAGGCTATATAGTTTTGCAGCAGGCTCCGTATTTGGGCAGGTGTTTCATTCAAATGCTGCTGGGCTTTGTAGCTTTTTTCCCCTCTGATCACCTTTTCCCCCCGTTTTAAACCTGTCAAATTGAAAACTATCAAGAAGGTGTAAATAATTACTGATTGTTATATTTGTTTAAGTGAATCTTTCATTAAGAGTGAGACCACATGCCTAGAATTTCACACATTTTCCACTTCCACAGATGAACCTTTCAGAGAACCTTAATTTGGAACTAAATAATAAACTGCAGGGGAGATGAGAAATCTTTGAAAATACTTTGGAGAATAGCCATTCAATGAAAAGGGTTAAAGATGAAGAGCCTAACAACTTCAGTCCTAGGAATGAACATGGCTTTTCTTAGATGGAGACTTACAGGAAGGGGTTGACGTTCTCTTAGCCTCAATTTGCTTTACTGGAAAGATGAAAAAAGGAGGCATGATTTTTTTTTTAATCAAATGAAGTTATGTCTTAAATTTCAGAGTATTAGAAAATATATTATTTTAAAAAATTTTTTATTGGAGTATAGTTGCTTTACAATATTGTGTTAGTTTATACTACACGGCAAAGTGAATCAGCTATACATATATCCCCTCTTTTTTGGATTTCCTTCTCATTTAGGTCAACACTGAGTAGAGTTCCCTGTACTGTACAGAAGTTTCTCATTACTTATCTATTTTATATGTAGTATCAATAGCGTATATATGGTAATTCCTATCTCCCAATTCATCCCACAACCCCCTACCCCCTTGTTATCCATACGTTTGTTCTCTATGTCTGTGTCTCTATTTCTGCTTTGTAAATAAGATTGTCTCTACCAATTTTTTCAGATTCCACATATATGCGTTAATATATGATATTTGTTTTTCTCTTTCTGGCTTACTTCACTCTGTATGACAGTCTCTAGGTCCCTCCATGTCTCTACAAATGACCCAATTTTGTTCCTTTTTATGGCTGAGTAATATTCCATTGTATATGTGTACCACATCTTCTTTATCCATTCCTCTGTTGATGGACGCTTTTGCACAGCAAAGGAAACTATAAACAAGATGAAAAGACAACCCTCAGAATGGGAGAAAATATTTGCAAATGAAGCAACTGACAAAGGATTAATCTCCAAAATATACAAACAGCTCATGCAGCTCAGTATCAAAAAAACAAACAAAATCAAAAAATGGGCAGAAGACCTAAATAGAAATTTCTCCAAAGAAGAGATACAGATGGCCAAGAGGCACATGAAAAGATGCTCAACATCACTAGTTATTAGAGAAGTGCACATCAAAACTACAATGAGATATCACCTTACACTGATCAGAATGGCCATCATCAAAAAATCTACAAACAATAAATGCTGGAGAGGGTGTGGAGAAAAGGGAACCCTCATGCATTGTTGGTGGGAATGTAAATTGATACAGCCACTATGGAGAACAGTATGGAGGTTCCTTAAAAAACTTAAAATAGGGCTTCCCTGGTGGCGCAGTGGTTGAGAGTCCGCCTGCCGATGCAGGGGACACGGGTACGTGCCCCGGTCCGGGAAGATCCCGCGTGCCGCGGAGCAGCTGGGCCCGTGAGCCATGGCCGCTGGGCCTGCGCGTCCGGAGCCTGTGCTCCTCAACGGGAGAGGCCACAACAGTGAGAGGCCCGCGTACCACCAAAAAAAAAAAAAAAAAAAAAAAAAACTTAAAATAGAACTACCGTATGACCCAGCAATCCCATTACGAGGCATATACCCAGAGAAAACCATAATTCAAAAAGGCACATGAACCCCAGGTTAATTGCAGCTCTATTTACAATAGCCAGGACATGGAAAAATGTTGTATTACTATTATAATTATTTTCTTATCTTGTCCAATTATTATCTGTTGAAATTTATTCAGGTCCAAATGCCACAATGATTCACTTACTCTATAGTTACATGGCACAAAACCTGAACCTACCATTGTTCTAGGTTCTGAAGACAGAGCAGTAACCTCTCCTGCATCTCTGATAAGGGAAACAGATAAAAAACATAATATTTCGGTGCTATCGAGTACTAAAAAGAACTGAAAAAAGCAAGAAAGGAAAGAGCAAAGGGTGCTGTGTTGGATTGGGTAGACAAGAGGGTCTTCTGTGATAAGGTAGCATTTGAGAAGTGATCACAGTAAGCAAGGGAGTGAGCCAGCTAATGCAAGAGTGTGTGGCAGAGGGAACAGCAAGTGCACTGAGGCAGGGGCAGGCTTTGTATGTTTCAGGGAGAACCAGGAGGTCACTGCAGATTGAGCATGGTGAGCAGGGGGCAACTTGGCAGAGACAAAGTCAGAAAGTTAGCACGGGGCAGGATGATGTAGGGCCTTGGAGGCCAAGTTAAGGAGCTGAGATTTAATTCTGGGGGAGATGTGATGCATTGGAGGGTGCTGAGCCGAGGAGTGTCGTGATCTGACATGGATTTTTCTATCAATTTTGTGGAGAAGAGACTACAAGGGGGCCAAGAGTGGAAGCAATTATAAACAAGAGACCAGATGACAAGTGATGGAAGTAAGGGAGGAGATGGTGACAAGTGATCAGATTCTGAAAATATCCTGGAGGCAGAGCTGACAGTATCTCCTGAAAGACTGCATTGTGGGGTATGAAAGCAAGAATAGTCAACTCATACTGCTGCCCTTAAAAATTATAGGTAATTAATTTGAAATGACACTCCCAGCCCATACCAAGTGTTTGTCCTAAGATGCATACTGAGTTAATTTCCTTCTCTTTCACTTGACTTTTATTTTACTTTTACTTTATTTTCACGTTCCTTTTATTTTATGTTAATATTTGAGGATCTCAGGTACATAGAATTGAATTATTCATGTGCCTTTGTTACTGGAACATCATTATCACTAAGGCAGGAAAGCCCTGTTTTACTGATTTAATTTTATTTTAATGTTTTAACCCCTTCATCTATGATTCTTGTTTGTCTTTTTACCTTTTCACTCTAGTACACAATAAAATATATCTGATATTTGTCCTTATATATTCATCTTTGAAAAATATTTGGGGTTGTTTATAAACCTATGCCTAAAATTTTATATAAATAATATCAAGCTATAGATTATGCTTTCTTATCTTTTCTGAAATAACACTATATTTTTAAGAATGTATTCACAATTGCTTTATATGCTTGTAGTTCATCATTTCTGAGTGCTGCAGAGTTTTCCATGCCATGTATCAAGCCTGCTGAACTCACCCATTGTTCTAATTATCTCATACTCCTTACAGCTAATGGTGCTATGAGAAATATCCCTTTACATGTCTCTTTATAGTCTTGGGTGGCAATTTCTGGGGAATATGACCAGCAATTAGTTTTTGTTTAAATGATATTTATCAACATATCCACAATGAATTTTAACACAGTCAACGATCATTTCACATTGACAACAGAGAATAAGGGTGTTTGGTCAATTTTAAAAAGATAAATAAGTACATATGTTTATTTTTATTGATCTTGGGGCAGTGGAGAAGATTATAGAATGCTTCAGGGCTCAGCTTTGGTGAATAAGAATTCTACCTGGAAGAGAAAATGAAAACAAACCTTTCATTTATGAGAATGAAACAAAGCAGAATGGAACATAGTGACAGTCATTCTAAGTTCCAGACTAAATTACATCAGAATCAGGTCCATTCCTTCGTTCAGTGTTTCCATTCCCCTGGAAAGGTTCTTAACCCCAGATCAGAAACTGTCTCCCCACAACCAGTGCCCTTCCAACACTGCAGAGTAGACTGCTAGGATATCTACATAAACCTCATGATACACGTTTCTCACTTATATAAGTACCCATAGAAAATTCTATTAGATCCAGCTACTCTGAAAGGCTATATGGTAGTATCAACAAAACAAAATTATTTTATACTCTGCAATTTTATTACTAAGAAGCTAGCCAAGAGAAATTTTGCACATGTACACGAGGCATTTGTGCAAGGATATCAATGCAGTGCTGTATATAATTGCCAAAAAATTTTAGAAACAATCTAAATGTCTTATTAATAGGATAAAAGCTAAATAAGTGATGATATCCTCACGTTATATGGTACACTATGCCTTGGTTCCAAAAATTGAGATACATCAACCTTTACATACATAAAAACAAGCTTCATATTTCTTTTTCAGTAAAAAAAGCAATTCTCCTAACAGCATGCACATTATGGTACCATGTCCACTCTTCAGACTCACCATGTTTCTGTGTAGCTCAGAATCTGTTGTTTTGCTCCCAAAGTAAACAAGAGATGGAGCCTTCTTTTGAGGTTTGCTTGTGTGTGTGTTTGTTCACAGAGTGTGCAGTCAGCATCTACTCCCTTGCACCTCAAATCCTTGATAATCCCGAGTCTACTTCACTACTGGCCACAAAAATGCAAAACTTGAGATTCTCCAGGATGGTGAGCCAGCTGACCAAGACTAATTCTGCTGGGTGCACCACTGCCCTTCTCCCCACACTACACAAGTTCTTTAAGAGGAAATGAGTTGATGGATGTTGATGACAAAGTGCCTACTTCTGTGTCAGGCACTGTGCTAGACCCTGGAGATTTGATTGGTGAGCAAGAACACCGTGTTGAATGATGTCTAATGTTGAAGCCAGTTTTTCGCATTGGCAGTGGAAAATGTTCTTAATATTCCCAGGTCTAACACCTTTACTAGTCAATTACAGAAGCTTAGGAAGGAAAATCTTTCCTTAGTCCCAGGCTACAAGCTTCATCCCAGCGAGCTTTGTGTTACTGTCATGATTAGCCTAGATCCTAGAGCTGCCATACACAGATATCATCAGGATGTTCTCCAGCTTAATGAAAAAACTAAGAAAAACCTGATCTTCTACTTAGAAAAATGGTAGTTAAGTGTGGGATCGTGAGTATAGATTCGGGCTTGGTCTTGCAGGCTTTGGACTGGATTCTGCCCTGCTGATGGGCCCTGCCACTTACCTGACACCACATAGCAGCTCCATCCAGTCTGCTCTGTGCATGGTCTATTCAGCAAATAGACTCCCAGGTGCTAATAAACACCTCCCTCAAGTCTGTGAGTATTGCTCACTTACAAGGGAGGTTTTTCTCTCGGGTTGATATAGCAGTATTTCATTCTCTTTCTAATTTAACACTCCTCCCCTCACCTTCCCCCCCACCCCCCCCATCCTTTCCAGCAGGAGCTATAGAGATCCTGATTAAGCTAAGCGACAGTTAAACATCCTAACACTGTCATTATCTTTCCTTAAGTAGCCACTTCACCCACGAGAAGAACATTAACTAAACCAGAATTTAATTTTCCAAGGGTATAGGTAGGCTTTCAATTTTCCTGGTTATGGGTTTGTCAGAAGGAACAGAGAGGCTTTTGTTTATCCTAAGAGACTCTTTAGATTGAATTTAGAATTCACGGGGATGGAGTTTCTCTTTGGATCATGATATTGGTGAAATATATTTCCATCCAACAGTAAAGCAGTATCTGCGGGGGGAGAAACCACATCTTGTGCAGTCTGTTAAAGCTCTGTCAGATCCGCACTGGTGGGGCAGGCAGGTGGCCCACTGATCTTCTCAGGACACCTTCTGCTTGTTCCTTAACCGATGTGAATTCTGGACTCAGAAATCCAAGAGCTTCTTCAGGCTGCTCTAGAGAAAGATCTGCTCAGTTTTCTCCATTCTTCACTGGGATGAGTCCCCATTCTAGTTATTCCTTCACACTGCTCCCAAATTGTTTTTTTTTTTTTCCTCAAAATGTGTAATGGTCACACTTCAGACAGTGAAGTTGAATGCCAGGACTCAGGTTTCATAGGCTGTGGAAATTGAGGAGCCTGAGATACACTGTAAGGGAAGTGGAGGGCAGCTGGGTTTGGAGGATCTGATGTGATCTGATTCTGTGGCGTGGCCCACCTCTTTATTCCAAGTCATTTTGTGCCTCTGATCTCCTTGCCAGCACGTTCCAGTCGCATGAGCCTTTTTTGTCCCGGAAACTCGCCAAGATGGTCCCCATTTTAGAGCCTTTGTAGACTCACTCGGTTTCACTACTTGTAAATATTTTTTCTCTTGACCTTCCCACACATTCGGCTTGTTCCTTTAATTCAGATATCAGCTTAATTTCTTCTTTGGGACACTTTTCCTGACGTCCCAATGAAAGTCACCACCTAGTAACTTCGTTCACTTATGTTTTTGTATTTTTGTGTGAGTAACTTTTCATTTTACTTTTATATTTTGATTTTCATGTTAAAAAATTCAAATGAATTTTATTCTGGATTCAGTGACTGCCTTTGTTTTCTTCTGTAATAATTTTAGGATAACCCTAGGACAAAGGATTTTCTGAGTTGTTGGGTAGATCTCTAACAGGCCTTGAAGAAGTCAATTATTATCCCAAGTGCTTTTGGTAATTGAATATGGTGGAATCCCCCTCGACCACCAACACTGATAAAAAAGCCTGGATCCTCAAAGACCGGCCTTCCAGGTTCACAAAAGCTAGATTGCTTATAGCCAACATTTTTTTTTTTTTTTTTTTTTTGCGGTATGCAGGCCTCTCACTGCCGTGGCCTCTCCCATTGCGGAGCACAGGCTCCGGACGCGCAGGCTCAGCGGCCATGGTTCACGGGCCCAGCCGCTCCGCGGCATGTGGGATCTTCCCAGACGTGGGCACAAACCCGTGTCCCCTGCATCGGCAGGCAGACTCTCAACCACTGCGCCAGGTCCTGTGGGATAATACAAACAGGAAGAGGGCATGGCCCCTGCCTTCAAGGAGCTCATAGTCTAGTGCAGGAGATGGGAATGGAGATTTATAATTGGGGGCACAAGGCACATTGTAGAACAAGAGTTCTAACCAAACAGCCAAGGAAGGACAGACAAAGAGATGAATCCCAGATGGTGCATCTGGCAGGCACCAGACTGTTTATCACATAGTGTATTTAGGGAAAGTGGCTTAAAATAAATGTCCCTCATACACCAGTGTTGAAGGGGTTGTCAGTCTCTACCTCAGCATTTCAAATACTCATAGCTTCTGATGAGCTTAGCATTCTTAACATTAGGCTAAGAATAGCACAGGGCAGGCAATGAGGCCTGAGATCACTGCTGTTGCCAGGGAGCTGGGGAGGAGTTAGGCTCTACAGGCATCATCAGAAACTGATAATCCAATGCTCCTCCATTCAGAAAGCTGTTGGCAACTGCAGTCTGTAAAACAGCACCTCTGTACCTTGCAGCTAATTTGGAAAAACTGTCCTTTATCCAAATTTGATTTACTCCCTCTCCACATCCATATCATTCCTAGATTCCAGAGTCCCAAGTATTGATTAAGCGTTCTGTTACTAAACTCATTTTACAGTTAAGGTATATACTCTTTACTCAAGCAAGCATCAAAGGTTGTGGTGTTTCACTCCATATTGTCTGGTGCTTACCCCTATGAAGGGTAAATCATTGGTAAATGCTATAATTATAGCAATTTTTGGATACATGTCCTTTACCCAAGAGGGTTTTGTGCCTGCATTTCCTCAGTTGACTATATGTTATGAGCTTGGGAGTCAAGCAGACATGTGGCTTCAGGGGGAGGGCTCTTTCCTTTTAAATTAACCACTTTCCTCTACATGTGTGTCTCCTAGTAAGCTATGACAGTACAGAGGTCCAAGACAGCCAATGGTGGTATCCAGAAGTATTAAGTTTGTCCAAGGATGGAAGCAACTGGTTCACCATGCGTATCTGGAGAAAATAAGTTAGAAGTAATTATGCCAGAGTTGAGTCCCAGAAAATAATTCAAAATTGTGTATTTTACAGGAGAAAATTTGGCAAATACAACTGTTATTTATATCAACAAGTTAAATTGACTTTCTTATGATTCTTTTTCACATGTTAGGAACTTGTTTAAAATACATCTAGTAGAATATTTAAAGAAAAGTTATTTTGACGGGGAGGCCCTAGTTTCTATTGAATTTTATGACTTGTTACAAAATGTTTTTCATTACCATCGCTATGGGATGTTTTGTCATTATCACGTAGGAGAACAGTTCCCAGGCTTGTTTCTTGTGTCACCAGAGGTATTTAGTGTTCCATGGTATCCAGTAAGCTACAGAATGCAGAAAGACAGAGATTGTGTATTTAGTTGATCTAAGAGAACAATGAGGCACTTTGAGCATAGTCTCTTCTTTCATTTGGGTGCCCAGTGTAGCTTCACCAACTGGGGTTAAAACCACAGTCAAAGCAAGGGAACATAAAGCTGTTGGTGATCTCTTCCTAAATCCACTTCCCAGCTCTGATCTACCAATGGACCCAAGATGGCACATTTTCCTTAATCTTGCCTTAATGAAAACTTGCCATTACAACTTTAAACCACTTTCTTGGAGTCTTCCACAATTCCATGTTTTTCCTCTACTTTGAGTATATTTCACCCTTTCTTTCATTTTTTATTCAAGGTCTAGGGTCTTTGACATCTCTCTCAAGGTTTAGTCTAATAATCCCGGGCATTTCTGCTCTGTGCCAACAGCACTTGACTCAAATTACTGACATAACACTTACCTGGAAAAATTAGTATTAGTTTCATATTGTCTGCTTTTGTGCCCTTTTAAGCAGCTTCCAAGTCTCATATATTTTGTATTTTTATGCCTCACAAAGTAAATAACATCCAGTAGAGCTAAAAAGAATTCAGTATTACCTGATATATTATTGTTAAAGAAAAATATGAAATATGGCCTATTATAGAAGAATTATCTCTATCAAAGTAAATAACAATGCATTTGTTATACTTGTATATATATACATATACAATCAAAGTAACAGTAGTCTGGGCTTCCCTGGTGATGCAGTGGTTGAGAGTCCGCCTGCCGATGCAGGGGACACGGGTTCCTGCCCTGGTCTGGGAAGATCCCACATGCCTCGGAGTGGCTGGGCCCGTGAGCCATGGCCGCTGAGCCTGTGCGTCCGGAGCCTGTGCTCTGCAACGGGAGAGGCCATAACAGCGAGAGGCCCACATACCGCAAAAAAAAAAAAAAAAAGTAACAGTAGTCTAGATAAATGATTTTCATAGTAAGAAAGTAGACAATTCAAAGAAGAATGATATTTTGCAGCCATTAATAAAATGACTCAGTCCTAGAGTTGGAGGAGGATCTTAGGGATTGTGTAGACTGAGCTCCATGTCTTTTGAGAAGGAGACTCAGAGAGGTAAAATGATATATGATCTCAAGCACATTCATGATTTTGATTAGCAAATGAATGCCAACAATTAAGAAACAGCTATGGGGACTTTCCTGGCAGTCCAGTGGTTAAGAATCCACCTTCCAGTGCAGGGGATGTGCGTTCCATCCCTGGTCAGGGAACTAAGATCCCACGTGCCTCGGGGCCACTAAGCTCGCGTGCCCCGACTAGAGAGCCCACACACCACAACTAAAGAGCCCGCATGCTGCAACTAGAGAGCCTGCACGCCACAACGAAGAGCCCTTGCACTTCAACAAAGACCCAATGCAGCCAAAATAAAAAACAAAAAACAGCTGTTGCTTCAGCAGTAGCTTCTCCATGTTGCAGAAACTTCTATCCAAGTCCTTTGTGAATATCTCCTTCAGATGTCCCAGTGGCACTCAAATATCTAAACTGACCTTAATGTCTACTCCTGTCTTCTTTATTTTGCCTCTTCTGTTTGACTGTAGCAGTTGTTATCCCGATACATCCACACTTTCAATCCCAAAACCCAAGTTTTGCCTCTGAATCATCTTATTTTCATCAACCTCTGACAATATTCTCTGAAAGTATTTCTCAGATTTATCTTCTCAATCTCCACTCACTCAAGCTTAATTTACTCCCACTCACCCCTCTATGATATGGGTTAATTTAATAACTTTGTGACTGTCTCCCTTCATCCAAACTATTCCATCCAGGCCATCCGAGGCATTGTGGTGAGAATGATCTTTTTGTGACTTTCCTCCTCAAAATTAAAGTCTAAACTTCTTAGCATGATTTTTCATGATATTGCTCCACCTATCATATCCAGACCCTTTTCTTATCCCATGCATATATCAACCTCATGACATCCTGACCTATTAGAAGTTTTTCAGACATATCATGCCCGCTCCTGCATCCCTTGTTGAGGATAATTTTTGGCTATTCACTGTTCTGTCCCAAGCCCCTTAGCCTAATCTACGGCACATGATAGGTTCTCAATCAATATTTGTAGAATTTAAACTAGATAAGGAGTAGAGATGATATGTCTTGAAGTTCATGGCTCCTTCTATTACATGTGTAACCAACCTGCTGGACAGAAATGTTTGCAATCACTTATGAAGAACATCCAACTCAACTCTTAAGTGCCCAGAGGTGTGGCATTCACATTTTCAAATTGTCTAGATCATTTTGTCCCTCTTGCCTTGCTTTGCCACACTTGCCTTGGGATATTTTAAAGTCAATGAGAGAAGGCATGATGTAGTATAACGTACATGGTATTTTTGTCACTTTGGTCATTGGTTGAAGCCTTAGTGCTCGTAGCTATAAGCTTGTGATCTTAGACATGTAGATAAACATATCTGAGTGTTAGTTTTCTTCCTAGCAAAATGCTATAATAATAATTGCCTCATAAGGTTAAAGAATAACAGCATATGTATAGCAGGTAGAACTCCAAGTACACTCAATAAATGTTTGCTTTCCTTTTTTATTATTTTGTGACCATAGTCTAGTTTGGTGTGAGATATATTTGAAACTCTGAACCAAGTTTTGTTTGAGAAGATGTTTGAACAACTGCCAAAAGCAGAATATCAAAATACATGGCTTTCAATTATTCATTCTCTTTCATCCCTTACATTGCTTTAGGTATTCAGATATTGTCTGCATCACCAAATACGCATTAGGTTGATAAATTGAGAGTGAAGGGACATTATCCTAGAGCAGTATGAACTAGTCTATGATGCTGTCTGATGTGGCCTGAGAGAAATGTATGGTTTAGTGTAGCATACTTGTAAAGGACACTGGCTGTAATTATGGAAACTGGAGGTTTTATCCCAGGACTAATATTACCTGAATTTGGACAAGTTACCCATATTTGCAGGGTCTATATTATTCATCCATAGAATAAAATAATAGAGTATTGACAGTTGGTGGGAGGGGTCTTACATAACTCAAGGTTTTAAAAAGTCTATGATTCTTTTAGTGCTTGTCAAATAGAGTCAATCATAAAGGCCACAAACAATTATTTTTAAAATGATTAATAAATAGTAAGATAACACTATAACAAAATGGATGATTTGGGCTTATGAGGAATGCTTTATTAGTTATCCTTTTTTGTGTGTGTGTGTGTGTGTATATATAGACACACACACACAACTGATCATTGATCTAAACTGAATTAAAAAGTGATGCTGGGGGGAAAAAATTTCCCAGGGAAAAGATGCTGACTGAATCATTTTTTAATGTGATTGGGAAGAAATTTCTTAATGTAATTAAAAAGACAGTACTTTATGTAGAACATTGTGCCACAGCTTTATTTGGTCCATTTTCTAATTTTAAAAAGGAAAACACATTAAAAATGAAATGAATGGACCATAATACATGCCCTATGCCAGTTGGAATGATGGATGGGCTCCAAAAAGAAATACCCAAGGCCCACAATAGCCATGTGATAAAAGAGTAAGTCCTTGGTTCTTTGTAGCCAACAGAAGTGAAAGTGTTTAATGATCCCTTGTAACAAATGAGTAATTTTCATTATCTGTCAGTATTCTTTTGTTTTCTCTTCTTTACATTATTCTGTTCAGCTTTGTTTCCTAGTTTTATAACTAAAAGTCCTTGAATATGAGTAAGAGGGGAAAGAGAAAAACCCTATAAGGAAATACTTTTTATAAAGGCAAGTATTGCCTTTCAGAAAACTTAGGAAATGATCCCTCTTTGCAGTAGGGAAGGAAAGAATTTTGATTGAATGATGACGGATCTGTCTGAATGTAATGCAATATATTTGTTTCTTGTTAAACAGTGCAGCTTTTCAGAATGTTTAATATAGGTTTTTATGCCCTCTGTCCAGCAAAGAGCTGTTCGGATGTGCCATGTCGTATGCAGTAAGTTTATTCCCAGGCAGGACAGCAGAGCTCTGATGAGGCATCTTTAGTAGGGGAGGGAGACCTAGTTGAAGTCTTGCCCTGAAGTTGTGCGGGCACTAGGCCAAAAGCTGTACCCAAAGAAGCATAGTGATACTGGACTTTGGGAGCTGTACAAAGGAGAGCCATCCTGGGTGAAAGAGGGCCCCAGGGCATTTTCAGTTAGAATCAATATTTGAAGTTATTAGGTCATAATGCATGGTTTGGGATATTCTAATTAATTATGGTAGAGTCCTATCCTGCACCAAAGTGGAAGAGGAGAATGCATCCCATGGAGAAGTGCTGGTTATACAGCTATTTTTTCTCAACTTCGAACCCACCCTTCTGTACTCTGCTTTGTGATGCAAAGGCTAAGAATTTGCAAACCACATTTCTCCTTTGGAAACTGAGTTTCTGTCAGATTCCAGCAATAGGAGTGCAAGAGGAAGACCAAGAGTCTGGCTGAATTAAAAGGATAAATGCAGGGTTACCAGTAAACACGCAGGATGTTTTAGCATGACTCGAAGGGGACTTAGAAGGGACTTCTTTTTTTATTTGGGAGTTAAAAACTATGCTGCCTGCGCTCTGTGCAAATGGAGGAGAGGTATATTGTTCTACGTATTCACTTTTGATTAAATAATCTTCCAGCCTATTTCTCACTCCCACTCTCTGTCCTACATCCCATGATGGGTCCAGAGACTCTCTTGGACTTCTTTTAGAAGAAGACTTCTTTTTTCAGCTTCCTCATACTTACATTATTCCATCAGTCAACATTCTCCCATTCCATTCCCTGTCTATAGTCCAGAATTTTCTTGAACTGTCTCACCTATTCCTGAATTCAGTTCCCTTTCCCACTGTGGGTTTATTCCTTTTGAAAGCTCCAAACTTTGATTTCATTTGAATCTGTATATGAACTAGAGGTGAATATATATGTGCTCTATCCTCCATCTTAAACCTAAAGTTTTAAATCTTCTTTAAAGAAATTGTTACAAATTATAACTGACATTGATTTTTGCTTCCATGTCTTATACATTCAGTAAAAAGGATTTTCATGATGTCTTCTTTGATTTTTCAATATTGTCACATTGTTTCAGGTAAATAAATTGTTACTGTTTATTCAGAAATTGCAGTTAGGATTTATACTCTGCAAGAAAAATTTGTTAAGACAGTGTATGGAATAAGCTGTAACCTCAGATGTATCTTCTTATTTGAGATTCACTTATCACTTGCTGTTTGACCTTAGCAAGTCACATAACCTCTCTGAGCCACCAATTTTCACATCTGTAAAATGGAAATAATGATACTTATCTCATAGACTTATCTTAAAAATTCAATATATATACTAAAGCAAATATTATACACACACACACACACACACACACACACTAAAGCAAATAAATTACCAGGAAACCAGGAAATTTTGGAAGAGAATAAATTAAAATCATAGAGGAAGACCATTTTTACGGTATAACTGTAGATAGAAAGTGATAAATGTGGTCCTAACCAAACATATCCATTTTTTTGAACTTAAGAAAATAAAGGCTTAGAAAAACTTAAATGCACTATTTTCTCTATACAAGAAGCATTTACTGGAAATGGAAGAAGAAATACTTGCCTGAGAAATCTGAAAAGGTTTCAGATTTGTCATGATTTGGGAAAAGAAGTTCTGTAGTTCAAGAAAGGAGGAAGAGCCAGCCACATAGATCTAACTGCATGAGTGTTGATGGCAGAATAAACCCCACCCTCACCGCAAAGATGTTCATACCCTAGTCCCTAGAACCTGTGAATACATTATGTTACATTGCAAAGGTATCCTTACAGATGTAACTAAGGTTATGTGTTTTAAAATATGGCCATTATCCTGCATTAACATGAATTACCTAATCGTATGAGAACTTAAAAGCAGAGAGCTTTTTCCTGGCTGGTGTCACAGAGATGTAGCGGAAGAAGTAGGCATAGAGAAGATGGAGGTGGCCAAGGATCTCAGTCTTACAACAACAAGAAATTGAATTCTGCCAACCACCTGAATAAGCTTGGAAGTGGATTCTTGCCCAGAGTCACCTGAAGGGAGTGCAGCCCTGCCAATACCTGGATTTGCCCTTGAGACTCTAAACAGAGTTCCTGGCCTGGCTGAGCCGCCTGGACTTCTGACTACAGGACTGTCAACTCATCAGTGAATGATGCTTTAGGCCAATCCATTCCTGGTTATTCGTGATGCAGAAATAGAAAACTAGTACAACAAGAAAGAGGGCAGAATGTATATGGCAGGTTCTGGGCTTAGAGAAGAACCCATTCTAGGTTAGGTAGAACAGTGGGGAAAAGGAGTAATTTCAAATGACCACACATATATGTAAGGGGGAGATTTTTTTCATGCTCTTGTTAACAATGGAAACTCTAAAGAATTTGAAAGAAAAGAGAAATGAGATCAGAACTTACTGAAAGGAAACTCTGTTGTCAATGAGTCAGGTGCTATGCAATTTTCCAGGAAATAATTTGGGTATTACATGAGCATGGAGAGGTGAGATTTGGGGATGTGGGGAGTGTAGGAGAAAGATAAGAAAGCTGGAAGGTTTCTAACTTGGTCTCAGTTGCTAACGAGGTGATTGAGCAGATTAGAAAATACAAAGAAAAACACTTATATTCCTAAGAGCACAGTCTTTATGGTAAACTACAGCTAGTATATTTCCTCCCTCTGGGAGTCAGTTGTCTTATCTGAAAGTGGGTGTGATAATAATGCCGAATTCTCAGGGTGGTGGTGAGGATTAAATGAGATGATACATATTTACCTTTTAAGGCTATTGAATAATGAGATGAGGTGACAAGTGCAAATCTGGGATTAATGTGCTGACCCCCAGAGAGCACTAAATTGAGATGGGAAATAATTATTTCAACAGTTTCTACAGCTAATTAGAGGCAAAGCATGGCTACAGTTGGCTCTCTTGACCTGCTCTCACAGCCTTTCCCCACATATGATTTCCAGTCTCCAGAGGAGGACAGATTAGCTGTTCTTTCCCTTTCTTAAAATAGACAACTTTCCTTAAAATAGATTCTCCAGTTAACCCAAGTTGTCTCATGAAATGGAAGCTACTTTTCTTACTGAAAACTGGCTAAGAAAAGTGATGGCAAGTTCTCTTTCACATAGGAATAACTCAGTCATACTAAGACGTTAACTCACTCTTCTAAAGATCCACTTTCCTCCCATCCATTGGCAAATTTGTATCAAGTCTCAAAGCATTAATTAAAATATCTTTGCCAAATATCTTTTGTTAATAAGCTGTTTTTCAAGTTCAAATGGTGGAGTTGTTACCACCAGAGAACGTGGACAGCTGGAGTGTCTGAGAGAAAGCAGATTTACAAAGACGCAAAGCTCTGAGTACTGGGAGCATCAAACAAGCTGTTTTCTGAAAGGAAAAATAGCTGTAGTATGGACCTTGAAGTATATATTCAAGATATTTCCAAGTCATTTTTGAACTATTTTAAATGAATTATTTTCAGGATGTTAGTCATGCATTTCATTTCTTAAAATATATATGTGGAAAAGGGAATAACACTGCTTATTTTAGGATGAGGAGATAATTTGGGATGAGTGGTGCATTCATCCCTTAGATATTGGTGCTTTAAAAAACAATGCCAGGAGGATGCACAGTTTTACAAATGTAAACCTTCTTAACGTGCTTTTAAAAGTTTGTAGGGATGTAAAAATTTCCAACATAATACATTCAATTTTGGTCTCATTTTCTTGTCTCTTTTTATTATATTTATTTATTTATAACTTGCTGGAAAATAATTTAAACTGTCTTATAAAAATTCATATCTTAAAGCATAATGAAAAACAGAAAGAAGTGAAAAAGTTTGAAATAAAGGGAAAAATGTAGAAACTAAGGCAGAACTAGTTGATAGATAAACAACCACTTCAAAGATTATATGCGTTGCACAAGGTGCCACACATTTGAATCTAAGCTTAGCTCAGGAAAGAACAGCTCTTTCCTTGTTTTGAGACTGTAGGTTAGCTTCTTCCATTGATCACAGTGAACAGAACACTGAACAAAATCATGAGCAAAATCCTCAACAATGTCCATATGTTAACACACCGAACACCAGTTGCATGGCACTGGTTCTTTTGATCTTCATGAATACAGGTACCTGACATGATATCAGTACATTCAACAAACACAGTTTCTTTTGTTTTTTACATCTTTATTGGAGTATTATTGCTTTACAATGGTGTCTTAGTTTCTGCTTTATAACAAAGTGAATCAGTTATACATATACATATGTTCCCATATCTCCTCCCTCTTGTGTCTCCCTCCTTCCCACCCTCCCCATCCCAACCCTCTAGGTGGTCAAAAATCACCGAGCTGATTTCCCTGTGTTATGCGGCTGCTTCCCACTAGCTATTTTATCTTTGGTAGTATATATATGTCCTTGCCACTCTCTCACTTTGTCACAGCTTACCCTTCCCCCTCCCCATATCCTCAAGTCCATTCTCTAGTAGGTCTGTGTCTTTATTCCCGACTTACCCCTAGGTTCTTCATGACTTTTTTTTTTTTCTTAGATTCCATATATATGTGTTAGCATACGATATTTGTCTAACTCTTTCTGATTTACTTAACTCTGTATGACAGACTGTAGGTCCATTCACCTCACTACAAATAACTCAATTTCGTTTCCTTTTATGGCTGAGTAATATTCCATAGTATATATGTGCCACATCTTCTTTATCCATTCATCCGATGATGGGCACTTAGGTTGTTTCCATCTCCTGGCTATTGTGAATAGAGCTGCAATGAACATGTGGTACATGACTCTTTTTGAATTATGGTTTTCTCAGGGTATATGCCCAGTAGTGGGATTGCAGGGTCATAGGGTAGTTCTATTTGTAGTTTTTTTAGGAACCTTCATACTGTTCTCCATAGTGGCTGTACCAGTTCACATTCCCACCAGCAGTGCAAGACTGTTTCCTTTTCTCCACACCCTCTGCAGCATTTACTGTTTCTAGATTTTTTGATGATGGCCATTCTGACTGGTGTGAGATAATATCTCATTTTAGTGTTGATTTGCATTTCTCTAATGATTAATGATGTTGAGCATTCTTTCATGTGTTTGTTGGCAGTCTGTATATCTTCTTTGGAGACATGTCTATTTAGGTCTTCTGCCCATTTTTGGATTGGGTTGTTTGTTATTTTGTTATTGAGCTGCCTGAGCTGCTTGTAAATTTTGGAGATTAATCCTTTGTCAGTTGCTTCATTGGCAAATATTTTCTCCCATTCTGAGGGTTGTCTTTTGGTCTTGTTTATGGTTTCCTTTGCTGTGCAAAAGCTTTGAAGTTTCATTAGGTCCCATTTGTTTATTTTTGTTTTTATTTCCATTTCCATAGGAGGTGGGTCAAAAAGGATCTTGCTGTGATTTATGTCATAGAGTTTTCTGCCTATGTTTTCCTCTAAGAGTTTGATAGTTTCTGGCCTTACATTTAGGTCTTTAATCCATTTTGAGCTTATTTTTGTGTATGGTGTTAGGGAGTGATCTAATCTCATACTTTTATATGTACCTGTCCAGTATTCACAGCACCACTTATTGAAGAGGCTGTCCTTTCTCCACTGTACATTCCTGCCTCCTTTATCAAAGGTAAGGTGACCATATGTGCGTGGGTTTATCTCTGGGCTTTCTATACTCTTCCATTGATCTATGTTTCTGTTTTTGTGCCAGTACCATACTGTCTTGATTACTGTAGCTTTGTAGTATAGTCTGAAGTCAGGGAGCCTGATACCTCCAGCTCCGTTTTTCGTTCTCAAGATTGCTTTGGCTATTCGGGGTGTTTTGTGTTTTCATACAAATTGTGTAGTTTTTTGTTCTGGTTCTGCGAAAAATGCCAGTGGTTGTTTGATAAGGATTGCATTGAATCTGTAGATTGCTTTGGGTAGTAGAGTCATTTTCATAATGTTGATTCTTCAAATCCAAGAACATGGTATATCTCTCCTTCTCTTTTTATCATCTTTAATTTCTTTCATCAGTGTCTTATAATTTTCTGCATACAGGTCTTTTGTCTCTTTAGGTAGGTTTATTCCTAGATATTTTATTCTTTTTGTTGCAATGGTAAATGGGAGTGTTTTCTTGATTTCACTTTCATATTTTTCATCATTATTGTATAGGAATGCAGGAGATTTCTGTGCATTCATTTTGTAACCTGCTACTTTACCAAATTCATTGATTAGCTCTAGTACTTTTCTGGTAGCATATTTAGGATTCTCTATGAATAGTATCGTGACATCAGTAAACAGTGACAGCTTTACTTTTTCTTTTCCGATTTGGATTCCTTTTATTTCCTTTTCTTCTCTGATTGCTGTGGCTAAAACTTCCAAAACCATGTTGAATAAGAATGATGAGAGTGAGCAACCTTGTCTTGTTCCTGATCTTAGTGGAAATGGTTTCAGCTTTTCACCATTAAGGATGATGTTGGCTGTGGGTTTGTCATTTAGAGCCTTTATTATGTTGGGGAAAGTTCCCTCTGTGCCTACTTTCTGCTGGGCTTTTATCATAAATGGGTGTTGAATTTTGTCAAAAGCTTTCTCTGCATCTATTGAGATGATCATATGGTTTTTCTCCTTCAGTTTGTTAATATGGTTTATCACACTGATTGATTTGCGTATATTGAAGAATCCTTGCATTCCTGGAATAAACCCCACTTGATCATGGTGTATGATCCTTTTAATGTGCTGTTGGATTCTGTTTGCTAGTATTTTCTTGAGGATTTTTGGATCTTTGTTCATCAGTGATATTGGCCTGTAGTTTTCCTTCTTTGTGACATCCTTGTCTGGTTTTGGTATCAAGGTGATGGTGGCCTCGTAGAGGGAATTTGGGAGTGTTCCTCCCTCTGCTATATTTTGGAAGAGTTGAGAAGGATAGGTGTTGGCTCTTCTCTAAATGTTTGATAGAATTCGCCTGTGAAGCCATCTTGTCCTGGGCTTTTGTTTGTTGGAAGATTTTTAATTACACTTTCAATCTCAGTGCTTGTGATTGGTCTGTTCATATTTTCTATTTCTTCCTGACTCAGTCTTGGCAGGTTGTGCATTTCTAAGAATTTGTCCATTTCTTCCAGATTGTCCATTTTATTGGCATAGAGTGGCTTGCAGTAATCTCTCATGATCTTTTGTATTTCTGCAGTGTCAGTTGTTACTTCTCCTTTTTCATTTCTAATTCTATTGCTTTGAGTCTTCTCCCTTTTTTTCTTGATGAGTCTGACTAATGGTTTATCAATTTTGTTTATCTTCTCAAAGAACCAGCTTTTAGTTTTATTGATCTTTGCTATAGTTTCCTTCATTTCTTTTTCATTTATTTCTGATCTGAGTTTTATGATTTCTTTCCTTCTGCTAACTTTGGGGTTTTTTTGTTCTTTTTTCTCTAATTGGTTTAGGTGCAAGGTTAGGTTGTTTATTTGATATGTTTCCTGTTTCTTAAGGTGTGCTTGTATTGCTATAAACTTCCCTCTTAGAACTGCTTTTGCTGCATCCCATAGGTTTTGGGTCGTCGTGTCTCCATTGTCATTTGTTTCTAGATATTATTTAATTTCTTCTTTTATTTCTTTAGTGATCACTTCGTTATTAAGTAGTGTATTGTTTAGCATCCATGTGTCTGTATTTTTTACAGGTCTTTTCCTGTAATATGTAGTCTCATAGCGTTGTGGTCGGAAAAGATACTTGATACAATTTGAAGTTTCTTAAATTTATGAAGGCTTGATTTGTGACCCAAGATATGATCTGTCCTGGAGAATGTTCCATGAGCACTTGAGAAAAATATGTATTCTGTTGTTTTTGGATGGCATGTCCTATAAATATCAATTAAGTCTATCTTGTTTAATGTATCATTTAAAGCTTGTGTTTCCTTATTTATTTTCATTTTGGATGATCTGTCCATTGGTAAATGTGGGGTGTTAAAATCCCCTACTATGAATGTGTTACTGTCGATTTCCTCTTTTATGGCTGTCAGTATTTGCCTTATGTACTGAGGTGCTCCTATGTTGGGTGCATAAATATTTACAATTGTTATGTCTTCTTTTTGGTTCGATCCCTTGATCATTATGTAGTGTCCTTCTTTGTCTCTTCTAATAGTCTTTATTTTAAAGTCTATTTTGTCTGATATGAGAATTGCTACTCCAGCTTTTGGTTTCCATTTGCATGGAATATCTTTTTCCATCCCCTTACTTTCAGTCTGTATGTGTCTCTAGGTCTGAAGTGGGTCCCTTTGTAGACAGCATATATATGGGTCTTGCTTTTGTATCCATTCAGCCAATCTGTATCTTTTGCTGGGAGCATTAATCCATTTACATTTAAGGTAATTATCAACATGTATGTTCCTATTCCTATTTTGTTAATTGTTTTGGGTTCGTTATTGTAGGTCTTTTCCTTCTCTTGTGTTTCTTGCCTAGAAAATTTCCTTTAGCATTTGTTGTAAAGCTGGTAGGTGGTCCTGAACTGTCTCAGTTTTTGCTTGTCTGTAAAGGTTTTAATTTCTCCATCAAATCTGAATGAGATCCTTGCTGGGTAGAGTAATCTTGGATGCATGTTTTACTCCTTCATCACTTTAAATATGTCCTGCCAGTACCTTCTGGCTTGTAGAGTTTCTGCTGAAAGATCAGCTGTAAACCTTATGGGGATTCCCTTGTGTGTTATTTGTTGTTTTTCCCTTGCTGCTTTTAATATGTTTTCTTTGTATTTAATTTTTGACAGTTTGATTAATATGTGTCTTGGCATATTTCTCCTTGGATTTATCCTGTATGCGACTCTCTGTGCTTCCTGGACTTTATTAACTCTTTCCTTTCCCATGTTAGGGAAGTTTTCAACTATAATCTCTTCAAATATTTTCTCAGGCCCTTTCTTTTTCTCTTCTTCTTCTGAAACCCCTATAATTCGAATGTTGGTGCATTTAATGTTGTCCCAGAGGTCTCTGAGACTGTCCTCAGTTCTTTTCATTCTTTTTTCTTTATTCTGCTCTGCAGTAGTATTTCCACTATTTTATCTTCCAGGTCACTTATCCGTTCTTCTTCCTCAGTTATTTTGCTGTTGATTCCATGTAGAGTATTTTTCATTTCATTTATTGTGTTGTTCATCATTGTTTGTTTCATCGTTAGTTCTTCTAGGTCCTTGTTAAATGTTTCTTGCATTTTGTCTGTTCTCTTTTCATGATTTTGGATCATCTTTACTATCATTATTCTGAATTCTTTTTCATGTAGACTGCCTATTTCCTCTTCATGTGTGAGGTCTGGTGGATTTTTATCTTGCTCCTTCATTTGCTGTGTGTTTTTCTGTCTTCTCATTTTGCTTATCTTACTGTGTTTGGGGTCTCCTTTTTGCAGGCTGCAGGTTCATAGTTCCCATTATTTTTGGTGTCTGTCTCCAGTGGCTAAATTTGGTTCAGTGGGTTGTGTAGGCTTCCTGATGGAGGGGACTAGTGCCTGTGTTCTAGTGGATCAGGCTGGATATTGTCTTTCTGGTGGGCAGGTCCACGTCTGGTGGTGTGTTTTGGGGTGTCTGTGGCCTTATGATTTTAGGCAGCTAATGGGTGGAGTTGTGTTCCTGTCTTGCTAGTTGTTTGGCATAGGGTGTCTAGCACTGTATGTTGCTGGTCGTTGAGTGAAGCTGAGTGCTGGTGTTGAGATGGAGATCTCTGGGAGATTTTCGCTGTTTGATATTATGTGGAGCTGCGAGGTCTCTTGTGGACCAGTGTCCTGTAGTTGGCTCTCCGACCTCAGAGGCACAGCACTGGCTCCTGGCTGCAGCACCAAGAGCCTTTCATTCACACGGCTCAGAATAAAAGGGAGAAGTAGAAAGAAAGAATTAGTAGAAGCAGAAAGAAAGAACGAAAGAAAGAAAGAATGAAAGAAACAAAGAAGAAAAGAAACAAAGAACGAAAGAAAGAAAGAAAGGAGCGAGGTAGGCAGGGAGGGAGGAAGAAAGGAAGGAGGGAAGGAAGGAAAAAAAGAAAAAGAAAGAAGATAAAGTAAAATAAAATAAGATAAAATATAATAAAGTTATTAATATAGAAAATAATTATTATGAAAAAAAATTTTTAAAGCAAACAACAAAAAAATGGATGGATAGAACCCTCGGACAAATGGTGGAGGCAAAGCTATACAGACAAAATCTCACACAGAAGCATACACATACACACTCAGAAAAAGAGGAAAAGGGGAAAAAATCATAAATCTTCCTCTCCAAGTCCATCTCCTCAATTTGGGATGATTCGTTGTCTAACGGAGGGAAGGAAGGAAGGAAAGAAAGAAAGAAAGAAGAGAAAGTAAAGTAAACTAAAGTTATTAAAATAAAAAATAATTATTAAGAAAAAACAAAACAAAGAAAAAACCAAAAAAATGGACGGATAGAACCCTAGGACAAATGGAAGCAAAGCTATACAGAGAAAATCTCACAGAGAAGCATACACATACACGCTCAGAAAAAGAGGAAAAGGGGAAAAAATCAATCTTGCTCTCAAAGTCTCCCTCCTCAATTTGGGATGATTTGTTGTCTATTCATGTATTCCACCGATGCAGGGTACATCAAGTTGATTGTGGATATTTATTCAGCTGCTCCTGAGGCTGCTGGAAGAAATTTCCCCTTCTCTTCTTTGTTTGCAAAGCTCCATGGGCTCAGCTTTGGATTTGGCCACGCCTCTGAGTGTAGGTTGCCTGAGGGCATCTGTTCTTCCGCTCAGACAGAACGGGATTAAAGCAGCAGCTGAAGCAGAGGCTCTGGCTCACTCAGGCTGGCGGGGGGGGGGGGGGGTAGGGAGGGGCACAGAGTGCGGGTGCGAGCCTGCGGTGGCAGAGGCCGGCGTGACCTTGCACCAGCCTGAGCGTGCCATGCGTTCTCCCGGGGAAGTTGTACCTGGATCCTGGGACCCTGGCAGTGGCGGGCTGCACAGGCTCCCCAGGAGGGGAGGTGCGGATAGTGACCTGTGCTTGCACACAGGCTTCTTGGTGGCGGCAGCAGCAGCCTTAGCGTCTCATGCCCATCTCTTGGGTCCAAGGTGTTAGCCACGGCTCGCGCCCATCTCTGGAGCTGCTTTAAGCAGCGCTCTTAATACCCTCTCCTCTTGCACCAGGAAACAAAGAGGGAAGAAAAAGTCTCTTGCCTCTGCAGCAGGTCCAGACTTTTCCCCGGGCTCCCTCCCGGCTAGCCATGGTGCACTCACCCCTTCAGCTTGTGTTCGTGCCGCCAACCCCAGTCCTCTCCCTGTGCTCCAACCAACGCCCGAGCCTCAGCTCCCAGCCCCGCCCACCCCAGCAGGTGAGCAGAGAAGCCTCTTGGGCTGGTGAGTACTGGTCGGCCCTGATCCTCTGCGCGGGAATCTCTCTGCTTTGTCCTCCGCACCCCTGTTGCTGTGCTCTCCTCCTCGGCTCCGAAGCTTCCCCCACTCCGCCACCCGCAGTCTCCACCCGCCAAGGGGCTTCCTAGTGTGTGGAAACCTTTCGTTCTTCACAGCTCCCTCCCACTGGTGCAGGTCCCGTCCCTATTCTTTTGCCTCTGTTTATTCATTTTTCTTTTGCCCTACGCAGGTACTTGGGGAGTTTCTTACCTTTTGGGAGGACTGAGGTCTTCTGCCAGCGTTAAGTGGGTGTTCTGTAGGAGTTGTTCCACGTGTAGATGTATTTCTGATGTATCTGTGGGGAGGAAGGTGATCTCCGCATCTTACTCTTCCACCATCTTCCCCCATCCATTCAAACAGTTTCTAACATGGTCTGATATGATGCTGCCCATATTATTCTGGGGTATATTTTAGAATTAGAAGAATGGATGGATATGCATCTATCAGCCTCATTTTCCATTAAAGCGCTTCTCTTGGATGATGTTTTAAAGGACTTGAGCAGTGGGGAGTTCAGTATTATGCTCCAGGAGAGGTTCCCCTGTGCATGCTTAAATTATCTGAGCAAGGGAGAAGACTGACACGCTTCTTGGGGTGCTTGGGGAGCACAGGGAATCTGTGTTGTAATTGTGCTATTAAATTCACAGTTCTCTCCCTACTTATTTAGTAGAGAATTGCTTTATAAATCAATTCATTTATTAAAAACTAATATTTATTGAGGCTCCATTAGCTCCTCCCAGGCAGTTTTTCTGTAGGTCACAATGATTATACAATAAATCTGATTCAAGACTTCAAAAATTTAAAGGCTTGAGAGGGACTATACACAGAACGAATTATATAAAGAGAAACTGATGAGTGCCAAAAAGCAAGGAGGGATACATTGTTTTGTATATTTAAGGGAGAGTCAAGAAGAACATGGCTTATGTATATTTAGGGGCCAGAAGGAGGAGAGGCTCTAAAAGAAGACAAAGGGTGGAAAAAGAAGAAGAATGAGAATGAAGAGATTATGATGTTTTGGATTTTAGGGCAATGGCAACCTTTGAGATATAGGCAGAGTCATTGGTGTCAAAAAGCTGGAAAGAGGTAAAGAAGGGTGAACTGTGAGGGACCACCGCTGCCTATGAGAATAAGGTACTCACCGGATATCAACATTTAGTAATGGAATAGCTAACAAGAGAAGAGTGTTTGCCATTTTTAAATGATGTTATTCTAATTCTTTCCAAGTAAAATTAATTATTTTCATCATACAATAGGTAACTTTCTCAACTGGCTTCTTTTACTTGACAATATGCACTTACGTCTTCTCCATGTCTTTTCATGGTTTGATAGCTCTTTTCTTATTTTAATTGCTGAATAATATTCCATTGTCTGGATGCACTAGTGTTTATCTACTCACCTACTGTAGGGGATCTAGGCTGCTTTCAAATTTTGGCAACTATGAATACAGCTGTTATAAATCTTAATGTGAGGGTTTTGTGTGAACCTAAGTTTCCAAATCATTTGAGTACATATTAAGGCATGTTTAAGGATTCTTTCTGTATTTTGGATACAAGTCCTTTATTGGATACGTGTTTTTCAAATATTTCCTCCTAGAGCGGATTGTCTTTTCATTCTCTTAACAGTGTTGTTTGCAGAGCAGAGATTTTTAAAAAATTAAGTCTAACTCTTCAATGATTTCTTTGAAAGGTCATGCATTTAGTGTCATATCTAAAAAGTCATCAGCAAACCCATTTTCTAGGTTCTCGCTTATGTTAACTTTTAGAAGTTTTATAATGTTGCATTTTACATTTAGGTATAGTCCATTTTGATTTAATTTTTGTGAAGGATATAAAGTCTTTGTCTAGATTCCCCCCCACCCCACCTTTTTTTTTTTTTTTTTGGCACATGGATAATAGTTGTCCCAGCACTGTTTGTTGAAGTGACTATCCTTTCTCCATTGAAGTGCCTTTGCTCCTTTGTCAAGTCATCAATCAATGGACTAAATTTGTGTGGCCCTATTTCTGGGCACTCTGTTCTGTTCCATGGATCTATTTGTTTATTATTTTCCAATGCCACACTATGTTGAGTACTGTAGCTTTATAGTAAGCATTGAAGTTTAGTATTGTCAGTCCTCCAGCTTTGTTCTTCTGAGTATTGTTTTGTCTATTTTGAGTTTTTTGCCTTTCCATGTATATTTTAGAATCAGTTTCTTGATATTCAAATCATAACTTGCTGAGATTTTTATTGGAATTGTATTGAATCCAGAAGTCACATTGGGAAGAACTGACTTCTACAATATTGAGTCTTCATAATTTAGAATTTAGACTTAATCGTTTGAAGATAATAGCATCTAAAACATGGAGGTTATTTTCAGGAACTAAAGAACAGATCATTCTGGGCTTACGTAGATTATAGTAAAAGTAAAATATAGAGTCTATTTTGCTTCTTAAAAGTACATTTACAAAACCCAAGAGTGTTGCCTGCATGTTTTAATATATCAGTTCAAGTTCAAGAGGGATATCTCCATCAGTATGAGTTCTGTAAGATACAAAGAGCTTGGCCACCCTTGTAATGCAAAGTACACACATCTCATTCTTTTTGGAAGACACAGATTGTGGAAGCTCACAGAACTTGCTTTGTATTTGCCAAAAACTCTAGTCCCTTACACATAATAACGATAAAAATGCCATCAAAAGCACATTTAACTTCCAGAAAGTAATTATGGTATTGCTTCCTGGCATTTGTTAAAAACTTTAGCAGATTTTCAACTTATTTAACTTTGATGCTTCTGACCAAGAAAATCGACCACAGGGTGACGAATGTTAAATACAGTATTTGAAACTAGCTGTTGCTGCTTTATCCATGTTTCAATTCACAACACAGAACCCATGGATTAAAGCCATCATGTCTTTCGCATGAAAATAGCATTGATGTTAAACTCACTCCCACTCCCTTCCTCCAAGACACTATTCTTTGAATAACTGAAAGACCACCCCTTTGTATATCCTAAAAAGGGGCGGCAGAATAAATGTTGGTAGAAGGAAGAATATCAGATGTATTGAATTTGATCTTACATAAGACTTGCCCTCTCTAAGGCAGTGTTCTCCTTAAGTTTTACTGGTCGACCAAAGCATTTTGAAAGAATATTTAGCCTCTCTCATAGTTTAGAGTTAATATATAATTTTTTATCATAAGTGTAAAAAGTTTCAATTTTGTAATTTCTGTTAATTTATGAATATTAGTTTTTTTAAAAAAATAAGAGCATTACATCACTTTTCAAAATGTATTTAAATAAAAGGAATCCAAATCAGAAAAGAAGAAGTAAAGCTGTCACTGTTTGCAGATGACATGATACTCTACATAGAGAATCCTAAAGATGCTACCAGAAAACTACTAGAGCTAATCAATGAATTTGGTTAAGTAGCAGGATAGAAAATTAATGCACAGAAATCTCTGGCATTCCTATACATGAATGATGAAAAATCTGAAAGTGAAATTAAGAAAACACTTCCATTTACCATTGCAACAAAAAGAATAAAATATCTAGGAATAAACCTACCTAAGGAGACAAAAGACCTGTATGCAGAAAATTAAAAGACACTGATGAAAGAAATTAAAGATGATACAAATAGATGGAGAGATGTACCATGTTCTTGGATTTGAAGAATCAACATTGTGAAAATGACTCTACTACCCAAAGCAATGTACAGATTCAATGCAATCCCTACCAAACTACCATTGGCATATTTCACAGAACTAGAACAAAAACTTTCACAGTTTGTATGGAAACACAAAAGACCCCAAATAGCCAAAGCAATCTTGAGAACGAAAAACGGAGCTGGAGGAATCAGGCTTCCTGACTTCAGACTATACTACAAAGCTACACTAATCAAGACAGTATGGTACTGGCACAAAAACCGAAATATAGATCAATGGAACAGGATAGAAAGCCCAGAGATAAACCCACGCACATATGGTCACCTTATTTATTTATTTTTTTTGGCAGTACGCGGGCCTCTCACTGTTGTGGCCTCTCCCGTTGCAGAGGACAGGCTCCGGACGTGCAGGCTCAGCGGCCGTGGCTCACGGGCGCAGCCGCTCCGCAGCATGTGGGATCTTCCCGGACTGGGGCACAAACCCATGTCCCCTGCATTGGCAGGCGGACTCTCAACCACTGTGCCACCAGGGAAGCCCTGGTCACCTTATTTTTGATAAAGGAGGCAAGAATATGCAGTGGAGAAAAGACAGCCTCTTCAATAAGTGGTGCTGGAAAAACTGGACGGTACCTGTAAAGGAATGAGATTAGAACACTCTCTAACACCATACACAAAAATAAGCTCAAAATGGATTAAAGACCTAAATGTAAGGCCAGACACTGTCAAACTCTTAGAGGAAAACATAGGCAGAACACTCTATGACATAAATCACAGCAAGATCCTTTTTGACCCACCTCCTATGGAAATGGAAATAAAAACAAAAATAAACAAATGGGACCTAATGAAACTTCAAAGCTTTTGCACAGCAAAGGAAACCATAAACAAGACCAAAAGACAACCCTCAGAATGGGAGAAAATATTTGCAAATGAAGCAACTGACAAAGGATTAATCTCCAAAATTTACAAGCAGCTCAGGCAGCTCAATAACAAAATAACAAACAACCCAATCCAAAAATGGGCAGAAGACCTAAATAGACATGTCTCCAAAGAAGATATACAGACTGCCAACAAACACATGAAAGAATGCTCAACGTCATTAATCATTAGAGAAATGCAAATCAAAACTACAATGAGATATCGTCTCACACCAGTAAGAATGGCCATCATCAAAAAATCTACAAACAATAAATGCTGGAGAGGGTGTGGAGAAAAGGGAACAGTCTTGCACTGCTGGTGGGAATGTGAATTGGTACAGCCACTATGGAGAACAGTATGGAGGTTCTTTAAAAAACTACAAATAGAACTACCCTATGACCCTGCAATCCCACTACTGGGCATATACCCTGAGAAAACCATAATTCAAAAAGAGTCTTGTACCAAAATGTTCATTGCAGCTCTATTTACAATAGCCCAGAGATGGAAACAACCTAAGTGTCAATCATCGGATGAATAGATAAAGAAGATGTGGCACATATATACAATGGAATATTACTCAGCCATAAAAGGAAACGAAATTGAGTTATTTGTAGTGAGGTGGATGGACCTAGAGTCTGTCATACAGAGTGTAGTAAGTCAGAAAGAGAAAAACAAATACCGTATGCTAACACATATATATGGAATCTAAGGAAAAAAAAAAGGTCATGAAGAATCTAGGGGCAAGATGGGAATAAAGACACAGACCTACTAGAGAATGGACTTTAGGACATGGGGAGGGGGAAGGGTAAGCTGTGACAAAGTGAGAGAGTGGCATGGACATATATACACTACCAAACTTAAAATAGATAGCTAGTGGGAAGCAGCCACATAGCACAGGGAGATAAGCTCGGTGGTTTGTGACCACCTAGAGGGGTGGGATAGGGAGGGTGGGAGGGAGAGAGACGCAAGAGGGAAGAGATATGGGAACATATGTATATGTATAGCTGATTCACTTTGTTATAAAGCAGAAACTAAGAGACCATTGTAAAGCAATTATACTCCAATAAAGATGTTAAAAAATGTATTCATTGAATTATAAAAACAAATTTTATGCAATAAGAAAATATTCAATAAATTTTTTTTAGAAAAACTTGTGGACAGTAAAGTTTATGAGGTGTGGAATGCATGAAATTGTCTTAATTTTGCCTTCATACTTGATTCATAGTTTGTCTTTATTATTTTCTTTACCTCTACTTTCAAGCAAATTTGTACTCAGAACTTGAAAATTGCACTACATATTTTTCTTGAAACTCATGCGTTCTGATCCTGTCTCAGATGTTTCTAAGTAGTCATTTATTTTTCTTAATCCATGGATACTTCTAAGATTTTCTCATGATCTTCTGAACACTAGAAAAACTCCATTTTATTGTATTTTTCTCTCCATTCTTTCTGGTTTATCCTTTTGGAACTCATAGTACACAGGTGTTGGAGCTTTAGAATTTACCTTCTATGTTTGTACATTTTTTCTGTAATATTTTTCATTTATTTATTTCTTTTATATTTCATTTAGGGCTGATCACTGGGCTCAGAGTTCCAGCTCATTAATTCATTCTCCAGCTTTTGTTTCCCATGAAATCATCTGTTTAATTTTTTGTTTCAGTGGTTCAATTTTTATTTTATAAGATCCTTAGAGTTTCTTTTTTCAGAGATGCAGTATTCTTGCACTACCGCTACAAATATGCAGTAAGCTCACCTTGAATTACTCTGTTTACTCTATCAACTGTTTCTCTTGGTGTTCCTTTATTTACTTAGATGCCCCCTTTTCATCGTGTTGGCATTCTGAGTTTTATACTTACCAGCTGTTTGCTCATATTTGCGTGTTAGTATTCCTAATTCATTTTTTAGATGTTTGTTCTGATTACAGTGACTTGTCGTTGGAGATTTTAGTTGTGGTATGGGAGTTGGTGGATGTAGGAGGCTCCATAGGACTCTGCCCTGCTTCTCTAATTTGAAGACAAACACTCTCTGCATTAATCTCCCAGCACACTGGTCCCTATAGCCTGCAGATGAACACACGTGGGATGGTGGGAGTGTCCAGAAAGTTCATCTTCTCTGAATGCTGCCCTATAGGAAACCACCCAGAAGGCCCCCTGGGTTCCCTCTTTTGCTCCTTGAATTCACTCATATCCTGAGCTTGGAGATTCCCTGACGCCAACCATGCTTCTCTGCATAGGTTTCCTGCACACGGTTTCAGCTCAGACCTTTTTAAATCCTATTTATTCAGAAGTATAACACATTAGTCTTTCAGTCTTTAGCAATTCCCCAGAATGGCATTCTTGCATTCCTTTTCTGTTGACCAGCTTTATAACAGATTTAAATTTTTCTGAAGTACACTTCCTGCCATTTCTCATGAGTTTGTGTGGGAAGCAGGTAGATGTGTTCTCATTCTGCTCTCTTGATCCAATTTCCGCTTTATTCTCTAAAGAAACTCTCAAGTCAAATTAAAATGCAATTATTTTCTTATCTTGATAATACCCTGTAATTTCTCTAATGCAGTTTCAGAGGAATGATAAAAGCAAATGGGTATTGCATCTCCTAAAAGAGCTATAAACCAAGGGGAACAGAGTTGCATATGTCAGGGATTTAACATTGATACATTTTATGCCATCTTGAACTCCACCAGGAAGCATCATCGTCCTCAAAGAGTTTCTTGGGACCAGCCATTTCAATTAAGTTGTTTATATTACCAAGCCCATTTGTACAAGCACATGCTTAGCTGCCCTGCATGATAGCATAATGGATGGGTTAAATGATGGAGATAAAGTTTTCTATCTAGCTGAAGTCCTTGTGTGTGTGTATTCACACATAGACCTAGACATACGTAAACTTCCCTTCAAGACTGGATGGGCACATTACCCACACATTCCTTCAAGACTCAACTTCAGTGTCACATACTATAGGAGACTGTTTTTCTCCCTGTAGAATTGGATATGTGCCTTCCCACTGTGCTGTGAGCAGTGTATTATCCCAGATTCTATGGCTCCCATCACCCTGTACTGTATTTTTTCCCTCTGTTTGACCTTTCCCATCCCCCATCCTTGCACTGAATCTGATCTGTTTGAGGACAAGATTGGTGGATGTTCTATTCATTCTCTTGCAATGATCTGTCACATAGTGAGTTTTATAGGCTCAATAAATATATTTTTAATATTGACATACATATATACACATATACACACAGAGATAGTTATTCATACGTAATGTCAACTATGTAGAAAATGAATACAGTTGTTATAATGAACAATTCTGTCCTGCTTAAGGTACTTGACCCTATGTATACTCAAAAGCTATTTGTTTCTAGATACTATCAGTACATATTTACACAAGTATATCTTCTGGATTCTCATATAAAGCACACACACACTTTAGCTACAGAGAGTGGTTTATCTTTATAATTTTATATATTTATAATACAAATTTTTAGTCTCTTTATATAAAATTTGTGTTAAAATATATAAAAATGCACACATATACCAGTTTGCCCCTATATTTGTATACGTGCACATATCGTATTTGCAAATATAGAGAGTGATAAGGAGAGGTAAAAGGAGAAGAAATGCTTCATATTACTTTATTACTATGAGAAATTGGGTATTGATGAAAAGTTTGTGTTTTTTGGTTATTTTGATGTTTTATTTTAATGTGTATATGTGTGTGTGTGTGTATGTTTCTTTTCAAGAATCAAGGATTGACAGAGTAAGAAAGAAATGTTGTGGACTTTGAGATCATGGGATTTTATGTGTATTATAAAACGTATATTATATGTATTTACACAGGCATGTGGTTTGGTCCACTGTTTATTGAGTTTTGTTTTGTTTTGGACATTGGACCCCGGGGCTAAGTGAGTCCTAAAAGGGATCTTTGTATGGTATTTGCTGCCTAGTCTAAAAAAAAAAATCCCATATCTATATAAAAAGTTGGGAAGCAAATGAGAAGCACCAAAAGAAATGGGGCGGGAGTATTATTCTCTTGAGAACCGAAGAGGAAAAGTTACCCATACATATTTGGTGTTTGAAAATACACACTGCAAACAAATACATCTAGATCTGTTTATGTTGAGTTTAAAGAACTTTACCTATGATAATCTATGATAATCATATCTATCATTATCTATGATAATCATATTTATCTATGATAATCTATAATTATCTATGATAATTAGACTCAGCTCATGCCTCAGAAAGGAGGCTCAGTAACCCTGAAAATGGATGACTTCAGCCTATACCTCATTGCCTTTAAGGGATGGACCTCTAGTGTTAGGTTCAACTGTCTTGATATGAATTATAAGTGAGTCTTCCCATTTATAGATAGAAACATCCAGTAATTTCCCCAAAGCTTTCCTAAGGTCTCGACAGTCATTGTGATTGTCCTATCTAATACAGAAGTTACTTTCATCCTTTAACAATCTGATGCCTGGGACCTACTTGAGATTGGAAGGCAGTACCTGTCACACCCATATCCTTATGCCTGTGGAAGAACTATAGAAACCACGCCAGCTTGTAATACAAAACAGAACCTTGAAAATAAAGCAATCCTCTTAACAATGCCTCCATTTAATGTATCTCATCCATATCTTAGAGCACATGGTGTGTGGCAGGAGGGATTTTGAAACCAAGTACTTTACTATGTCTTGGGCACTGTATGTTTCTTTGTTCTTCGTTTTAGATCTTAGTTCTTGGGACACTGCAGTCACTTAGCCAGTGCTAATGATCCCTTCAGGTCAAAACATTCTGACTTACCTGTCTTTGCTACCTATTTCAGTATTCAACCTATGATACCGCTGACAGTTAAAAGCTACATGTGGCCTCTGCCACACCTGGATCCTGTCATCGCATTGAGATGAGATAGCTGAGTTCAGTGGCAGTATCTACTGACATCATCCCCTGAGAGAGAGTTTTGTTAGGTGGGCATACTGCTGATTACTTCCTCCAACTTGATTGTCAGTTGAGAGAGGATTCATGACACACTATTCTGTGTGCACCAATTTTACACCTTACAAAACACATATGTTTTGGATTTTCCTGTCCCCAAACCTAGACTGGAATAATGCACTCCCCACTTTAAGCTTTGACCTTATAGTTGAGGAACTAGAGTAGCCATGTGATTCACTGGTATCCTTATTTAATGCCAAGCATCCTTTTTGTTTTCTTTTTGTATTTTCCTCAGTGTTTGGTAAGCTGCAGTAAAGACTGGATCCTTCCTTAATCTGGTTTCTTCTGCTATAATTTGCAGAAAGTCACTGAAGTATTAGATGATCAATAATAATGATGGTGATACAATTAAAATAATAACTAACAGTGAATCATTACTCTTTGAGACTATGTTCTTAACATGCATTGCCATGTTAATTCTTATAACAACAATTTGATGTAGTAATATGATGATCCCTATTTTACAGATGAGAAATCTGAGGCTTAGAGAAATTAAGTATATTTTTCTTGTTCTAGGCTTCACATCTAATAAGTTGTGCTACTTCACATAATGGCATATACTTTTTCCCAGAATGAATGCCCACACAAACATACACACGTACTTCAGTTGGGATTTGGCAAAGAAAATAGTAACATGCAAGGCTTTTATGACTATATTAAATCAGAAGTCTACAAACTCACTAACAAAAGTATGTACTAGGTAAATATAGTAGGTGTAAATGTAATAGGTAAGATAGCCTTCTAAAGAATAAATGCACATATGATTATAAATTTTCCTCATTAAAATTACTATTAGCTAATACTGATTAGAGCTAAACCTGATTAAAGGAATCCTGGTTTATATAAACTTTGTCTCTATGGACATTACAGTAATTAACTTGGAATTCATAAACAATATTTCAAAAATATCCCTCATCCACTCAATTATTGCACATATATTTATTTGGATGACTTTTCACATTTAAAGTGATATATAAATAAATATGTACATTAATAATAGTAACTTCCTATTGTAAATACCAACCGTTGCTACAGTCTTGCTATCTTGGATATTTATGATTGTACCTAACAGTTTTCTCACTGTAAACATAAGGTAACTATCTTTCATTATAAATTAAACCACCCTAAATTTCATTTTTCTTCTGGGGGGAAACTTGTATATATCATATGTCTTCTGGGGGAGAATTCTCCTTTCTAGATGACTAAATAACCTTTAATATTTTGGCATTTCCATCTAGCTAGTTATTATACCTTATGATCTAATTAGCATTTGGTATTTGATATCTCCAATGACTAACAAGGCCATCTAAATTAAAGCATTTCAAATTCTAATGTCTTGTTAGAGAATTCTATTAAAATGGAAGAGAAACAGTGGCTTCCTCCATTCCTCACAGTTTACTTTCAGATTTATTGGTTAATGTTTAATTCTACAGTGAAAACTTAATGATCTCAGAATGTCACGTATTACGAAGTCCCAGGTTGCTCCTTGCTGTGTCTCATTTCTGAGCTGAATTCTCTGAGGACTTTAAGAATCTGAAAATTTCAGCTTTAATTGTTAGGAAAATTTTTTAAAACTTCAAGACAATATCCCACAACCAATCTTTTTTTAAAAAATATATTTTAAAACCACCATTATATAGAAAGCAATACAAAATTCCCTAATTATTGTGGCCTTTTAAAACTATAATTCCTTTTTTTTTAAGATTTATTTATTAGTTATTTTATTTATTTTTGGCTGCATCGGGTCTTAGTTGCGGCACGCGGGATCTTCGTTATGGCACACAGGCTTCTTTCTAGTTGTGGCGCAGAGGCTCCAGGGCATGTGGGCTCTGTAGTTGTGGCGTGCAGGTTTCAGAGTGTGTGGGCTCTGTAGTTTGCGGCCCGCAGGCTCTCTAGTTGAGGCGCGTCAGCTCAGTAGTTGTGGCATGTGGGCTTAGTTGCCCCGAGGCATGTGGGATCTTAGTTCCGTGACCAGGGGTGAAACCCACGTCCCCTGCATTGTAAGGTAGATTCTTTACCGCTGGACCACCAGGACAGTCCCTAAAACTATAATTCTTTGAAATGAATTGTAAGTAGAATTTTTTCGGAGATTCATGATACATTCATCTGCACACACATTGTAAAATATTGAATGAAGTTTAATTTGTTACATTTTACTCCTAGGTTAAAAATGATAGATTTTTAAAGAATTGGTACAAAACCCGGTATCTCCATATTTAGTTACATTATATGCTATAACACACACGCACACACGGCCCCAAAAGAGAGTAAGCAGTTATCAGAAGCAGATTTTAAAAATTATTAGGTCTTTTAAAATTCAATTTAGATCATAAACTTAATCCAGAATCATCTATTTAGATCTTGCCACAACTTCTTCTTTTGTAATATCCTCAACTTTCTTCAATCCATACTCAGGAAGTCCACAACTCTTTTTTTTAACATCTTTATTGAGGTATAATTGCTTTACAATGGTGTGTTAGTTTCTGCTTTATTATCCACAACTCATAAAACCCACAACTATTAAGTACATATGGTAAATAGAACAATAGGTGTTAGTGGTGAAAACTAAAGGGAAACTGAAGTATACAAATTCAAAAGAAGTCCCTGCCCTCAGGAGTTTAACATCTGTTGGGAAAGGATGCAGAGGTAAATGCCACCCATGTAAATGGGCCTTAAAGAAATCAGTGGGGAAACTTTCCTTCCAAAAGGATTACAATTTAATAGTCTAGCTCCAACTACTTCAGCTATGGGAGAATTGCCACTGTGGCACAGAAAGTATGCAGTAGAAAGTTCTCCACTAAAGGAGCACTGGGTTTGACAGTTATTTTTTCAAGGAACAATGTATTTGAAAGTTGTTTTCTTCCCAGCAAAAGGGTGGTCATTCCACGAAGTCAAGTATGATATGCTTTGAGAATTTGCAAGTGAACAAATCAGGATGTTTACATAATTAAGTAAATGTAATCACCATCTTTTGTAGGACTATATGTAGTGACAAATGTGATCAGAAATATTACATGCCATAAAGATTCTTTGTGGAGATTCTTATCTTTCTTTCAGTAATTCTACCCTAAGATTTTTTCTGCAATTAGCATAAAAGCTATGACTGAAGGAACTTTAAATTTATTTTTAATCAGCATTGCTCAGCGCGAAACACAGACCAATAGTATACACAGAGGAATCAGATAATATTTTAAGTTTATTTATTTATTCATTTTTGGCTGCATTGGGTCTTTGTAGCTGCTCCTGGGCTCTCTCTAGTTGCAGTGAGCGGGGGCTACTCTGTTGCGGTGCGCAGGCTTCTCATTGCGGTGGCTTCTCTTTGTTGTGGAGCATGGACTCTACGCATGCGGGCTTCAGTAGTTGTGGCACGTGGGCTCAGTAGTTGTGGCTCTCGGGCTCTAAAGCGCAGGCTCAGTAGTTGTGGCGCACAGGCTTAGTTGCTCCACGGTGTGTGGGATCTTCCTGGACCAGGGATTGAACCTGTGTCCCCTGCATTGGCAGGCGGATTCTTAACCACTGTGCCACCAGGGAAGTCCAGAATCAGAGAATGTTACTGAATCATGGAAAAAGCAAAATATGACAAGATTAGGCTGAAACTCATCCTTTAGGAACTCCTGGCTAACTTCACAATATCCCAGGCAGAAGGGATTGACAAATAATTCTAGAACCATTTTATAGTTACAGCTCTTGTATTTACAATTATATATTTGCTTATGTTTAAATTAACAGTGAAGTTATATTAATATATAATTTTTTAAATGAGTGACATTTATTTAGTCATTTCCTACTTTTATTCAATTTTCAACTAATCTTTGTGTTAGTAAAGCAAAAAGGTTAAATCACACCCAAAAACAGGAGCTCTGTAGTATAAAATACCTGGATTCAAACTGCATCTCTACCACTCACCAGCTGTGTGATTTGGGGTAATAAGACTGCCTCTTTCTGACTCAGTTTCCTCAACTGTATAGTAGAGACAGTAATACTATCAGCAGGATGTTTTTGCAGTGAGTAAATGTGGTAATCCATGTGTTATACTTGCCAATAGCCTAGTATGTATAAGCACTTACTAAGTGTTAGCTACTATGATTACCAACATGATTTGTCTTATTTCCAAATTTAATACAAATTGGAAAGGCACCTAAGGCATATGATCCTGTTAACGTTATTAGACAAGGGACTCAGCTATCCTTGTTGTGAAAGGAGCAGGTAACTTTCCTTTCAGAATTCTGCTTGAATTCCTCTACCATCTGTCAAAAAGTCATAAAAACTAAAAATATTCCCAAAAGACATATACAAGGACTAAGTGAAAAAAGCAAATAAAGTTTTGGGAAATACAGGGAAATAGAAAAGCAAATAAGGTGTTGGTAAAAAATGGAAGAATGTATTGAAGATATAGCATTTGAACAAGGTTTTTAATAAGGAAAATTTAGATCCAGGGAAATAGAGAAGACCAACCAGAAAAGAATCAATAAAGGTCTCACAATTGGAGATGTCAGAGATGCATCCTTCATCTGGATCTTTCAGTCTCCCTGAGTGAGTAAAGGAAACTTGCAGTACATGTTCTTGGAATGACAGGGCTGGAGCACTTCTCAGGGAATCTTGAACATAGGCTTGTGGTTCATCCTATTGTTCAACTACATCCATTCTCTTCTTGTATAGTAATAGAATTTTGCATTTCACATGGAGTTGTGTAGTGAAAGACTCTATTTCTTCATTTCCCTCTGGGTCAGTAGTGGTCATGATCTAAGTTCCAACCAACATCATGGAAGTTGATGTAATATGGATAACTTCTTTGTTGTACCCATCAAGGAAAAAAATGTAACCTTCACCCCTCTCCTTTTCCTTCCTGCTGACCTGAATAAAGGCATTATCATGCTGGACTCTAAAATAGAAGCAATATGTTTAAGAAAATAGAAGAACTTGGAGTTCCTAAAGATAACAGACTCACTATGCCAGCCCTGGGTGACCCATCTGGATTTTCACATGTTAGAGAAATAAACTTCTATTTTGATTAGACTATTATTATTTTGTAAGTCTCTGTTACAACAACAGAAAAAAAAAAACCCTTCATTTTGATGAACACCTTTTGTATTAGGGAACTTGAAAGAAGTTGTCATTTTCATGATAGTTTAACCAGATAGTATGTGACAAATTTTAACAGTGCCTCAAATGTAGATAGCATTCAGAATGTTAGCTTAAAATATTACAGTTTATCCACAAGATATATTTTCTGAAAGTACTAAAGTGTGTGGGAAAAACATTTCACATGTTCACCACTATCTGGACGTCTCTTTTCCTGAGCACACGGCAGCACCGTACTCTCCTCTTCCCTCCTTGTGAGGTGTGGCCAATCTACACTGGCTAATGAGATATGAGTAACAGGTGTTACTGTCGGGATGAGGCATATAAAAGCTGGTGTGTGATTCTCCATGCTCTGTTTCATGGCCTTCATCATTGCCTCCATTTCAAATGGTGGCGTCTCTGTCAGCCCTGTCCTACCCTACGCAAGGAATAAAGAGCACATAAGGGAATGAAGGGAGAAATGTCTTCACTGTTTAAGCCACCAAGAACCGGAGTGGCCAATAACCTCACCATAACCCAGAGCATCCTGACTTACCCAGTGGGGGAATTCCAATCACACTGCCTGTGAATTAGGACATTGCTTTGGCTGACAATCTTTGACTCCCCCCCGTGCACTTGTTCCTTGTTCTTATCTTTTAGATCAAAGAAATGAGGGTAAGATTTCCAATTATTTTACTGTTATCAGAGGGCAGATAGTAAAGCCAGACTTGTTTTCTGAATCAAAACCCAGGGCACGTCTAACAAATTGTATTCAGTTTTCAACGTAGCTAAATAGTTTTACCCCCACTACATCAGACTTGTATGAATGTTGAGCAGAAATGGGTGCAGAACTAAGGTCATTTTTCATAAGGCAAGATGTTCTAAAATGTATTTAAGAAAAATTTTTTAATGTATTATTTTATTCTATTTGGGAATTTAATCCTTCCATTAATAAGGGTTTTCTTCTGCTTATAAACCAATGATGTGAGGTTATTTAAGGTTAACTCAAGCCAAGTTATCAAAAGAGTTTTCCTTCCATATTCTTCAAGGCACTACTGTTTCAAATTCAGAATGACTGAATCCAAGATGAATGTAATAGGAAATCAAGATTGAAACAATACGTTGGTTTTTTTTTTTTTTGGTGTCCTTTTATTTTGTTGGGCCAAAAATATTATAACTACCAAAGAAAATGATGGTGCACAGGTGTTGTTATTGCATTTACAGCCCAGTGTGGCTTGTAAGGTGGTTGCTATAGTAACATGATCATTTGTAGACTATAATCCCATTAGGAGAAACGAGTGATAAAGTAAGCTCATTGTAACAGATCTTACATTGTTTCACTTCCGGTTGAGTCTGTTTTATGGCAAACTGCATTAGTAGAGCTATTAAATTTAAAAAAAGCACATAAGAATATCACACTTAGTCATAAAATATTTTTTGGACAGAGGAAATGGGGATTTTGAAAATTACTACAGATGATTTTTTTAATGTTAGCAAAACTTTGCAAACAAATGCAAATCGTTCAGTGCAAATCATTCAGTTCTAAAAGACTAACTACTAAAGTAGTGAAATACAGAATACACAATAAATATATAATATATGTATATACGTGTATAACAAATAAATAATATTATGTATTTCGCTACTTTGACATTTCAGTCCTTCCTCCTACAACATCCTCATAGGATCACATCTCTGGATAAATAGGCCAAGACGTTATTTTTAAACAAGCGTACTGGGATCCAGACAAGATCCATGACCAGCCCAAGAAGTCAGTGAATGGACTAGCCAAAATTTTAAAAAGGATGTACTTTACTCCCAAATTTCTTCTCTCTGTTCATCCTATTGGAGAATTGTTTCATTACTCAGAATTACTCTAAATTGCTTTGTGTATTTTATTTCAAGAATACTGTTTCCCGAAATAGTTATTTGTAGTGAGGTGGATGGACCTAGAGTCTGTCATACAGAGTGAAGTAAGTCAGAAAGAGAAAAACAAATACCGTATGCTAACACATATATATGGAATCTAAAAAAAAAAAAAAAAAGGTTCTGAAGAACCTAGGGGCAGGACAGGAATAAAGATGCAGATGTAGAGAATGGACTTCAGGACACGGGGAGAGGGAAGGGTAAGCTGGGATGAAGTGAGAGAATGGCATGGACATACATAAACTACCAAATGTAAAATAGATAGCTAGTGGGAAGCAGCCGCATAGCACAGGGAGATGAGCTCAGTGCTTTGTGACCACCTAGAGGGGTGGGATAGGGAGGGTGGGAGGGAGACGCAAGAGGGAGGAGGTATGGGGATATATGTATATGTATAACTGATTCACTTTGTTATAAAGCAGAAACTAACACACTATTGTAAAGCAATTATAGTCCAATAAAGATGTTAAAAAAAAACAAAAAAAGAATACTGTTTCCACTATGTAAAATCAGATTCCTGCCCGCGTCTTGGACCGAACATACATACCTGTTTCTTCATAAGAAGGTATAAGAAATTAGTCACCTGGCTAGGAGGGTGTGTGCTGATGGAGTTGAGTTAATTAAAGATGTGGACTGAATTCACCTTTCAGAAAAATGGAGCAGAATCACTTTCCCTGTTCCTCCCAGTGATGTCAGCCTAGGTGACTTCTTCAACACTGAACTCCTTGAGGACTGGGGGTACTCATTAAGACTGAAACAGAAAATGAATACGTTTTGCTTGCTGAGCATACATGGCTGCTAATTTGCAAGGATGTTTTTTTTAATATAAAAGATATACAGGGCTTCCCTGGTGGTGCAGTGGTTAAGAATCCTGCCAATGCAGGGAACACAGGTTCGAGCCCTGATCTGGGAAGATCCCACATGCCGCGGAGCCACTAAGCCCACGTGCAACAATTAGTGAGCCTATGCTCTAGAGCCTGAGAGCCACAACTACTGAGCCCACGTGCCACAACTACTGAGCCTGCGCTCTAGAACCCGAGAGCCACAACTGAACCCATGTGCCACAACTACTGAGCCTGCGCTCTAGAGCCCGAGAGCCACAACTACTGAAGCCATCGCGCCACAACTACTGAAGCCAGCATGCTTAGAGCCTGTGCTCTGCAACAAGAGAAGCCACCACAAAAAGAAGCCTGTGCACCGCAACGAAGAGTAGCCTGCACTCGCCGCAACTAGAGAAAGTCCGTGCACAGCAACAAAGACCCAACACAGCCAAAAATAAATAAAATAAATAAATTTATTTAAATAAATAAATCAAAGATATACATATATTTACCTCCTTCTGCTAAGTATCTGAAAAAAGGACCCCTAATTAATATCACAAAAATATTGAAAGGGGCTTCCCTGGTGGCGCAGTGGTTGAGAGTATGTCTGCCGATGCAGGAGACATGGGTTTGTGCCCCGGTCTGGGAGGATCCCACATGCCGCGGAGTGGCTGGGCCTGTGAGCCATGGCCGCTGAGCCTGCGCGTCCGGAGCCTGTGCTCCGCAACAGGAGAGGCCACAGCAGTGAGAGGCCCGCGTACCGCAAAAAAAAAAAAAAAAAAAAAAAAATATATATATATATATATATAGAAAGTAAATACCTAACTAAGCTATTCACTTTCCAAATGAAGATTATCTGTTAGCAGATGCTCATCTCCCACTGTGATCTGGCACTAGAGTAGATTATTTGATTAATTACTACCCTCCCTGAAAAACAAATGCTTTGCCCTCTATCCAAGCCTCTCAAGTCCACATTAACTGCTAATTTCCATTTTTAAGTTCAAACCTATTTACTGAAGTCAGACAATTGTGTATCCTGATGAACATTCCCTGGACTCTACACACTGGAAAGTCAATGCTTGGTGATTATATCAATTGAAAATAAAATTATTGTCTACAAATACGCATAAACGATTTTATATAACCTAGATATGGCCAATATCTAAAGAAAGAGATGTTGTAATGGAGTTAAGTTTTCTATGCTGGCTATTAAAGGCCAGTTTACTATTGGAAGGATGCTGTTGGAAGCTCCAGTGCCCTGGAGGATGTTTGTTCTTGTATTTTTATAGGTGAGGGGAGAGAGTGTTCTGTTTCGTAATCTTGAGTATATCATGAGACATTTTATCGTTGCATCACAGAAAACCTCTTATTTTGGTGTGGGATATGATGCAATGTGTGTTCCACATTGAGATGCTCTAAGGAAGAAGTATCCCATGGTGACATAATTTGGGGAGAACTTTATTCACATTCTCACACACACTCACAGTTGGAGATTCATATACATAATAGCATATATTTGTAACTTCAGGAGGTTTGGTAGTGTCGACTTAAAAAATATTCACAACCTAAAACTTGAGAGTTATGTTTTATTCGGCTGGAATTTTAGGACTTTAACCCCGGAGGTAGCATCTCAAGTAACCCTGAGAGAACTACTCCAAGGAGGCGAGGTGGCAGAGCCAGGTTATATAGAAGTTTTGCAACAAAGGACAGGTAGGTGGGAACATCAAAAGATTATTGTTAATTAAAGAAAACCAAATATCTCAAGTTAAGGAATTTAGCGCTTGTCTATGTATGGGAAGATGCAAGAGTCTGGGCTCACTGAAATCATTCCTTTGATAATGCACCTCACCTATCTGGGGCCAGTATCCTGTGTTTTCACATCCTGAGTTTCCTCGGGGCTCACCACAGGGAGTGGCTGCAGTCTGATGGCTGCTAGATGACAGGTATTCTTTCCTTCCTGAGTTTTTTCAGGGCTCAACAGCTCACTCTGGAGGGCCACAGTTGCTGATGACTGTGACATCCTTTGTTTACTGATATGGCAGGAAATATTCCATTTATCAGCAGTAACAAACCTGCTTAACTTATTTTGACCTCATGTTCCTTAAGTTCATTCAAACACAGACTGGACTTGAGGCTATGGGGAGGGGGAAGGGTAAACGGTGACAAAGCGATAAAGAGGCATGGACATATATACACTACCAAAAGTAAGGTAGCTAGCTAGTGGGAAGCAGCCGCATAGCACAGGGAGATCAGCTCGGTGCTTTGTGACCGCCTGGAGGGGTGGGATAGGGAGGGTGGGAGGGAGGGAGACGCAAGCGGGAAGAGATATGGGAATATATGTATATATATAACTGATTCATTTTGTTGTGAAGCTGAAACTAACATACCATTGTAAAGCAATTATACTCCAATAAAGATGTTAAATAAATAAATAAATAAATAAATAAATTACAATGTAAAAAAAAAAAAAACACAGACCCTGTTTGGAGTAATATACTCTTATATGAAAGAAATATTCCTTGGAAGACAGTTTTGAGAAAGTTTTATTAAAGGTTTCACCATCAGAAGTATGCAAACATCATATGAATTCTTAGTTCACAGCACAGATCCTGACATCACTGTATATAACAGCTTCTCCCAAATTCTCACATTAAAAAATTGCTTAGTAACAATTTTTTTTCACCATTTGCTTGACAATCCACCCTTTTAAGGGGACATTACTGAAGTGTTTTCCTCCCTCTCACACCTTCAACTTCCAAGGCATAGCACCAAGGAAAGATCCTGCGATAAGGTAGAAAGTATGTCAGATGTAGATTCAGATGTTAGGTTCAAGTCCTGGTTATGCCTTGAGATATTGAGAAAATCAGCTTCCTTTGGTTTCCTCATCTGCATTTATAGGGCAGTTGCCTTATAAGATTCACTGAGGGTAGGGGGAAAGATGTTAAGAAGTTACTTATTATGTGTAATTAATACAAAACTGAGTTCTATTATAATTGCATTCTTGGAAGCAAGGAAGCTCCATTGGGCCTGAAAGCTTCAGTAACTGAAGGAAGAGAAAGTCCAGATTTCTGGTCCACTACTAGCAGCATTTAATTAGATTCAGGTTTAAGATTAAGATATATGACAGTGACCACTTGAAGGAAAAGCAAAATGGGAGTCAGAGTACTATAGAACCAAATATCTTTGAGTATATAGCTACGTCTTATGACTGGCAACATTTCAATCCACACCAACAACTATTGTCTTACCACTAAGTGGAAGATGAGTGACAGTGCTCGATCCTGTACTGAAGTGAGAAATATCTTCATGGCTACACAGAAGATCTTTAAAAAGGAAAGAAATGAGGAGAATAGTGGTTCCCAGAAACAGTGGCCTCTAGATCATGAGAACAGTAAAAAATACATCTCAGGTTCTGTGCTCATTGCTCCTTTAACAAATAATATGATTAAGAGAATGAGATGCTCTTAGTGAAATGGTGACGAACAGACATAATCCATCTCCACAAGAACAAATGCAGTTAGAAACTCAAGGGGAAAAGTGCTATGCAGGAGAGTCATGGCTCAAATATAAGGAAAACCAAGAAGTGGCATGATTTGGGGCAAAGGATGGAGAGAAGAAAGGAGGATACATTTGACCTTAACACTTTGAAAAATTTCTCTAGAGAACCATGTTGCTGTGAAAGGATTACTTCCCCTTTCCTATGAACCCAAGAGATTGAATGACATTTATGTAATAGTAACAACATGAAGCTACTTACTGATTTTTTAACTTTTAAAGACAAATTGGAGACAAACACTGAAATGTAAAGTATAATTAGAGTTTGGAAAATAAATATTGTAAAATTTTAAGTGATGGATATAATGGTATAGCTAAAAGAGTTTAGGCATCAGAAGAAAATAAACGAGAGTGCAGGCATGCTAAATTACTTATAGTTTGTAAATAGGGAATCAATTACACTGCCTAAAAGGTTAATGGATTTTAAAATAAATAAATATGACCAACAGATGTATGAAAGTAAAATTAAAATGAAACCTGGGAGGTGGTTAAGAGGAGAAAAATAAGACCAGGGGACATGATCAAAATCCCTTGTCTCATAGCAGGGAGCATACAAGTAAATCTTAAATTTCAGAACATTAAGAAGTAGAGTGAATACGTATATGTAGCAAATCACCAAAAGAGTGGAAACAGAAATTCTAAAAATTAATTACCTCCAAGGATTGGCAAAGGATAGAGGATTTTTAATTTCATACTCATCTGTACTTGCTGAACATTTTATACAGGCTTAACTTTAATCTATAAAATTGTTTATCCATTTGCAGATTTGGATCATTTGAGGTAAATGTATTCTTATCTCCTTTTTCTCTTCCCTTGCTGAAATATTTTCCTAATTACCCAGCAGTCTCAACAGAATGTTTTTGTTTTGTTTTGTTTCATTTCCTTTCGTTTTAACCATCTAGTATAGGTTTATCAGCTTTACCTGGGATTGAGCTGTGTCAACTGATGCTCTTTGCCCCTGCTGAGTGAGCTGCTGTTTTCCAATTTTGCACAGACAAAATTCCAGGGCATGTGGCATTGCAAGGTATTAGCAAACCTAGCAGAATCCCTCTGAGTTCTGCTGAGATTCAGGAAGATACTCCAGGGCAAAAGGACACTTTCGTTACTTGATCAGAAATAAGAGAACAAAGGCTAGCAATCACTGGATAATAGAAAACATAAATCACCACCAAAGTGAATCAGACTATAACAGCAACAATTTTCAAAACAACAAGAACAACAATTACAATTCTAGCTATCATTTACTGAGCCCCTGCACTTAGGAAGGTAATAGATGTTTTTCATACAATGCAACACATACCCCATATTTAAGTTATACAAACTCTGTAACTAATCTTTTGAAATTTGAATTTTATGAAAAAATCTATTTGAAACTCAGAGAGATCATCTGACTTCCTCAACAACACAAAACTAATAAATGCCAGGTCTGTCTGTCTCTGTTAGAAGCATTTAAAGGGAGATAGACCTGGGATATCTGTCCTGAAAAGGAGAAGTATCATCGCCCACTCAACTGCTTGACAAAAACCTGAAATGTAAAGGTTCACTGACTTAACTCTTTTCTTCATGCTGTACATCCAATTACTAAGTCCTTTGAATTCCACCTCAACATATAGCTAAGATACTAGTGCATCTCACATCGCCACTGCCAGGGCCTATGAAAGCTGCCATCGCTTCCCTCCCTGACAAAAACAACCACTACCTCACTATTCCCCTGCTTCTCTGCCTACCTCCTCTCTCACCCACACTTATAGAGCATCCAGAATAAACTTTTTTTTTGAAAGGGTTTTTTTTTTTAACATCTTTATTGGAGTATAATTGCTTTACAATGTTGTGTTAGTTTCTGCTGTATAACAAAGCGAATCAGCTATACGTATACATATATCCCCGTATCTCTTCCCTCTTGTGTCTCCCTCCCACCCTGCCAATCCCACCCCTCTAGGTGGTCACAGAGCACCGAGTTGATCTCCCTGTGCTATGCGGCTGCTTCCCACTAGCTATCTGTTTTACATTTGGTAGTGTATATATGTCCATGCCACTCTCTCACTTTGTCCCAGCTCACCCTTGCCCCTTCCCGTATCCTCAAGTCCATTCTCTACATCTACATCTTTATTCCTGTCCTGCCCCTGGGTTCTTCAGAACCATTTTTATTTTTTAGATTCCATATATATGTGTTAGCATACGGTATTTGTTTTTCTCTTTCTGACTTGCTTCACTCTGTATGACAGACTCTAGGTCCATCCACCTCACTACAAATAACTCAATTTCATTTCTTTTTATGGCTGAGTAATATTCCGTTGTATATATGTGCCACATCTTCTTTATCCATTCATCTGTCAGTGGACACTTAGGTTGCTTCCATGTCCTGGCTTAGAAAGGGGTTTTTTTTTTTTTTTTTTGCGGTATGCAGGCCTCTCACTGTTGTGGCCTCTCCCGTTGCGGAGCAACAGGCTCCAGACGTGCAGGCTCAGCAGCCATGGCTCACGGGCCCAGCCGCTCCGCGGCATGTGGGATCCTCCCGGACCGGGGCACGAACCCGTGTGCCCTGCATCGACAGGCGGACTCTCAACCACTGCGCCACCAGGGAAGCCCAGAAAGGGCTTTTTATTTATTTATTTTTTTTTTATTTTTTGGCTGCACTGCATGGCATGTGGGATCTTAGTTCCTTGACCAGGGATCAGTCCCTCACCCCCTGCAGTGGAAGCGCTGAGTCTTAACCCCTGGACTACCAGGGAAGTCCCCAGAATAAACTTTTAATTATGCAAATCAGATCAGATCACTCCTTTGCTTAAAATGGCTCAAGACTTTCTTTCTGCACTTGGAATAAAATCTTGCATTTCACCACGATTTGCAATCTCCTCGTGATTAGGTGCATTTGTGCCATCCCCTCCCTTGCTCACTAAAGACAAATCCACACTAGCTGTCACATACTACCTTGGAAAGGCCCACTCTAATGACCTCGTTTTAACTTAACACCCTCCTTAAGGACACTGTCTCCAAATATAGTCATCACAGTCTGAGGTACTGTGGCTTAGGACTTCAACGTATGAAATTTGGGGGGACACAATTCACCTTATAATCACGCCTGACAATGCACCAGTGTGCAAGACACAGTCACCACTAGGAAATAATTTATATTCCATGGAGGAAACAGTTATTTTAAAAAGTCACATATACCAAAATAACAAGGCGTTGATTAGTGCTAACAAGGACAATAAAGGTGGGTAAGGGAAAGAGATGATGGAGGTTTACAGTTAGAGAGGATAGTTAGAAATGTTCTCCAAGGAGGTGAATTTTTAGGAGAGATTTGAATTAGTAGAAAAAGTGAGCCCTGCAAAAATAAGATTCCAGCAGATAAATAAATAGTAAACCTAGCATCCCTCAGGGAATATACTTGAGATATTTGACTGACGGAATATAAAAAAGCTGTGAAACTGAATGTGAACACATGACATCAGAGAGATAATTAAGGGTCAGATAAAACAGGACATTTAGACCATGGTAGAAATTTTCGACTTTCATGTGTAATGAGAAGCCGTCAGTTTGGATCAAGTCAGGGAAATGGTGTAATTCATGTTTGAAACATATTTCTGGGTTCTGTGGAGGAGAGACAGAGAGAAAGACAAAGAATTAGGAGCAGTCACTTTAGGACGTCATTGCTCCGATTCTTATGAACCGTAAGTTGGCTTGGATTGTGTTCAGAGTTGTGGGGTGGTGATGGGAGGTCAGATTCAGGATGTATTTTGAAGGTATAGTCAATACATAGATTTATGGTGAAGCATGAAAGAAAGAGGGATTAAACTATGATTCTGAACATTTTTGCCAGAGCAATGGAGTGAATATAATGCCCTTCACTAGGATGGGGACATTTCGGAAAGAGTGAGTTTGAGAAAGTCAAGAGCTCCCCATTGGGCATGTTATATTTAAAATATAAATTAGACATCCAACTAGAGAAGTTGGATAGACACTCTGGATCTGGAGCTATGGGAGAGATCAGGAGTGGAGATGTAGATAAGGGAATTGTCATTATGTAGATCAGTGCCATTCATCGTGCATTTCTTGGCTAGTATCAGTGTGTGAACTGCTGCTAGAAAGCAACCTGGAAAGTGTCACAATTGAGACACTGCTTAGAAATTGTGTGAGTGCCATCAAGATCACATGGGAGTCATGCACAGTGTTTGTGTTACAAAAGTATCAGTTTGTCATAGACTGGGGGAAAAAAACAAGACAAAACATTTTATCACTGTTAAAGTGATATAAAGAAGGTAATCCTGATACAGATGCTGTTTAAATCCAAGGGGCCTTGTGTGATCTTCTGGGGATTAAGTATAGATAGAAAAAAGAAGAGAATAAAAACTGAGCCTCCGGGGCTTCCCTGGTGGCGCAGTGGTTGAGAGTCCGCCTGCCGATGCAGGGGACACGGGTTCGTGCCCCGGTCCGGGAAGATCCCACATGCCGCGGAGCGGCTGGGCCCGTGAGCCATGGCCCGCAAAGCCTGTCCGGAGCCTGTGCTCCGCAACGGGAGAGGCCACAATGGTGAGAGGCCCGCGTACAGCAAAAAAAAAAAAAAAAAAAAACTGAGCCTCAGGACGCTCCATGTTGTCGAGATCAGGTTGAGGAGGATGGACTGGCTAGAAATTGGAAAGGAATGGCTTATGGAATAGGATAATAAAGGGAAGCCAAACAAAGACAATGTTTCAAAGAGGCAGGGTGTGGTCATCCATGTCATATGCAGTTGAGGGACTAAGATGAAGACTAAAATATAGCCTCCTGAGCTTCAAATATCAGTATATATGTATATTTATATCCATATCAGCTTCTGTATTTATACTTATATCTGTACCTAATTCTATGTATATTTATCTATATCTATGTATATATATCTATATCTTAAAGACACCTGAACTTATTATGGGTATTATTATTCTGTTCCATTGATATATTTTACCAGTCAAATTTTGGGACAGTGCAGTTCTGATTTTTTGAGCTTAGTATCTCACATAACAATTTAATATTTATCAATATTTTTTATTAAAAAATATGAATCATGTAAGTTTCTTCATATTTCTTGTTTGGGTATTGTTGATATCAGATTTTATATCTATGTTATGAAGGGGAATAAAATGAATTTTCCTATTTCTTCCTCATTTGTAGGGAAGTTGTTGATGTATTTTTTTTTATTTATAACTAGGTATCATTTCTGAAGTCCTATATTTTAAAATATTTTCATTTCACTAGTTTACTTAACTTAGTTTTAAAAAATTTAGTCTAATTTTTATTAAAAAATAAATTTTATTGTATTACTTATTTAATTGAAAAATATAAAGCTTTAATGTAAGTGTATCATATATATTTATATATTTTTCTTCTGTTTTTCAGTTGAGTATCCAGGGCATTGAAGCTAATGTTTCGTGGGTCTTATTTTTCTTTTTAAATAAATAACTACACTTCTAATTTATATTTCTGAATTGAAAGTGAGAAATTTTGTGGGGTTTTTTTCTAAATTTAGTACTGAATTTTCTACATTTTAATGATTATATATGATATTAGTAAATACTTTGAAATATATAGAAAGGGAATATTTGATTTTTATTATAATAATACATATGTATATGTGTATGTGTTTATATTTAGTTGTACAAAACATCGTTTTTTACATCTGTTGGACTTTCTCGTTATTTATTTGAAAAGTTATATTAATAGATTTCTTAATGTTTGTTCACTCAAGCATTCTTGAAATCCTTCTATATGATCATGCTGTATTTTACCTCTCTATATTTTTATTCCATTTACTACTCTCTTTTTCATTTTTAAATGTATATCTAGAATGCATTCTTCTTTATCTGGGCAAACATGCAAGTCATCCTCTTAAACTTTCTCAAAGAATTCCTCCAAAACAATTTTATCCACAATTTTATGATTCCAATTTAATCAATAGCACAGGGCACTCAAGCACTTATTAGAGAATTAATCCATGAATGGGCTGCAATTTCGCTCTTTCTAAAGGCTCAGTTAAGGTAATTGAAAGGAAAACAAATCTAAGGCAGATGTATTATCTATCGCTGTAGGATCCTTAAGCTCAGTCCTTGTGTTGTAGGTTATTAGAAACTAGAAGACATTAAGTACGTTCCCTTGGCTTCCTGTAGATTTAATGGTGCTCTGTCCCCATTTTGATATAAGATCCAGCTGACATGAATTATATTTTATATGAAATGATTTAAAATAAGAAACCCCCCTTTGGAGACTCTATACACATTTTGTTAAAGTGTAGAACTGAAAATATTTTATATTTTATTGAAAAATATGTAAGTACCCACGTATCATATCTTTACAGAACTTAGCAGGATGGAATATTTTGATTTTCAAGATAGACTTGAAATTTTAAAAATTTATTTGAAGGGTTATTTTAAAATTTAAAGCAAAATTGATATTCTTTATTTGTAAGGTACTCAGAATCTGTATTCAATGTCAAGTTCAATAATTAAATTTTTCCAAGTGGTTGCTGATGTTTATTTTACAATTTTACTCTTTCATTTGGAATTATTATATAATCTGTTTCAACTGACTTTTTTTTTTTTTTTTTTTTTTTTTTACATCTTTATTGGAGTATAATTGCTTTACAATGGTGTGTTAGTTTCTGCTTTATAACAAAGTGAATCAGTCATACATAAACATATGTTCCCATATGTCTTCCCTGTTGCGTCTCCCTCCCTCCCACCCTCCCCATCCCACCCCTCCAGGCTGTCACAAAGCACCGAGCCAATATCCCTGTGCCATGCAGCTGCTTCCCACTAGCTATCTACCTTACTGCGTTTGTTAGTGTGTATATGCCCATGACTCTCTCTCGCCCTGTCACAGCTCACCCTTCCCCCTCCCCATAACCTCAAGTCCGTTCTCTAAGAGGTCTGCGTCTTTATTCCTGCTTTACCCCTAAGTTTTTCATGACATTTTTTTTTTTCTTAAATTCCATATATATGTGTTAGCATACGGTATTTGTCTCTCTCTTTCTGACTTACTTCACTCTGTATGACAGACTCTAGGTCTATCCACCTCATTACAAATAGCTCAATTTCGTCTCTTTTTATGGCTGAGTAATATTCCATTGTATATATGTGCCACATCTTCTTTATCCATTCATCCGATGACGGGCATTTAGGTTGTTTCCATCTCCGGGCTATTGTAAATAGAGCTGCAATGAACATTTTGGTACATGTCTCTTTTTGAATTATGGTTTTCTCAGGGTATATGCCCAGTAGTGGGATTGCTGGGTCATATGGTAGTTCTATTTGTAGCTTTTTAAGGAACCTCCATACTGTTCTCCACAGTGGCTGTATCAATTTACATTCCCACCAACAGTGTAAGAGGGTTCCCTTTTCTCCACACCCTCTCCAGCATTTATTGTTTCTAGATTTTTTGATGATGGCCATTCTGACTGGTGTGAGATGATATCTCATTGTAGTTTTGATTTGCATTTCTCTAATGATTAGTGATGTTGAGCATTCTTTCATGTGTTTGTTGGCAGTCTGTATATCTTCTTTGGAGAAATGTCTATTTAGGTCTTCTGCCCATTTTTGGATTGGGTTGTTTGTTTTCTTGTTATTGAGCTGCATGAGCTGCTTGTAAATTTTGGAGATTAATCCTTTGTCAGTTGCTTCATTTGCAAATATTTTCTCCCATTCTGAGGGTTGTCTTTTGGTCTTGTTTATGGTTTGCTTTGCTGTGCAAAAGCTTTGAAGTTTCATTAGGTCCCATTTGTTTATTTTTGTTTTTATTCCCATTACTCTAGGAGGTGGGTCAGAAAGGATCTTGCTTTGATTTATGTCATAGAGTGTTCTGCCTATGTTTTCCTCTAAGAGTTTGATAGTTTCTGGCCTTACATTTAGGTCTTTAATCCATTTTGAGCTTATTTTTGTGTATGGTGTTAGGGAGTGATCTAATCTCATACTTTTACATGTAGCTGTCCAGTTTTCCCAGCACCACTTATTGAAGAGGCTGTCCTTTCTCCATTGTACATTACTGCCACCTTTATCAAAGATAAGGTGTCCATATGTGCATGGGTTTATCTCTGGGCTTTCTATCCTGTTCCATTGATCTATCTTTCTGTTTTTGTGCCAGTACCATACCGTCTTGATGACTGTAGCTTTGTAGTATAGTCTGAAGTCAGGGAGCCTGATTCCTCCAGTTCCTTCTTTCGTTCTCAAGATTGCTTTGGCTATTCGGGGTCTTTTGTGTTTCCATACAAATTGTGAAATTTTTTGTTCTAGTTCTGTGAAAAATGCCAGTGGTAGTTTGGTAGGGATTGCATTGAATCTATAGATTGCTTTGGGTAGTAGAGTCATTTTCACAATGTTGATTCTTCCAATCCAAGAACATGGTATATCTCTCCATCTATTTATATCATCTTTAATTTCTTTCATCAGTGTCTTATAATTTTCTGCATACAGGTCTTTTGTCTCCTTAGGTAGGTTTATTCCTAGATATTTTATTCTTTTTGTTGCAATGGTAAATGGGAGTGTTTTCTTGATTTCACTTTCAGATTTTTCATCATTAGTATATAGGAATGCCAGAGATTTCTGTGCATTAATTTTGTATCCTGCCACTTTACCAAATTCATTGATTAGCTCTAGTAGTTTTCTGGTAGCATCTTTAGGGTTCTCTATGTATAGGATCATGTCATCTGCAAACAGTGACATCAACTGACTTTTGAAAGTAAATAAAAATATCCCCAGCTGTATGGATTAGTGACATACGCAATTAGATTACTGCTGATTAACTGAATACCCAATACTCAAAAAACAATCAGCATGTTCCTATAATATGAAGAGATACTGTGTACTTCATAATGTTTGATATTTTATGGAAGAGTTGGTAACTCAACTGAGATTTATGTCTTGTCTTCAAGGAACTTCAGATTGTAATATGACAAATGTAATTAGATGTCAAGTTGCATGGTATGATCTCTGAGTACTGAAGTATTTTGAAGAAGGAAGAGATGAGTGAGGTCTGGGTTTGTCAGGGAAACTTCTACGGAGCAAGGAAGAATTTAGGTTGGCCATGAAGAAAATAAAATAGAATTGAGATAGGCAGAAGATATTCTTAGTAGCTGAAGTCACATAAGGAAAAAAAGTCTATGTACTGTTTGTTGGACACTGTGAACATGAAGGTGAACAATTATATCTGAGTAAATTTCTAGTGAGCTGAGGAACTGAGTCTTCCTCCTAATGCTGCCTGTGACAGACCACACACTATGCAATTCTAGTTCAATCAATGGGTTTTTTTAAAAAAACAATTACCGTATGTCAAAGATCTTCGCACACCACCTTTCTGTCCTGCAGAATTCAAAATGAAAACTAACTTTGGTTTTAGTGAAAAACACCTTTTTTTTTTAAAACATTGGGGTTAATTTTAAAAAGGCCAGATTCTTCAGATATGTTTTTTTCTACTGCCGAATGTTTTGCATTCAGTGGGAAATGAGTTCCATATGCTATTTCTGTGAATGTCCGTATTAAGTATGAGGTCATAGGAAGCTCTAGAAATTTAATCTAGAAAAGGGCAGGGCACAAAGAAGGGAACTAATATCAGTGGGACTGGATATGGCTCCCGGTGGAGATTCTGAGTGTATTCAGTTTTGCTTCTGAATGCATTTTTATGCTTTCGCTATAATGTTTGCCCTTCCCCTATTGTCCCATTCTCCATGACAGATACCAGATAGCATAGGATCATTTAGAAGGAAGAAAAAGTCTTTTGTTTCATAACCAAGCATTAATCTGCAAATTACAGCATTTGTTTCCCATGTTGGTTCCATAAGGAATATCCTAATGGACTCATAATAGAACATCATTACCACATCAGCGAAAAGTAAGGTGCCTTTTGTAGGCTAGACTATTACATTACAATTAAGTAAATCCTGTGGACTCATTGGTAGTTCCACAAAATTATACCCAAATGCTTGACTATGAAAATCATTGAAGGGGAGACTATAATTAAAATATCTCTCTGTCTCTAGCAAGGAGAAATGCCTCCAAAAAAGCAATATGGGTTTCCTATATAAACTTTTATTTTGATGATCCCAAAAGTATACTTAGTGGGGTACACACAATCTTGAGTGCTCACTATGCATCAGGCATTTGTAAACTGAAAATACAAATAAAATTACAAACAGTACTTTTCCTAAAGAAGAGGCAGTTTCAGTGATGGCAGATAAATGAATATTCACCATTCATCCTGTGTACCCGGTTAGAAGTAGGCATAGGATCTGGCCAGATCCCACAGAATCTAGAGGTTAGAAAGTAGAGGTTAGGGCAGTCTTTCTAGAGAGAGCAATGGCTAGACTTAGTATTTGGTGTGTAAAGATTCAATCAGATAAAAACATTAGTGGAAAAACTGGTGAAATTCGAATGAAGTATGGAGTTAATAGTGAATGTACCAATGTTGTTCACATAGATTTTTCAAATATACCAAAGTTAAAACATTAGGCGAAACTGGGTGACGGACATATAGGAACTCACTGTGCTATCTTTGCCTCTTTTCAGTAAATCAGAAATTTCCAAGGAAAAAAAAAAAGCTAAACATGTGTGGTGATAATGTTTGCTGGTCAAGAGGGTGGGACCCTAATATCTTTCAGGCAGAGGAAGTCAGCATGTCAAAGTTACATGAAAAAAACATGGCAAAATAGGCTAGGGTAGAATGTCAGTGACATTTGGGCAAAGAGGCCATGAAATAACCAAACAGGGCAAACAGGCCAGCTTGTGAAGACACGTGGGTTTCAGTCTAAGGAGAGGCTCTATTCTGTAGGAAATGGAGGCCACTGGAGGATTTTAAGCAGGAAAATGGCAAAATCAAACTTCTACTTTGAAAGGAGATTCGCAGACCCTTTTAGAGCAGAATCTCTCCTCACTAATCTTTCAAAATTGATGATTGAGTCCCTAATTACAATGGTTCTCCTTGCAAGCATGTTATCTTCTTTCCTAGTGGTTCCAACAACCTTATGGATATTCTCAACTAAATTTTCTTAAACATTACCGTGATTGAAGCCACTTTGCTGTGCTTTTATACCTTCAAGCACCTGACTCTTGCTGTGTTTTCAACCAGATATATGAAAATTGTGGAATTTACAATAGAAGAGTATTTCCGAACTTGAAGGAAAATACTCACTGGACTTTTCACCAGAGTGCTTTCACATAATTGCCAAATTGCCCAGAATTTAAGATTACAAGGAAAAATCAATCCACTTCTTTTGAAGTCTGTGAAGAGGCACGTTTAATCAGATTTCTCTAGTATCTGTGCTTTTGAAAATGTGATATTTCAGGCTCCTACTTTACCGATTTGACAATTTACAAATTACCCTTCAATAAGAAAGAAAGAGACTGCATTACTCTGCCCTTGCTCACTCTGTGTATACTCCACATAAAATAGCTGGCATTGCTTATATAATGAGACAGCTTAGAGATTTCTGTGATGCCGTATGATTTTACAGCAAGAGTCAAAATAAACATCCAAAAGGATTATTCTCATCCATCCCATTTTGCCCGTTACATCAGTTACGGTTTTAAAATACAAAATGTGAATATGGGTTTCTTGGTCAGAGTTAGTCATTTTTTCCCCAAACACAGTTACTGGGTAGTATTTTTTTTTCTACTAAAATCTTTATTTGCTGCCCATCTTCTGGATCCGTCACCTGTTTCACTCTCTCCTCAGTTGGTTTGATTACAACCCCCTTTTCAAATTAGACTTAAGAATAACTTCCCCCTTAAGGACATGAGGATGGTCTTGCACTGTGTGCTTCAAGCTGTCTGGAGAGAGGAACTCTTACTGTTTTGTTTTAGCTCTCTTACAGACAGAAAACGATGTTTAAAACTCTAACGTCTTTCAAAGTTAGCCACTAAAATTGTAAAGTGTTTATTAGGTGTCCTCTGCTCTAAATCCTGTACATGGATTAGTGTGTGCAGACCTCACAATGGCCCTATGAATTCACTATTACAATTATCTGCAATGTAGAGGAGAAAACTGGAGTGCAGAAATTTAAGTAACTTGCTCAAGTTCACCCAGAGATGAGTGGAGAAACTCAGAGCTGACACTATAGTCTGTGCCCTTAACCACTGTTCTAATACTGGAAAACGAAACTGTTGTCACCTTTGTACTCTCAGATGTGGCATCCATCTGTATAAACAGTATATAAATTCCGATTTATATGATTATGAATTCACATGTCCATGATTTGATCCTCATTTTACTGGTAAGGAATCTGAGATTTTTCCAATTGTGTGGGTCGGAGACCCCACATTTGGAGTTAACACGGGCACAATGCTGTCTCTTAGAGTTCCACATCTGTGAAACAAATATTGCTACCTGTCCTCTGAGGGTGTATTGAGTTAGAAGCAAACAACTATAAAATATCACTATACACGCCAATATGCTTTCCAGCAAAATGCCTGGTAAATCCATACCTACTCCAAGCTATGCTTTGACTAAGATTTAAAAGATAAATATTGGAAATGCATGAGGTTTCTACTTCTCTATACTTTTTTCCCACGGTAATTTATATGCAAGCTCTTTACTCAAGTCTCCCCATAGAATTTTGGCTCTACGTACAAAGAGAACTTTTCCTTCAGTGTTCCCAGATCTAGGAAATTAGACTATTTATTTTCCCCTTTCATTGTCTGAAACAAATTCATTCTTCCAACGCTGAATTTCTTGAAGATGTCCTTTGTGCCTGGTGCGTTTCTAGCTGCTGGGGAGTACAACAATGAAAAAAAAAATTAGGCAAAAATCCTTTCCTCACTGAAGCTTGTATTCTGAAAGGGGAGAAGGTGACAGACAATAAACAAATGAGACACATGATAGACCATGTTGTGGTAAGTGCTAAGGAGAAAATAAGAACGAGAATGAGGCTAGAGAATGAGGGAGGGTACAATTATATCACTGAGAAGGTGGCTTTAAGCAAAGACCTGGAGGAGTCAAGAAGGGAGATACAGGGGTATCTGGAGGAAAAGCATTGCAGGCAGAGGGGACGGGACGTTTGGGAGCAACAGAATGATCAAGGGCAAGAGTAAGAGAGAATAAAACAGAACGTTACTGAAGGGTCGGGACACAGGAGTGATATGACAAATTGTGAAAGGGTCCTTCTGACTGAATTGAGAGCATTCTGTGATGGGACAAGAAGGAAGCAAGATAAACTTCTAGATGGAGCTGTTGCAAATCTGGGTGAGAGATGATGGTGGCTTGGGCCAGCTGGTGGCAGTGCAGGTGGTGACCGTGGATTAATTCTGGATCTACTTGGTGCAGAGAATAAACAATATTTGTTGATGGATAGTGTATTTTACATTACAGAACCAGAGGAGTAAGGATGATGTCATGTTTTTGGCTTTTGCAAGTGAAAGAAAGGGGAAAAGAATAGAATGTCTTGATTATAAAGGAATATTAGAAATTTACAACAAATAAATGGGCTCCTTGATGAATTAATGAACCAGCTGGATTCAGATTAGAACACAAAGAACAGCCTAGAATGACAAATATTGATAGTTTTCTAGAAGGTGGCTGATGAAGACAGGTACTATCTGGTTTAATATTCATGATAGAGATTTTTAAGGTTAATTAGAAAGTTAATGTAGGTGTTTTGGGGCCCTATTTGCCAGTATACATTCTTCTACCCACCGACATTCAGAATTTTTCCTTTTTTTTAAAACTCAGCCTGTGGTACCAAATAGAGAAATTGTGGTGTCATTTTTCAACAAGACAAAAACTGTATCTGTAATTTTAAACAGATTGGAGCTAAGGTGAGAAGTTAACTTGGTCTGCAGGTTTTTCTCTCCCACAGTGATAGTTTAGTGCATACATAAATCCCCGTATCTAATGCTTGAAGATTTCACAAGGCATGAGTGGAATTAAATCAATTTGGAAATGAGAATTAATTTGGAAATAGGACTAACGTTTACTCTTACATACAGCATATGCATGAAATCACCGTTCATACTTGGCGCACACACACACACAACATACAACTGTTTGCAATAAAATTTCCTATGTACTTTCTGAGGTCGCCTTGTCAATAACATCCTTGAGTGGACAATTCAGTTATTCTCATCAGCCTTTTATATAGTTGAAAAATCGAAGTTCAAATAAAGAGACTTTTCCACAGTCACCCAATAAAGAGTTGCTGAGGCCAGACTTGAACTCCAAGGTTTTAGGTCTCCCACCACCATCAGACACCTCACTAATTCCTAAAGTATGTAACCACTAAGTCTTTGTGTTATAGTCTCATGAATTTATTCCTCTTTTCTTAGCTCAAATATTTAAAGCCGATCTGGAGAGCTCATGGGTGTTGGTTTTTTTAGGCTCCAGCAGCCATGCCGGATCAGTGGAATTTCATACAGGATTTGAAGGTTAAGGCATTTGAAGCACTTAATTTTTTATTGTCCCAAAGATACATTTTCCCTTACCTGCTGTCAAAGCCTCATATACTAACCCTTCAAATTCAGATTAAAATCTGCAGGATTTAGTCTGTTTTGACCATCTCATTGTCAGTAATCAATATCCCATAGGTTATACAAATGGTAATAAAGAAGGTGCCATCCTGTTTATTGCATCTTAGAATCGTTAAATGTCATCCAATTCTTATGTTTACAGACAACTTTTTTCCCTGATTGGTTCCTCAGTTAGGTTTTGTTTACCCTCTCGATTCAATGCCCTATGGTCTTCTATTACTTTCCTTTTTCTTCGGTTATTCCTGCGGAAAGACCAACATGCTATGGAAATATGCCATTGAGACTGAAATCCATTTAGCTTGCTTCTGCCCTCAGACAAACCCTAATGGGAGCAGACACTCAGCACACTGATTATAGAGATTTCATCCACATGTAGTAACTCACCAAGGTGTAAAAACAATTCCATGCATTTGTTCATACAATAAGCATTTCATCTTATTAATAAACTTTTGTATCTTTTGTAACCAGGACTGTTCAAGATTTTTCTTGAAAGATAAGTGGAAGTGCCTGGCAGGGGAAAGTCATTCTGTTCTGGAAATAAAGATGCACTGCCTTGGTGGCGGCGGGGTCACAGCATTGTGTACTAGAATATGTTGGGGGTCGATTGCTCAGCATCACTGAGAAGGAATAATATGGACACTGGACCAGTCAGGCAAGGTTCTACCCTTGGGTGATGAACACAGAACTCTCTTCTTTTTCTTTCTTTCCTGAAATTTGTCACTGAGGTATTTTTTGCTCAACAAGAGTGAGCGACTCTGCTCTCTGAGTGAGTGGCTCACACTCCATCCTGTAGAAAATGCTATTTATTATTGATATCGCTATGCATATTCTATGGAATATAAAACACTAAATTTTCTACTGGTGCCTTTGGCACAGTGGAGAAGGAAACTTTTTAAAAGGAAAACATTGCCTCATCTATAATAAATTAATAACAACTCAGTATGTGGTTTTTAAAAGTAACAAAATGCATTCTAGCTGTTTTTGAAGGGATTTTAGGCTATACGCAAATAGGCAGCTTTAAAAATTTCAATTTAGGGATTAGCATTTTTATACTTTCTCTCCCTCAGGTTATGCTTGCCCTACCTAAAGTGTTTATATCATGTCTGAAATTCTGTATATGGACAGGAAATAATTAACTCTCATTTGTGAAGTGTTTTACAACTTACAATTTTGTGTTTTGTTGTTTATATCCGTTTTCCCTTGTTAACTGTGGAGAAATGTCATAGGATGGGTTATTATTAGTCCATGTTCTGGAAGAGAAAACTGAGTCTTGCAAAAGTTGTGGTCAGGTCATGTCATGCACTGGTTTGCTCAGAATTGAAGACTTCATTTATGTTCCAGCCCCTTCAAGACTTCTTTTTTTAGGCTCTAACTTTTATCTGCCTGTTGCCTCCCTGCACAATCTTTTTTTAAAAAAAAAAAAAATAATAGCTTTATTGAGATATAATTCACATACCATACAGTTTACCCACTTAAAGTGTATAATTCAGTGGATTTTGCATATCCACAGCGTTGGGCAGCCATTACCACAGTCAATATTAGAACATTTTCATTACCCCAAAAAGAAACCCTGTATTTGTTAGTCATAAATCCCCATGTCCTACATACACTACCAAATGTAAAATAGATAGCTAGGGGGAAGCAGCCACGTAGCACAGGGAGATCAGCTCAGTGCTTTGTGACCACCTAGAGGGGTGGGATAGGGAGGGTGGGAGGGAGGGAGACGCAAGAGGGAGGAGATATGGGGATATATGTATATGTATAGCTGATTCACTTTGTTATAAAGCAGAAACTAACACACCATTGTAAAGCAATTATACCCTTAATAAAGGTGTTAAAAAAATTAAGTCAATCAGTGAATCCCCATGTCCTCCCAACTTGTAGACAACGACCAATCTACTTTCTAACTGTATAGATTTGCCAGTTCTGAACGTTTTATGTAAGTGAAATTATACAACATATAGTCCTTTGTGACTGGCTTCTTTCACTTAGCATGTTTTCAAGGTTCATCCATGCTATAGCATGTATCAGTACTTCATAAGAAAATCTTTGGTTGTTTAATTCTTCAAGAATAATTGAAAACACGATGGTGTGATGGAAAAGTGAAGTCACAAAGATATCGTAATCCACTAATATTGTTTCAAAATACATTAATTGATTATAATAATTTGACAATGTAGCTTGAACAATTTCTTTTTTTAAAATTAATTATTTATTTTTGGCTGCATTGGGTTTTTGTTTTCTGTGCGTGGGCTTTCTCTAGTTGCGGTGAGCGAGGGCTTCACTTGTTGCAGAGCATGGGCTCTAGGTGCGTGGGCTTCAGTAGTTGTGGGCACAGAGGCTCAATAGTTGCGGCTCTCAGGCTCTAGAGCGCAGGCTCAGTAGTTATGGCGCACGGGACTAGTTGCTCTGTGGCATGTGGGATCTTCATGGACCAGGGCTAGAGCCCATGTCCCCTGCATTGGCAGGAAGAGTTTTAACCACTGCACCACCAGGGAAGTCCCTGAACAATTTCTTTAGATAGATACGCCATTCTGCTCATCTGTTTCTTCAACTTACCTTCTGAATCTTTGCTGTTGGTATATTTCTGTGTTGCCTGTTTGTACTTAGCTTCTGGAACTCCATCCCTACTCTTGGTCCTCAAAGTGAGTAAGACAGAAAATCTGACATGAAGCAAATAAAGAAAAAGTAGTTCTCTGTTTCCATATTGTCTGTCTCTCCTCAGAGTTTTATCAAGAGGAGATGGAACTGTCGTTCTCCTATGCTTGTATCTGCAGGGCAAAGGGGTCCCAAAGCCTTGAGTTTCTGTCACTTTTTCAGCATCTGCTAGATGGGTTAACATTTGCAAGTCATATTAGTCACTCTGGTTTGCGTTCTCTTGATTAAAAATGTCGATAATAATTCCTCATTTTCTGACAAAGCTATTATGAGGAGCAAATGGTCTGTGAAAGTGAGTATTTTTTGCTTTGTAAAGCTCTATGTAAGGACACATCAGCTACTATAATTATCATTACCATAGACCTCCTCAGAGCAATCAGGGGCAACTGCTTATCACTAATGAAAAAAATAAATTGAAACCACAATGAACATTATGCTATATCCCTGTGAAAGGTATGAAACTTCAACAACAAGCTCAGATAAATGGGACATTTAGTGTCTTCTTTTCTTCTTTAAAATAATTTTAGTTTGAATCTGTGTCTCATTCCTCCAGATGGGCAGAATATACAAAAGTACAGAGTGTTAAGACATGCTTCCACATTGGAGCTGTCTCATGATTGATCTGTTTTATGTTTTCACCACTGAAGTACCTGTTCTCCTGCCATGAGGTAGGTCCAGGGGCTATGCTATTTCCCTGTGAGGTTTGAGACACAGGATTCTTTAAGCACAGGGAACACTGGTCAATATTATGTAACAACCTAACAGGGAAAAGAATTTGAAAAAGAACAGCTACATGTATATGTATAACTGAATCACTTTGCTGTACACCTGAAACTAACACAACATTGTTAATCAACTATACTCCAATATAAAATAAAAAGTAAAAAAAACCCCAACCCTAAAAATCAAAGCACCTTGGAATCTAGCTGTCCTAGATCTACCAGACAGTCATCTCCAAGAGGTTGTACCATCTTTCAGGGTGGTACCCAAGTCCTAGGCCAGCTGCTAGCCCACTAATCTCCAAAACTTCCAAGCTTTCCCGGGAGTTAGAGTTCTCTACCTCTACAGACTTCTCAAAGATGCCACCTTCAGTTCCCTCCCCATCCAGAGCCCCTCTCATCATCTCTTTATTCTGTGGAACTTCCCTGGTGGTCCAGTGGTTAAGATTCTGCGCTTCCAATGCAGGGGATGTGGGTTTGATCCCCGGTCAGGGAACTAAGATACCGCATGCTGCATGGCACAGCCAAAACAAACAAACAAATATTCTATCACTTTGAATCAGCGTTCTGTTTTTGATTTGTAAAGGACACTGAGGAAAGAAAATAAAGAGAACCTGACTACCTTCTTGTAATGCTGGAAGTCAGCTTGTTGATTTGAATGTGAAGAATTCCTAATAATACCTCACCTCTGATCTCATCTTGCCTGGGGCATTTAGAAAGCCATTTAAGTTTCTCCTGGGTTTCTACCGCATACCTCGGTAGGTGAAATAGCTGCTCTTAGCACATGGGACTCAACCTAAATAGATCTCAGAAGACTCTAAAAGTAAAGGGAAAGACCAAATGTTTAATCCAAATTTTACTTTAAGAATCAGAATCTGAAGCATATTTTTCATGGGATTTTTTTCCCCTGAATATTATATGCTGTCTTCAACCAGAGAAGACATTGTGTCTGCATGTTGAGGAAGAGTCTCAAAAAACTATTGAACTTGTTTTCAAAATAATAATATTATTATAATTTTTACTATTACAGTCTCTTTGAGGCTTTCACTGATTTTTTTCCCCCCTTTGGCCGCAGTGGTTTGCGGGATCTTAGTTCCCGGAACAGGGATTGAACCCATGCCCTCAGTAGTGAAAGTGCAGAGTCTTAACCACTGGACCACCAGGGAATTCCCTCAAAATAATATTACTTTAGATCTGTTTTGACTGTCCCCAAGCATTGTGGCCATGAGTAAGTCATTTAACGGCAAAGATTTCCTCATATGAAAAGTGGCTAGAGTTACATCTTGTTGTGAGGATTCAGTATGGTAACACAACATGAAAGCATTTTGAAATCTGAAAAGTACCAGAAGATAAAAGGGGGCAAACATGCAAAAAATAAACTTTGGAGGGGTGGGATAGGGAGGGTGGGAGGGAGGGAGGGAGGTGCAAGAGGGAAGAGATATGGGAACATATGTATGTATAACTGATTCACTTTGTTATAAAGCAGAAACTAACACCATTGTAAAGCAATTATACTCCAATACAGATGTTAAAAAAGAACAAAAAAAACCCACCAACTTTGGAGGAAGTCAGGAGTCCAGGTCCTGGCTGAAACACCTGTGTGTGGTCTTTCAGGCCTGATCATAGTCAATTACAAAGGCTGTTTACCCAGCAGGATTCAGGGAAGAAAGCTGCCCTCCTCACCCCCAACCTGGGACGCAGCCAGTGCACTGCAGTTTCCGAAGGGAGTTGCAGTTAAGGACGCACGCCCCCTGGTGGCCATATCCATACAATCTGCTTTTTTTCTGTACCGTTAGCCCAGAAACCACCATTTGGATGTTTCCCTGTTGGGACACTTCTCAGCACTCTGTTGAAGACACTGCCCTCTGACTCAGACTCAGTACTCAGTACTTTTCCACCCCTAGTCCTCCCCGCTGTCCCTCTTCCGGGACTCAGGATAGGACCACTGATTCTTCTTTAGCCAGTGACTTTGCACATGAGCTAGCCTGGTGAGTCAGATTAGATCCAACAGAGGGGTTTCAGACCTCTTGGAGAGTGTGACTTAATTTAGAATGCTGGTTTAAATTCAGAGTCATATCTTCTTGGACTTTCTGTAAGATAGGAGAATTTGACAATCTTTTTCTTTTCTATTTTCTGTATAATCATTGATCCAGTACTCAGTCGCCTATTCCAAAGTTTCACCAATGTTAAGATCTTTATCCAGGACTTTTTATTTCATTCTTTGGATGTTTGAGATGTTTAGGTTTTCTTTCTGGCATTTTATTTGATATTTTCTTTCTCTATGGCTTTATTTTAGTCTTCTCTTTATAGCTTTGTTACTTTGTAGATTTTTCAATTAATCTTTTGCTTTCTGGGCTTCTTTTCTCATTTAAAAAAGAATCTTTTAATAGGAAATGTTCAGCTAATTTCCATCCATGTATTAACACATTTTATATGTGTTTTCTTCTCTAGTGTACATCACATGCTTCTTTTTTCCTTTTATTAAGATAAAATTCATATGCCTTTAAAGTATACAATTTAGTGGCATTTAATATATTTACAGTATTGTGCCACTGCCACTCTATCTAGTTCTAAAATATTTTATTACCCCCAAGGAAGACACTGTACCCATTAGGCAGTCACATCTCATACATTATGTGACCTTTTGTGTCTGGCTTCTTTTACTTAACATAATATTCTTTTTTTTTTTTTTCCGTGGTACGCGGGCCTCTCGCTGTTGTGGCCTCTCCCGTTGCGGAGCACAGGCTCCGGACGCGCAGGCTCAGCGGCCATGGCTCACGGGCCCAGCCGCTCCGCGGCATGTGGGATCTTCCCAGACCAGGGCACGAACCCGTGTCCCCTGCATCGGCAGGCGGACTCTCAACCACTGCGCCACCAGGGAAGCCCTTAACATAATATTCTTGAGGTTTATTTATATTGTAGCATATATCATTACTTCTTTCCTATTTATAGCTGATTAATATTCCATTGTATGAACATACCTCAACTGTTTATTCATTCTTCCACTGAAGGACATTTGGCTTTTGTGAATAATACTCTTTTAACGTGTGGATACATGTATTCATTTGAGTACCTGTTTTCAATTCTTTTGGGTATATACCTAGGAGTAGAATTGCTGGGTCATATGGTAACTATGCTTAACTTTTTAAGAAACTATCAAACCTTTATCCAGAGCAGCTGCACCATTTTGCATTCTCATCAGCAATATGTGAGGTTACCAATTTTTCCACAACTTCACAAACACTTGTTTCTGTTTTTCTTATTATCACCATTCTGGTTGGTATGAAGTGGTATGTCATTGTGGTTTTGACTTGCATTTCCCTAATGACTAATGACTTTGAGCATCTTTTCATGTGCTTGTTGTCCATTTGTATATCTTCTTTGGAGAAATGTCTATTCAAGTCTTTTGTCCATTTTTAAATTGGGTTGTATGACTTTGTGTTGTTGAGGGGTTTTTTGTTTTTTTGGCTGCATTGGGTCTTTATTGCTGTGCGCGGGCTTTCTCTAGTTGCGGCGAGCGGGGGCTACTCTTCATTGTGGTGCGGTGGCATCTCTTGTTGCAGAGCATGGGCTCTAGCCGTGGGGGCTTCAGTAGTTGTGGCTCACAGGCTCTAGAGCACAGGCTCAGTAGTTGTGGCACATGGGCTTAGTTGCTCCATGGTATGTGGGATCTTCCCAGACCAGGGATCGAACCTGTGCCACCTGCATTGGCAGGTGGATTCTTAACCACTGCACCACTAGGGAAGTCCTTTTGTTGGGTTTTAAATGTTCTTTAAATATTCTAGGGCTTCCCTGGTGGCGCAGTAGTTGAGAGTCCGCCTGCCGATGCAGGGGACATGGGTTCGTGCCCTGGTCCGGGAAGATCCCACATGGCGTGGAGCGGCTGGGCCCGTGAGCCATGGCCGCTGAGCCTGCGTGTCCGGAGCCTGTGCTCCGCAACGGGAGAGGCCGCAGCAGTGAGAGGCCCACATACCGCAAAAAAAAATTCTAGATACTGGACACATTAGATACATGATTTGCAAATATATCTTACATTCTATAGGTTGTCACTTTCACCCTCCTGGTAATATCCTTTGATGCACAAGGTTTTTAATTTTGATGTAGTCCAATATATCTATTTTTTTCTTTGTTGCTCTATCATACACGTTTTTGCACCGTAATTTACTTGGTCTCCTGGTACCACATCGCCATACTTCAAAACAACATTCTGAGAGGTCTTTTGTGTTTTCATCTTTAAAAAAAAGTTTTTTCTTTTTCTTCTCTGTAAACAACGACCGCACTTGTTTTAGTTTGTTTTCCTACTTGTCTTTCCCACCTGTGCTCTACCTTTTTATCTTTTCGTTTTAATTATCCTCTTGTTATGTTTATCTAACCAAGGTTCTTGTAAATTTTTTCATCTTTAGCTCATCAAAAGAATTACCTTGCTCATAGTATATAAAGGTCTGTGCTATAGAATAATTTGTGGTGGGAAGCTAGATCAACACAAATGTAAAGAAGGCCCTGAACTTACTTCCTCTTGCCCATGACTGTTCTTTTTTCCCTCCCTTCATGACTTGAGATGACTTTCCTGAGACCAGATGAAGGAAGCAGGGACAGTGAGGACAAAGGGAAGAAGAAAGGGAGCTAAACAGCCCATCTCTGGTCACGTGCTATCCCAAGGACTCTAACCAATAGATCCCAAAGCACTGACTTTATGGCAGTGTCCGTTGAATCTGAAATTAAATTTTAAAATGCATTAGGGCACAAGGTACAAACCATTGGGTGTAGGATAGGCTTAAGGATGGATTGTATAACATGGGGAATACAGCCAATATTTTGTAATAACTGTAAATGAAAAGCAACCTCTAAAAATTGTATAAGAAATAAAAGTATATAAAAATCAAAAACAAAACAGCAAAAAAATATAGAGGGCAGCTAATTCGTTTGGAAGGTCAGAAGGCAGTGTGGCACTATAATAGAATGGATGGGATTTTAAGCTACAACTACGTTTGAAACCTGGCCCTGCTCCTTCAGAACCACATGCCCTGCTACACACACTCTTTCTTAATCTTTCCAGCCCTCAGGTCTCTCAGCTTTGTGTTTCCTTTTTTCCCTCCTTTTATAAGGGCACAATAAAATAGTAATTGTAAAGCTCTGCATGTGGTAAATATTCACCCAATGTTAATTCCATTTTATTATTTTATGATTCTTATCGCAAAGGGAAGGATCAGTGTATAATGAGATCATCATAACTTTGTTGAGGTGAGAAATGTTTAGGTTAGGTTTCTCTAAGATTCAACCATAGAACTTCCAAATGCAAAATGTAAAACTACAGAGAAGCACAGGGTAACCTACAAAAACAGCACTTTTACATGACATAACCTCGTAAATTTCCCTCATCATCCCAAAGCTGTTTTCTCCCCACTTTAACCCCAGTTTCTAACAAAAAGCCTAGAATCTTTACTCTAAAACAGAATTAGGAAAGAAAACACCCTTAGAACTTACATTAAGATATATGAGACAAGCAAAATAAGCACAGAGAGGCAGGTGCTGTCAGAGAGGGAAATTAAAGGTGGCTGGTGTCATAAAATATTAAAACATGGTTTAATCAGAAGTAAGATATGGGACTTCCCTGGTGGTACAGTGGTTAAGAATCTGCCTGCCAATGCAGGGGACATGGGTTCGATCCCTGGTCTGGGAAGATCCCACATACTGCAGAGCAACTAAGCCTGTGTGCCACAACTACTGAGCCTGAACTCTAGAACCCGAAAGCCACAACTACTGAGCCTACATGCCACAACTAGTGAAGCTCACGCGCCTAGAGCCTGTGCTCCGCAACAAGAGAAGCCCACGCACCACAGGGGAGAGTAGCCCCCATGGCTGCAACTAGAGAAAGCCCACATGCAGCAATGAAGACCCAACACAGCCATAAATAAATAAATAAATAGATAGATAGATAAGTAAATAAATAAAATTTTTTAAAAAAGTAAAATATGTAAGTGAACTTAGTTAGAAATACATATTATTATTTGACTTTAAAATACAAAATGAAGAATAAAAGCAATCTTACAGGGTACATAATCAGTGAGGAATAATATGTTAGAAAATGAGTCTGATGTTGTAATTGGTGTGTGCAATTGAAATTAATTTTAGCATACATGCAAATATGAAATCAACAAATTTAAAATATTAAACTCCTAATTATAGTGTCACTGGTATGTTGCTATGAAGAAGTGAGAGATTGCTCCTTGATATGTAGTCACCCTCAGCTATCATGTGCTGTTTCTGATCAAATCAGGGAGGTACTCTGTCTACAGGTTGTTTTGGGCAACTGTGATTATATGAAGTACACCCACTCTTAAATTTTGTTTAATTAAAATTCAAGTGATGTTTTGCCTGTGTCAAACTTTCTTCCCTATCACATCTTAATTGAAAAAGGGACTTAATTTTAATTAACACATCATTGCAGGTACTCTAATATTAATGTTCACTCAACCCTTTATAGGATTCATTAACAACCATTTTGTGATGAAAGGACCCAGGAGACACATAGAAAGTTGGGAGCTATTTTTAGTGATTTCACTATTGATTTTACAAAATACTGAGGACAGAAGTACAATGCCTTAGGGGACTTCCCTGGTGGTACAGTGGTAAAGAATCCACACCCCAGTGCAGGGGACACGGGTTCGAAGATCCCTTGTTGGGGAACTAAGATCCCACATGCCGTGAGGCAGCTAAGCCCGCATGCCACAACTATTGAACTCTCGTGCCTCAACTAGAGAGGCTGTGTGCCACAAACTACAGAGCCCATGCACTCTGGAGCCCGCACCACAACTACAGAGCCCAAATGCCCTGAAGCCTGCGTGCCACAACTAGAGAGAGAAACCCCACACATCACAACTAGAGAGAAGCCCGCACGCCAGAACGAGAGAGAAGCCCTCATGCCACAACTAGAGAGAAGCCCACACGCCACAACTAGAGAGAAGCCCACGCACCGCAACGAAAAATCCTGCATGCCTCAACGAAGATCCTGCGTGCCACAACTAAGACCCAACGCAGCCAATAAATAAATAAATAATAAATTTAAAAAATTAAAATAAAAAGAAGTACAGTGCCTTAGGATTCCATAGTTAGGTAGGAGTGAAGTCAGTGTCGACTTAAAAAAATGCACAACGTGAGAATTGCAAGTTAAGTTTTATTTGGGTCAAAAGGAGGACTGCAGCCTGAGAGCCAGCATTTCAGATAGCTCTGAGAAACTGCTCCAAAGAGGTAGTGGGGTAGATCAGTATATATGTGACTTCGGTGAAGGGGGAGTACATGCAATCAAGCACATATTTTTTTGGCAGAAAGTTTCTGCTAGTCACGAGGAGCCGTCGTCACCATGAAGGATTTTAGTGTTTTTCTAGATATGAGGAGATACAAGAAATGGGCTCATAAAATTGGCTCCTGAAAATATCTAGCTATCTGAAGACCTGTTCTGCCAGTTTTTCCCAGAGCACAGAGTGCCTCATTTCAGCTCTCCACCCTGAACTCCTTTCAGTTTCAGATTTTCCTTTGAAAATCAGCAGCTGCAGCAGCACATGATTTAATCCTTGTAGAGGTAGATGGCAAGTGCCAATGATGAGTGCCAGTTGTAGCTGACATCAGTCTAATAAGTAAGTAGAGAGAGAGGGAGAGAAAGGAAGAGAGTAGCTATCTGTCTATTTATCTATCTATTCCTCTCTCATATGTATGTCTCTATATATAAGAAGAGAGAGAGAGAAAAAAATGCTAAAGCATTGTCTGACCCAAAGTTAATATTGATAAACACAAACGATGTTGTCATATAGGCCAAGCATTCGGAGTGGGAACAAAATCATGATAATTGGAATAAGATTTTGACCTATCATTTAAAATTGAATCCACATCTGTATATTACAAAAAAGAAGATGAATTAATATATCCTTGGACTTTGAAGCAGGTGCTGCTGCCATGCATTATTCATCTGTCCCTAGCCAACACCAGTCCATAAAGGCAATCTGAAATTACTAGGTTATTTATCTGTATGTTTCTTCCGTGCTACCGTACCATCCACTGCATCTTTGCTTCTGACGTATTCTACTTGCTACTAGACTCCATCTGCTTGGCTCTGTTTGGGCTATTTTTGCCTCTAGTCCAGTGGTAGAACTTGGTACATGCAGCTGATGCCCCAGGACCACCCTCGTGTATTATGAAGGATCAGGCAGAACCTTCTCTCCGAAGATGAACTCATGCCATATCCCATCAACTTCAGCAATATCTGTCCTTACCACATCCTATCCGAAAGATACCAGAAAATGGAGATGGACAAAATGGAAGAGGAGAAAACAAGCAAGGGGAAGGAATTCAAGGAGAGATGGTGGCATTAGTGGGGTCTTCTCAGATACTTTTTTGGTCTTCAAGAATAGACTGATGGATAATAAAATGCATCAGCTGAATTGTACAGCTGCGTGATAATCAGCCTCCATGGCAACATTCAGGCTCTAGCTCTGGGTCATTGACTTTCTTTTGACTTACAAACTACTCCCAACACCAAATAGAGAAAAAGAGGGGAGAAAAATTGGCTTTCTACTATGCCCTAACCAACACTGTTTCCTTGGACACCACAATTCTCCTGCTCAAATGGTGAACAGTTTGTGTTTTTTAAATTTATTTACTTATTTATTTATTTATCATGAAGTAGTAGTTATGTTGGACTTTCTCTTGATGCATATCTTTAGCAGTTACTCTCTGGCTCAGACTCCATCCATTTGGATCCCTCTGCATCTTGGACATGGCCCTTCCTCATGAATTTGTAAGGCTGTTGCAGCCACTCTTCCTTTGCTTCAAGTAAAGGATTTCTGCTCAGAATCCCTGAGTTTCTGTAACTCACTTCCCACTTATCTTGTGAGGGAAAGGATTTGGACCAGATGGTTTTAAGAAAAGCAGTAACAACAATAGCAACAAAAAACCAATAGGATGGTTTTTCTGGACACATTACTCAATGTCAAGGCATAGGGGTATAACTAGTGTTTCTAGGGATACACGGTTGTCTGAAATGAAGACTGTCTGAAATAGACACAGAGAGACTGTCTTCTTGGACCTTTCTCTGTGACATTGTACTATCAGGGTTCTCCAGAGAAATGGAACCAAGAGAATGTGTATATATACATGTGTGGTGTATGTAGATAGATAGATGATATAGATATATAGATATAAATATAGATACAGAATCACATGTAGATGCTGTCAAAATCTCAGCAAGATTTTATTTGACAAGATTTTATTTTATAGGCGAGATTATTCTAAAACTTAAATGGAAATGGTAAAGGAACTAGAATTGCAAAAGTTCAGAAATTGAAGAGTAAAGTGGGAGGAATTATGCTACCTGATTTCAAGACTTATTATACGGGTGTGTGCTTGGAGGGATCAACAGCTTGCTCAATGGAAAAGAATAGAGAAACCAAAATAGTTTCACACAAGTAGGTAGAACTGTTTTACCTTTTAAAAGCTTCATTGAGATATAGTATACAACTCAGCAGTTAATGTATTTCAAGGTACAGTACAATGATTTTTAGTACGTTCATAGTTATGTACAACTATTACCACAGTCTATTGTAGGACATTTTAATCACCTCAAAAAGAGCCCTTATATCCTTTAGCTGTCACCTCCTGCATATATTCTTGCATCTTGTTCTTCTGCTCAATATTGTGTTTGTGTCATCCATGTAGTTGCTTAAGCTCTTGCATTTTTAAATTTCATTTGATTGGTGTATTGTATTCTATCATGCAGATATAACCTATTTCTTCTTGTACTAGTGAACAAGTTTAGGGTCTATTTGCTATGTAAATTTTATATACATATGTATGAGTTATCTATTGCTGCATAATAAATTATCCACTTTGCCATATTCTGTTGGTTGGAGGCAAGTAACTAGGCCATCCTGCACTCAGAGGGGCGGATGACACAGGCATGCACATAACAAGAGATGGGTCTTTTTAGAGGCTGCCCAGCACAACATACTATACCCATTTTTAAAAAAATAAATGGAATCTCACTTTACAAATGTCTCTGCAAGATTTAAAGCCTGAATAATAGGAGTTTTGCAATAGAAACTTTGCTTAGCACCGAAAGCAAGTAATCTCTAATCCTCTTAACTACCCCCCAAGTATTATTATCCTCCTTGTACAATTTAAGGAAGTATGGCTCAGCAGGGTTAAGTAATTTGCCTTTGGGAATTCTGGTATGCAAGAGAGAACATATTGCATGCTTCAGATCCGATGTCGTCAGCATGCTGTTTAAATATAATAATAATAAGCATTGATTATTATGGAAAGTAAATATTGATGTTCCTCATCTTAATTTTGATGGTCACCCCCTATTGCCACCAAACACAAGATACCATTGGATGACTTTCCTCTAGACTTCATTCTAGATGTATTCACAAGGGTAAAATGTACTTCATGTTTCCATATGTAATTCTACAACCTTTTGATTCTTTGAAATATCAAAATATCAAATTGGAACCTATAATTCAGTAATCTGTAGGTACTCCTAGCCAAGGATAGTACAATTACATGATTTACTGCAAAGAGTAACACTAGTTCTGTGTAGCATTGGGCCAGTCTAGGTGCAAACTATACTGGCAATACATCCTATTAGACACCTAGACAAAAAAGTACATTTTATCTCATTGTGTTTTAAAAGTTAGAATAGAGAGAAATCTCCTTTTTTTCTATTTGTCATTGTTTTTGTTTTGTTTTAAGTGGTAGACTCTCTTCTTATATAGTTAATTCTTTAAAAGATGACAAAGTATCTGGAATAGACAGCCACATCTGGCATTACCCATCTTATTTCATTGCTGATTGAAGGCCACAAAAGATTGTAGGTAGATTCAAAATACATAAATATATATTTTGGAGAACAGTTTTTCAGCTTTCAGCATCTCTTCCTTGAACAATTTTAATAACCCCCTAGCTGTACTTTTTCATTTTCACTCTTATTCCTCCAGTTTTAAATTTACTCATTAGTGAATATTTATTAACCTTCTAGGTGCTTGCTTCCAGAAATCTGTTTAAAATGCAATCTGATCATGTCATTTCTCTGCTTCATTCCTTATCATCTTCAGGACACAGACGCAAGACTAGAATAGAGGGCTTCAGGCCTAGCTGCTCTCCCTATCTGCTACTGTAAACACATCATCGGGGCATAGCAAACAACTTTTCCATCCACTACTCCATCCCATTTTACTCTGCCATGTTTTCCTTTGTCTTCTGCTTTTCTTACCTTGACATACACCAATTTTTTATTGCATTTTAAAGCTCAGACAAATTTTTGCTTTCTATTTTTCCCCATAGTATTTTGTATATAACTCTATTAACACTTTTTAAGCTGTTCAGTTTTTGCCTATTTTTATAACACAAATAATCATGAACATCTTCCCACCACAAAAGATTAAAATAGCATGTATGAACCAGGGTAATCACCCAGGTCAGGTGATTTACTGGGGCACCCATTAATGAAGTTCTGTGGGTCTCCACATAAATCACCTGGGTTCTAACACAGTCTTTCTTGCATCTATTGTGTAGCAATAGTGTAATTTCCCTTTGGCCAATGGAACCTTTCACCTCAACCTTCTCCTGAGCTTATCAGTTCATTAGCACAAGAAGACCAAACTGGCAAGTGGATATTCTCAGATTGTAATTTGGGGGGACCATGAATATGTTTTGTGATGAAAATATTCCTCTCTTAGGATCTAGGAACTCTAAATTAGCCAAGATCATGATTTTAGGGACAAGAAGCAAAAATTATGTAAGTGACTTATTAGGTGAGTGGAATCCTCCTATATCCACCCTAAATTCCTGGATTCATATATATTATAGGGAAATGCCATCATATATTGGTCACTGGTTTAGAGTATCTCACATCTGTTAAACAGTATCCCAACTTTATATGGTGTTGTCTCCCAGCTGGTAGCACAACTCTTCCTTTAATAGCCATTTCCCCATTGTAGCAACTCAATTGCCTTTGAGCGATGGAACACAGGATAGACCAGCGAACACCCTAGGTATTAAGCCCATTGCCTACTTTCACGTAAAATGAGGTTCGCCACCATTGAAAACTGGTGTGTGAATAAGTCATTCTGACAGTCTAAGATGGGGCTGATGGAAAAACTGAGGACAAGAAGACAAATGTGAGTTCGGAATATGTATCTATTTCTATAAGGACAGATTGCTTTTCTCCCCAAGATGGAAAAGGCCCAGCGTAGTCAACCTGTCACTAGGTGCCTGGCTGATCCCCTCTGCCCATCAGTTCTGGGAATTATGCCATTATTAGTGCTTGGATTTGACCTCTGCTATAGGCAATTTGTATCCTCAGTAGGTATAGCAGTCAGATCAGCTATGGTGAGGGGGATTTCATGTTGTTGAGCCTACATGGAACCTCTGTGACTGCCAAAGTGGCCGCTTTGTTCATGAGTCCAGTAAGCAAAACCTGGGATAGCTGAGAAAAGAGGCTCACTGACAGCCCCAGGGTAAGTCCTATTGACCACCTAGATGTTGACAGCCTGAGTCGCACTGAATGCAACCTGTAAACATTTTCATGTTATACAAGTATGTTCTCATTCTATTCCTACTTTGAGAGGAACCTCCAAGTACTTCTTCCCTAGACTTCCCAGACATTTGTTTTCCAATTTTATTCAGTGACTATGGAAACTCAAATCAGATTTATCCCCATTGATCAAGAATTGATCTGATTATATAAATCAAGTAATATCTTAGTAAGTTTCCCATCTATTTCATCCCTATGGGCTCTGTGAAAAATTAGTCACGGTCATACATCCCTGAAAGTCAAAACACTTTGATGGTAACCCTGCCCCTATGGAGTTGTTGCAGTAATTGCACCCACCTAGTTAGGAATGATAAGTGCTGCCATGTGGCATCTCCTGCTCCAGGATCATATTTTTCTCACTATAATAGAAAGCCCAAATTCATAATGATGAAATGGGATCCCAAATTCCCCTGTATCTTCAGACGAAATTAGAGACTAAAGTAGACAATCAAACATAATAGAGGGCAATAAGGATGCAGATATTCCCTTCAATAAAGCATTTAAAAAATGATTTAGTGAGGAGAGTTTCCTCTGAGCTCCCCTGAGGTGTAGAGTCTATTCCAAAATTCCCATATCCCTCAACCTTCAAGGTCCTTTCTCTGCTGTATGCCAGAGAAGTTATGGAATCTCAATCCTGTTGAATTTAGTACACCGCTGAACTCAAGCTTCAATATACCAAGTAAGAAAATTTTAGATCGACTCCTAAGTTGTGAATCCCTGTATTTTGACCTCCTTTGTCTAAAACCCTTAGAACCTCTTTTCCACCAACATCCTCCAGATTCCTCCTAGAGCAGAATATAATCATCCCCCTGGTTCATGCAGGGATTTCAGTCACCTTATATGCCAAGGGACAATGGAGGGTGGTACATTTGGACTAAGGTGAATCAGTATCTCCTTGAAGAACTTGGCCCAGGAAATGGTCATTAAAATGTCTTCATGCAATGGAGGCTAGCTTCCTCCTGTGATAGAAAGGAGCTGCTTTTGCTAGGAAAGGAAGATTTGCAGTTCAAGATTCTCAGTTTCATCTGTGTCTGTTGAAATGATCCCATCCTAAATATCAGAGTCCCCAGTTATTCCTAAATTCGTAACCTTAACTTTAGCGTAGATACTTGGCAAAGGTAGTAGAGATAGATAGAGAGATAGGTAGGTAGGTAGGTAGGTAGATAGATAGATACGTAGATAGATAGATAGATCGATAGATTAATCTATGGAAATCTCTCTTTCTCTCTGCCTCTCTCTCTCCATATATTGAAAGAGAGAGAGAGAGAAGTTCTGAAGTTCAGTTAATAATAATGTATAATATACTATTGTCAACATAATCATTTCATAGGGAAAGAAGTAGAATGGTGTTTTGGATTAGAATAAATAATAAAAATAAAACTAGGAGGGAAAGCCTTTGTGAAAAATGACAGATGGGGGTCAGAAATGGTTTGCGTTAATAGGGTAGTGGTCTTTTCATAAGTTAATGATTTTTTAAAATTATTTAGGCTTTTAAGATATCCTATTTCCCTTTAGTCCTTTTTTCAGCTTGCGGGATCTTAGTTCCCCAAGCAGGGATTGAACCCGTGCCCCCTGCAGTGGAAGCTCGGAGTCCTAACCACTGGACCGCTGGGGAATTCCCTCATAAGTTAATGATTAATTGTATATATTCTGTGTGCCTTTTCTATTTTTTATTCCCAAGAGAGGTCTTTTAGGTGGTTATGAATATGGATTTGTATTTTGTATCCACATTACAAACAAGTCTCCACATCTGTCATGTGTCAAACTCTTATGGTAATTTCTACAATTCATATGATATGTTTGAAATCAATTCTGTCACCATTTTACTTTTTGACTTTGAGGTTTTGCATCTTGAAATACTTTTCTATCATCAAGTTACACGTACGTGTATATTATCCTATAAAATATTTTAATACTACTGTACATATTCTTATGCTGTTACTTTTCTTGGTACCAGACCCTTAATCTCTCTCTTTCCCTCTTTTTCTCTCTTTCTCCTCCTTTCTCTATCCCTATCACTCTATCTTTTTTACTTGTGAAGGAGTACTCTAACTTTGTGTCAACAATACTTATTGACTTCCCCATATTTTCAACAAAAACTTGAAATTCCACTTACATAGTAAGTTAAATTCTTACAGATAAATTGGTCTAATTCTGAACTCTATTCTGTTCTATTGATCTGTTCTTTCATGGATGCTAGAGCGGTTTAATTACTGTACCATTGTAGTAAGTTTAAAATCTGAAAGGACTACCCTGTCTCTCATAATTTTATCATAATAAAGGTTGTTTTTCACATTATCCCCTAGAGAAAATTGCCCAGGTTGTTAGAGTGTCTAACATTTGACTTTCCTTTTATTCAGCTCATTGCTTATGTCCTTCACTGAAGTGTTCTAGTTTTTATAACAGATCCTTCACATTTATATAGTTAAGTCGTTTCTGATTTGGTCAAGTTTTTAGTTTTACTGTGAATGACTCATTCTTCCAGTTGCATTTTCCAGTATAGCTGTTGTCCTGGAAAGCTTTTGATTTGTTTAGGTCAGTGTTTTTGTTTTTCACCTACCTACCTCCTTGAATTTTTGTTTTCTCTATGTAGAAAATGATATTAATTGAAATGTGATAGTGTGTTTTTTCTGCTCCAATATTCATATACTATTTATTTATCTTGTCATCCATTTATTATACACTCCATTGCCATGTTTAAAAAATTATATTTGATAATTCTTTCCTATCTCCCTCCTCATCTGATTTTGGTCAGAATATATAAAATATTAAAAATTTTTATTTCATTAGATGTCTGGTGGAAAATCTTTATGGTATCAAGATATACAATTTGCTTCTATTTTCAGCTAATATAATAAATTTTGGCTACAAATATTGAATGTATTACTGCTTCTGGCATCTGAGGTCATCACATCACATCCTTTAATCTTTTTGAATCTCTTAAAATATTAGAATAGCTTAATACTTGCTGAAATTAAGCTACCTCTACCTAAAATAAAGCCTGCTTAGTGTAGTAATCTTTGAATACACTTACAGATTTGTTGATTAGAGGTCTATTTAGATTTTTAATTCTGTTTATATCAGAGTCTTGTTTATACATTTGAGTTTTTGTACTACCAGTATAATAATTTAGCATCAGGTTATGATAGACATAAAGAACAAATTAGAAGAGGTTTTCATCATATTCTATGACTTGTGACACTTTAAAGTTGAAGAATTATATGTTCAGGCATGCATTTGCAAAACAGTGCATAATGTGTTATACTCTATGGCAGGCATCAGGTTGAGCTTTGGCGTGGACTAATTTACTTATCTTAAACGAAAATACTTGATGTTATTATTATCTCCAGTATTAGAGATAAGGAGAATGGGGACTAGAGAGGCTATGTTATTTTATATTTTTATTTTTATTTTTTTGCGGTACGCGGGCCTCTCACTGTTGTGGCCTCTCCCGTTGCGGAGCACAGGCTCCGGTCGTGCAGGCTCAGCGGCCATGGCTCACGGGCCCAGCCGCTCCGCGGCATGTGGGATCTTCCGGGACCCAGGCACGAACCCATGTCCCCTACATCGGCAGGCGGACTGTCACCCACTGCGTCACCAGGGAAGCCCGAGGCTATGTTATTTTTACATAATGTCCTTGGTGGTGCATGGATTAGAAATTTACATTACCGCCTCAAGCAATTTTGATTCCCATTTATAACTATCCCAAAATGTAATCTTTAAAATACCTAAAATGTTTACTTGTAATGTCTAATATAAGAGCCACAGTTTAAAAAAGAATTAATCATCGCCTATATCTCCACCACCTTGTATAAGAGGTAGAATAGTAATACCAACTCTTTAAAGTCTCTGTGTGCTCTTCTTTGATGTCCTTCCATCTCGTCTCCAGAGATAATTACTCTTCTGAATTTTGAGTTAATCAACCGTATACTTTCCTTCACGGTTTTACCTCTATTTATTTGTTCTTAAATATTTATCCACTTGTTTTGTGTATTTTGGCTTTTATTATCAGTAGCATCAGGAAATGTATTTCTTGGAGTATTTCCCCTTCTGTTTTCAATGTTGCTCAGTAATTGGATTATTGACTGTACCATGTTTATATATTCATTTTTCTACTGCTAATAATTTGTTTTGTTAAGAATTTTCGCCCATCACAAACAATACTCTTTTCAATATTCTTGTACATGTTCTCACAGGACAAAGATGCAAACCTTGTCTACAAGGTGTACACTTGTCAAAACCCACAGAACCTACCACACAGGAGTGAACCCTAATGTAAACTATGGGTGTATCGATATTTACTAACTGCAACAAATATATCACATCAATGCCAGACGTTAATAGTAGGTGAAACTAAGGGGAAAATAAGGAGCATATGAGAACTCTCTGTAGTTTCTCCACAATTTTTCTGTGAACCCAAAAGTGCTCTGAAAATAAAGTATAAATTTAAATTTTAAAATATGTATACTAATAAATATGTGAAGATAGCTAGGTAGGAAGGTATATAGATAGACACCATAGACAAATTCAATAGACAGACGTTAGATTGGTAAAAGTACTTGAAACAAGATGAAATTGGTATCTATAACATAGAAAATATTTTAACAAATTGGCGTTAAAATGATATAAATAATAAAATGAAGAGAGGACAAGAATATCCAATTTTAAAAAAATCCCAGTGGCCAGCATTTACAGAAATGTTCAATCTCAGTAGTAGAAAAGGAAATGAAAATTAAAACTATAATGAGATATCACTTAAACCCATCTGTTTAACAAAAAATTAAGAGTGATAGCATTTACTATTGAAAGTGATTGAGAAAATGTGTTGTCTTATATACTATTGGGGAAAACCAATTGGTAGAGACATTTGGGTAAGCTATCTGGCGATATCTATTAACATTAGGAATGTGCCTGCCTTTAAACCTGGGAATCTCATCCATGAAAATCTCTCTCTCAAAAATGAAAGTGTACATTATAATAATATATATGGTATATGTTTATTACATGTAGAGGGATAAAAAACTACATCTAGTGTGGTTTTCTGTTTCTGGGGAAAAGGCAGAATAAATTGTGGTATGCTTCTAAACTAGCTGTTGAGCTAGAGAAGTATTAATAACATGATCCTAACTAAACCATGTGGAAGTCTCTACACATTATTGGCATATGATGATGTAAGTATGGAAAAACTTATATATGAGCATATGCCATGTTGTTACCATTAGGTGTAGGAAGAAGGGCCCTTATGGGTGGAGCGGGAAGGTTTGCCACTCCTACAAAAAAAAATTAAAAAGATCTTATATTCATAAGTAAGTGTATCCACTATTACAGTATTATACAGAATAGTTTCACTCACCTAAAAACTCCCTGTGTCCTACCTATTCGTTTTTTCCCCCCATCCCCACCTCAAGTCCTGGTAACCACTAATCGCTTCATTGTCTCATAGTTTTACCTTTTCCAGAATGTCATATAGTTGGAATCGTACGGTGTGTAGAATTTTCAGACTGGCTTTTTTACCCTTTAGTTCATTTACTCACTCAAACCTATTCACTCACCTAGCAACATTACGTTTCTTCCATGTCTTTTCATGGCTTGGTACCTCATTTCTTATTATTGCCAAATAACACTCCATTGTATTGATGTATCACAGTTTATTGATTCACCTAGAGAAGACATCTTGATTGCTTCCAATGTTTGGAATAAACTAAATAAATGAATAAAGCTTCTCTAGAAATTCATATGCAGGTTTTTGAACCAAGGGGTAAAATACTCCTGGAGAGAGAAGTTTGGGAACATCTACATCGTAACTGGTCTCCTTGCCTCCACTTTATCCTGCCTCAGTGTAGCTAGTATGAACCTTCAAAATTGTGAATAAGGTCATGTCGTTCCCGTGATCAAAACCATTTCACCATACTTATAATATAATGTAATATGACTGCTATAACCTTCAAGTCTCTACCGGATCCAAATCCCAACCCATTCTTCTCCCCCACTGCCTACCACTGAGGCAAAGACAGCATCTGCAGCATATACGACCAAGTACAATACAATTCTAAACATTTAAAGGATTCCTACAAATCAATAACAAAAACACCAGCAATCCAATAGAAAATATCACTAGGAGATTTTAATCAACTCCTTAAAAAAACCAAAAAGATTATTCAGATGTTCAAAAAACATAGAAAAAATGCTGAATTTTTTTTAAAGGAGGAATTTAAATAAAAATGAGAAGATATTACACATCTGACAGGCTAAAATTACAAACATTGACAACACCAAGAATTTGTGAGGAAATGGAACATCAGAACCCTTATGTACTACTAGCAGGATTAAATAATATGTACAACTACTTTATTAAATGTTTTGACAATATCTGTTAAATTTGGACACAGCCATACCTTATGAGTCAGTGTTTCCACATCATCATATATCCCTAAGAAATTTTATGTGTGTGTGTGCATCAAAATATCTATGAAAGAATACTGATAGCAGCAAAGTAGCATAGGATGGATAAATACACTGTAGTGTACTCATTCTATGGAGTACTATACAACGAGAAGGAATGGGCTGGTCAGATACAATAACACGGATGAACACCTTCAATATAATGTCAAGCAAATGAATCTACAAACAAAAGAACATACATGGTCTATTTCCATTGTTTGGAGTTCAAGAACAGGCAAAACTCATTTATGACATAGTAGTGGGAGATAGGCAGGAGGAACTAGGTAGGAATTGGAAGGGACATGAAGGAGGCTTCTGGGATACCAATCATGTTCTGTTTCTTCATTTAGGTAATGGTTTACTGGTGTGTTTATTTTTTGATAATTTATCAAGTTTTATGATTTTATGCACTTTTCTATAGATAGATAGATAGATAGAAAAACGTTTGTATGGTCTCAAGGTAGCTTTTCTCTTGCTCTCTGTATACCCCCTGCCTGACCAGCATCCACTTCACCTACACCCTCCTCACCTGACTAACCTTCTTACACACTTGCTCCTGCCCCAGCTGGTGATTGTTCTTATCACCAATAAGAACAATCTTATTGTTCTTATTGGTGAGGTGAGGGGCATGCTCCTCTGCTGATTTCCCTGGTAACCAGTGAGACAACCTGATGTAATCCCCCCTATAACTGGTAACCTCCCCCTGCCCCTGAGAGGTTGTCGCCCTGTCCTGCCGTCTGCCACATACGGTGAGGTGTCGCTCCAGGACCTTGCTTCAGACATGTAAGATTCCCCTGTCCATTAAACCACTGATAATCTCTGTTGCTGACTCCAGGCTCTTTCTTCAGCCTTGAAGCTGGACAGGTACAGGGCTTATAGGCCTGCAGGGTACAGCCCAACAACGTCAAAAAAACAAAAGAGGGCTTCCCTGGTGGCACAGTGGTTGAGAGTCCACCTGCCGATGCAGGGAACACGGGTTCGTGCTCCGGTCTGGGAAGATCCCACATGCCGCGGAGCGGCTGGGTCCGTGAGCCATGGCCGCTGAGCCTGCGCGTCCGGAGCCTGTGCTCCGCAACGGGAGAGGCCACAGCAGTGAAAGGCCCACATACCGCAAAAAAAAAAAAAAAAAAAAATAATAATAATAATAATAATAAATTAGAAGAAAATCAATGTAATCCAACAATATGCCATACAGTATTCTAGAGAGAATAATTTCAAATATATGACCCCTAAATAACTTGAATATATACGTCTCTTTCCTTTTCAATACTTGCTAATTTCTATGTGGTAATTTTGTATTCTTTTTATAATTTTTGAATACACTACTAACCTCAGACATATTTTTTGCATGATTGCTTCTTTTGAAGACCAGAAGGGGAATCACTAAATTCACTTTAGAAGGTGAATACTCACCTTCTGAAGCTTTAGTGAAATCTGTTGGAGGGATATCATCCTAAAATTATTTATTGGAACCAGATATTTGTATTTCTAAGCCTATGGTCTTAGCTACTTATTTAATTTCTGTAGTTTCTTGTCTTTATTATTTCTGAATATAATTTTTTTTTACCGAATTGTTGAAAGGATTAAGAAAGGAAGCATTCTGAAGTACCTGACATGTAGAATGTAAATACCTTTCCATGCTCACCCATCATCTCTTTCCTTGACAGGAAAGAAAGTTGCTAGCTCTTAAAAACCACACGGCCAGGGCTTTGGGCTATATATATTTTTTTTTGCTGTATGCGGGCCTCTCACTGTTGTGGCCTCTCCCGTTACGGAGCACAGGCTCCGGACGCGCAGGCTCAGCGGCCATGGCTCACGGTCCCAGCCGCTCCGCGGCATGTGGGATCTTCCCGGACCGGGGCATGAACCCGCGTCCCCTGCATCGAAGGGCAGACTCTCAACGACTGCGCCACCAGGGAAGCCCTGGGCTATATTTTAATTTTAATCAAAATTCAGTAATCTATAGCTTGATTGGTTTCACACAACCATATACATTGGCACAAGAAGCCTGAGATCAGACTGGAAAGAAAGTGGGCTTAGAGAGCATGTATTATCACAAGGAACTCAAGATACAAGTAGACTGAAAATAACCATTCTCTGCAATCATCAAAAACCAACACACCAAATCAATATGCCACTTCAGGTCTCCTGTAAAAAGAAAATTGTTAAATGGAGTTTGGGAATTTCAAATTTATGACAACATCAATGATAACAATTGGTTACTAAATCTTAAACAATAAATGGTTAGCTGGTTATTTATTTCAAAGAGACACATTTTGGATTCCACAATGTATTTGAAGCCACTGGGAAATCTCTCTTGTATCGAGTTTGTTTGGCAGGAGGCCTTTATTTCTACTTTCTCTTAGGCTTTGGGGATCAGGTCTTATTTCAAAATCCAAGTTGGCAACTCAGTAAAAGGCAAGATGTCAGCACTTTCCAATAGACTCGAAGAAAACTGAAGCAAGGCGCGCAGGGTGGGGGGGCGGGGCGGGGCGGGGAGGAACTCTCTCAAGGTTTCACTTTTCAGTTTGCCTTAGATAATCCTTGAAAAGTTCAGATGCTTACTGGAGACTTATTTGAGGGACCTTCAGGGACTCCAAGATTCCTCTGGAAGCTATTTTCTGCAAGATGGTTAATATTTTTTCTTTCTCAACACAAATAATGCCAAAACATTTTTTTTTCTTCTCAAGCAAGTTCTGTTGCACTTTTCTTTACAGATAGATTTCTGGAGGGGTCAGAAACCATTCTAACAGAGTGAAACTGGAGACAGTGTGTGCATTTTTAAATAATTTAATTAATATGTTTTCCAAAACAAGCTATGGGTTATAAAGAATATGTTTATAATTGCATTCTAATTACTGCATTCTTATTTGTAACTTTGGAGCCTTTTGCTAGAGATATATCACCAGGCAGGCATGAAAAATGGAAGCAAACAACATTCTATATTATTTTATATGAATGTTTTATTCTCAGACTTTTTAATATACTCTCTGTTATTTGTTTTCATATATGAGCGCATTTTGAGGAGGGCATTATGACCCAAGTAAGAGACAGACACAAAAGATCACAGATTTTGATTCTCAATATATGGTTCATGTTAATTTCTCCTGGAATGAAAAATCACCAAAATGTTTTGATTTATTCCTATCACCTGCGCGGGCTAGAAGAAACTTATTCAGATCTAGAAATATAGGATATCATCATTACATCAATATCCTTATGTCCATTATATCGTGTGAATATCCCTGCATGATCTAAGATTAACATAGAATTACCATCTAGTCTATACCTAGTAGCTTTTGTTATGTAACAAAACGCCACAAAACTGGTGGTTTAAAACAACTGTTTTATTTAGCTCACAAGTCTGTGGGTTCGGTGGTTTAGTCTTCAGGTCCAAGCCGCTTGGCTGAGCTCTGCTGGCCTGTCACGTGTGTTTGTGGTCAGCTGGGGAGTGGGCTCATGACAGGGTGATCTGGGTTGGCCTTACTCATACGTTGGTGGTTGAGAAGCCTCTAACCAGGGTGACTTGGTTCTCCTCCCAATGGTCTTCTGTCTTGTAACAGATTAGCAGAAGCTTGTTTTACATGGTGCTCTCAGAGAGCATCAAGAGAAAAGGTCCAACATGAACAAGTACTCTTCAAGTATCTGAAAGCCACATGGTCAAGTCCAGGGTCCATGTGTGAGATTACAGAAGGGGTGATGACAGGGAGGTGTGAATGAATTAGGGGGCATTACTGCAGTATCAACCACATAGTTCCCTTGCTTCATTTCATAGATACTAAATTAAGATGCCAAATTCTACACTACTTGGAAGACATAGTTACATGATACTTTTGCCTGACTATCTCTTTTCACCTCTGTCCCGGTTTGTTGCTCAGTCCTTGTACAGTTTTAAAAATTTTGTACTTCTTTTATAGCAATGCTTATGTTTGTCTTCCTTACAAGGTTCTTAGTTCTTTGAGGGAAAGGATCTTAATTTAGCACATAATAAGCATAGCATCAAGTAAATGAATAAATAGATGAGCTAATAAGGAATTAGTTGGTAATCACTTTTCTCAAAGGGATTTCTGTGTGGTTAAAGGACAAACAGGTTGCCATTTAATTTGTAGATTTCCTATGTAGTAAAGAATTAACCTTACCCACCTCAAATTTCTGGCCTTTGCCCTCAGCTCCTGTGAAGTAATCTTTAGACCTGTGGAATGTCCTGCCTGATAAAAATGTTATTTACCTGGGGGCCTTGGACCACACTGGGCAGTCAACAGTTTATGGTGGGGTCTGCTCCATGGCGTATCTGCTCTACTTCTGGAATAGTGAGAGACTCAGCCACATGGAAAGTTAACCATGTTAAGAATATCAGAGAGGGTTATAATGGCTATAAATTTAATAAAACAGGATAATCTGAAAAGATCAACTGTTACAGGTGCTGATAGGAAAGAATATTTAGAAAGAGTAGCTGGGAAATGTGTGTCTGAGGATGAGATATTTTTCCTGCAATTGGAAGACAGGGACCAGCCATGCCAATATGTATGGCAAGAGATTTCAGGAAGAAATGTTGCTGAAAGGTCATTGTGGCTGGATTCTAATGATGGGGGCAGAGTTCAGTGGACCAGGTCAGAGATGTGAGGAGGAACCTAGTCATTTGGGAAATTGGTTCTCCTAGTGTGGGTCAGTCATCAGCATCACAGGGGAGCTTATCAGAAATGCAAATTCCCAGTCTGATCTAGACCTACCAAGTGAGAAATTCTGGTGGTGCATCCCAGCAGTCTATGTTTTAACAAGTTCTCCAAGTAATTCTGATGCATGTTTCAAATTTGATTACCACTGATGTAGGTTCTTGAAGCCCTAGTAAAGATATAGTTTTATCTGAAATACAATAAAAAGTGACAGAACCATTGAATGGCTTTAAGCACAGAGACAGTAAAATTTGATTTGTAGTTTAAAATCGCACATCAATGGCTGTGTTATAGCAGGGGGCCTGAGAGAATTGGGGAAATCAATGCTGGTGGTGCTGCCATCATCCAGGTGAGAAGATACAGGCTAAAGTGCTGCTAGAAAATAGTGAAGGGATATGGGATACAGTTTGCAATTAAATATAAAATTGATTAGCCTTTAAATGAAAGACTTATCAGAGCTTCTTTGACCCTCAGTGCAGTGTGAATCTCTAAAAGAATAGTGTAACATGGGATTGATCCCCATTTGCATTTCACCATGGGACCCTTTATCTTCTATGCCGTTACACATTTATAGAAAATCTCCTAGGATGCTTATTTCCATGGAAAAGAAACATGGTTTGGAAAACAGTGCATTAGTGCTAAGAGAGAAAGAAGTCAAATACTTTATAATGAAATAAGTCGTAACTATATAACTTGCTTTAAAAATAAATGTAGTTTTTAAGAATATTCAGCTGCTACCAGGCTAACCAAGTGTTTTTTTAATAAAAGTCCCACTTTGGTGAATAGATAAGAGTTTTGCCTTTTAAAGAACGTCTCCAAGAGAGCTACCCTCTCTGTAAGTCGTAACTACAGTTATTCTCTGCCCAAATGGTCATTTTAAAATATGCAAAAGTACTATAATCAAATTAGAAGGAATTATATTTACTTTACATATATATTTTTATAATTTATTTAGCAAATCCCTCAAAAAAAAATAGAAGGAGGTGTTTGGCCCAGGTGCAAATTATAGTTTTTAATTTAGTAAAGTCTGGTTTTGAAACCCTTTATTATGTGAATGGTCAGTCTATTCTGAGGTTTTAAAGGATCATCAAGTCACCTTCTGATGAATGGCATTAGCAAAGCAATACTCCATATGCTCCAAAATTAGCTGGAATTCATCCTTTTTTTTTTAATGACAGGGAATATAATTTAGAAGTGTCAGACCCAGAAAGTTCACGTTCTCATGAAAGTTCCCTGTGAAGAAAAAGATGCGTCCACTCTGGACTCTTGGCAGAAGGCGTAAGGCATCACCATTTTTCTGAACTTGTATAAAAGTAGTTTTTAAAAATCTGTGAACAGCTTCAATATTGAGGTCTTTTCTGATGCTTACACTTTTATACTGTCAATAGTTTCATCTTTCCTCCATTCAGCAGGGTTTTTTTTTTTTTCTCTTTGTGAATTTTCTTTTGAAAATGCTGAGCTATTATCAAGGTGCAGTAAACAGAACTCTCCTATGAAGAATGCCTGTTTCAAGCAGACCCCTAGGCCTTCAGAAAGGACAGTGGAACAAAACCCACTCATTATCATTTCTCAGACTGAACCGGGTGAACTGTGACAAAGCACACTTGTGGAGAAGCTATCTGCACCAAGCACTTCTTTTCACGGGTAGGGCATTTGGCCCCAGGGAACGACACAAACAACGAACGTATTTTTTCCTCCTTTGCTTATATTTAGAGAGTAATTTAAAAATAGATTACACAAAGATTGAATATTCTAGAGTGGCTGGCTTTCCTAGCTGAGCTCTTAAAAGCACTCCAGAGTGTTAACAATCATAATTATACCTTCATTCCTGGATACCGGAAATAATAGCACTGTTAATACAATGATATCCTTTTAGTTCAGACTGACACTTGCACAAAAATGTAGGAGGTTAAACTGGGACTTTAAAACAGACACTGATGATTGTTGTGTTGAAACTGACATAGACAATATCGAACATGTATAATAAGATGTTGTTTTAATGCAGAATAATTTGAGAATCAACTGCAAAGGGAGCTGACCACTCATGAATACTTGTTTGACGATGCAGTTAATATCAAAATGAGCTAAAATTTTGGGGAAACCTTCGAAGAGTTCAAACATTAATGGTGCTTTTTGTCACTTGACCGTCTGAGACAGGTGTTTCAATTCCTCTTCACGAAATTTCTGTGTATTCAAGACTTACATGTTAAAAGAAAAAAAATCATCAATGTTTAGGTTTCCTTAATTCAAAATTTATACTTGTCTTGGTGTGTAAATAATTTGAAACTTAAAAAAATAAGTTTTCAATGAGCCTGCTGCTTTGACCATATGTTAGACTTAGAAGTGGTTGTGGTGGGTGTCTACTGTTTACCTTCAATCCCTCCCATCCTCTATCCCCCTCCCCACACTCATTCTCACAGATTCTCACACACACACACACACACACACACACACACACACACACACACACACACACACACACACACACACACACACACACACATGCTTTCTTTGGATTTACTCCTGTCTCTACCACAATAAGTGCACCCAGCTAATTCACTACTGTTGACTGGTCACAGAGGTGGGTACAAGATCAAGGGGGGTCAGAAATCTTCCCTGGGATTTTTTATTTCCCAGATTTGAACTGGAGCTAAAGATGCTATTCTTCTATAGTGATAAAGCCTGGAGCGTGAGATTAATAACTCGATTGTTTTTTCATTTTCATTACCATTTGTAAGAAAGAATTCCAATGTATTTAAATGAGTGTGCAGAGAAAAGCAGAGATGAGAGAGAGAAAAGGAATGAGACCTCCCCACACCTCACTTCCTGCCAGCTGCCTGTGGTTATAAAAGATATCACAGTATCTTTTCAATAATTCCCTATATTTGCTTATCCCAGCTAAAGTTGGGCTTCTGTATATTCCAACCCAAAGAGTCCTGGCTAATCCAGTAAGAAAAAAATGCTTATTTCTGAATGGAGGGAAAACAGATTTTGGTTTCTGAAGGATCTTAATTTGAATACGAGGTCAGTAATTTGATTGGCTATGTCTTTTGGGGTAAACTTCTTTTCCCTGTATACCTCAGATTTATCTTTGATTAAAGAAAAACTAGGTATAATAGTACCCAGTTTACTGTAAAGACAAATATATCACAATGCATGAAAATTTGAAATATGGTTCCCTTTCCCTTTCTTATCTAGGTATTTCTAAAACAAGCTATTGCAAAAAATGAAACAAGACATTTATGGTAGAGGAAGAATGGAAGTGATCATTTTTCATCTATTTCTTATTGATTTTAATGATAGGGCTGTTTTCTTATAAGTTGATAAGCACCTATTAGAATGCTCCCAATGATAATGATATTGTTTACTCAAAAATAAATGTCACTGGGTGCAAGTTCCAATAAAAGTTGGAAAATACCATATTCAGATACACAGAAGTCTATGGAATGACTTGCTAAATGAGCCACCAACAAGCAATGGAAGAAAATAACCCAGGAACAAATAAATATCTATAGTATTTGGAAAAGGAAAATTCCAAGTTTAAAGTGAATGAATGGCCATGCGTGGAAACTTTGTTTCACATTCAGCTCCAACTTTCAGGCTTGTGTAGTAACCTCCCAGGTTAATATTTTCTGCTAATTGTGATTTGCAGGTTGACCTTGTATATTTCACGGATGCTGACGCTCTCCCTTACCTCCCTTGGCTTTCTCCACAGAACAGAGGTAGAAAGCTGGACACCACCCCGGGAAGATGAATGAGCAGTGGGGCATATTCTTTGTCAGACAGGGCTGTGTGAAGGATGGGGAAGAGAGCTCCATTCACTAGGCACTTAGCTGGAAAGCACGGGAGACCAAAGAATTGATTCTGATGGGGAGTGGAGTGTTAGACCCTTTGTCTGATGACAGAAAAACCTTTCTTTAGAGAGAACATGACACTCATGGGTGGATATCATGGAGAGCAGGGCCCTTGATAAACTGATTCCTACTGTAAATTGTGATATAATGTCAATTACAGGTGTATCAACTTACCTCAGCACTTCACTTTATAGTAAAATCCTTTCTCATACCTGAGTTTAGTTCACCTCTAGCAGCCTGGAGTAATAAGTAGGTCAGGAATTAAAGCCTCAGTTATCTCAGAGGGCTTATATTTTTTGCCCAAAGTCACAGCCAGTGAGTGCTGGGGCAGGGTTGAAAGCCAAGCCTACCAGATACAGCCAGATTTTGTTATCATCTCCCCATGCTGTCCATGCATGTGAGCACTTGTGAGTCAGGCCACCCCAAGAAACCCTGGGATGGAGCATGGTTAATACTCTGTCTTCTTCCATACTGTTTTCTTTCACAATTTTATTTCTTCTTTTTTCCCCCTGTATTCCTGTTTAAGTTATATTCCTTCTCTCCCTTACTCCCCTTACACTTTTGCATTTTTCTCCACTCTAAACGTATATATTCAAAGTATTTTAACAGCTATACTACCACTGCTTTTCACAACAATCCTGTAATGGAAGAAAAAATTTCAGCCGCATTTACCTGTGAGAGAAGCTGATATGCAGAGATGTTCTACAACCACGCAGGGCACAAAGGCAGTATCAGGACCAGGTTCCCAGATGCATGAGGACAAGAAGAACCTTAGTGCCTTTCACTGTTTTAAAGCCTTGATAAGAAAACCAGTTTCACAGCCAGAAAGCAGGTTGTCAATGTACTTAAATTCATCCACCCACCCATCTATCACCATACATATCTATCCAGCAGAGGATGTTACTCTTGACGCTGAAATGACAGAGGTAAAAAGATCCAATGGTCCCTGCCGTTAAAGAACTCACAACATGTTATGTGAGACACACTTTGGCAGATCCTATGGGGGAAATAATGAAGAATGAGGCACTATTCTAAAGAAGTGTGCCCCTAGGGTGGAGATGCGCAGGTGCACTTATTAATGGAGAGGTCATTCGAGTAGAATGACCAAGACTTGATACCAAAGGTCTTGAACTGTGTGTGACTTTGGCAAGTTATTCTCCTTGAGATTTTAGGCAGAGGAAATAACATATTGGGGAGGAAGAGTTAGGGTTAGGGTCAACAACTACATTTAAGTACTATGAGAGTTCTAGCTCTTCCATTCTTTTCTAATTGATGTTACATAAATTCTCTCTCCTAGCTCCTATCCCTACCCCCTGCGCGCCCAGAATATGGAAACAGACACATTTTATATTAAGTTTACATGCATGAATAATATCTGCAATTAAAGCTATTAAGTCCACTGAATTCAGTATTCCCAGACCATTTTTATATTGCCCTTTCTGCTAATTGGTGCCCAAGGAAATGGATGTGACACAGGATCTGGAAAATACAGCAGAAAACCAAACCAAACTAACTGCAGCAAAAAACATGGATGGTTTAAAAAAGAAATTAGTTACCTTACAGAGTCTTCTTTAGACATACTGTATTTATTGACATGCTAAATGAGGCCAAGATGAGCAAGGGAAATACTGATTAAGAGAATAGAACTGAATTTTAAATTCCAGTTTAAAAATAAAAAGAGCTAATAAGAATTAATGGTGCTGAAGGAATCGATGAGAACGAGTAATCTATTTTTAAATAGTGCAAAACAATATGACTATGTATTAGATTGCTGTAAGTGAGCAAATGAATAGGAAATAAGATTTACATTTTCTAGGAAATTGTAAATCTTGACAGTGAGTTTCAAAGAATCCTTTTTTTGCCAAAATGTCTACATTTTATACTGATAGGTCACATTGTTGGCCCTGCCCCACCCCAAACACACAACTCTATCCATTGTCATTTTGATTTGGGTCATGATTAACACCCAGAATATTTCATCTTCGAAATCCGTTAAGAATGTAAACGTTTTAACCAGAGCTTCCTACAAGTATAAGTAGTTCTGCCTAGGCTTTAGGAATAAGTCGACTGGAGCTAGGGATATTTAACCTGGAGAAGAGAAGAATTAGGGGAATATAGTAAGTATGTTTTAAAAAGTGAAAAATTAGCCTGTGGAAGGAAGATGAGTTTTATAATTTGGGACATCAGAAAATAGAATCAGCACCAGTAGATAAAGGTTGAAGAGAACAGTGTGGTTCATAAAAAGGAAGAACTGTCTAATAATTAAGCGTGATTGAAGCTGAATGGCTTGGAGGTGGCCAGTTCCCTGTCCTTGGAGGCGTCTTTGCAAATGCTCAGTAGCCACTGAGTTGGAGTGTATGAGAAGAGATTGTGACAGATGGAAGAGTAAAGTAGAGCAGCATTTTGAAAACTGTGGGCTATACCACATTAAAGGATGTGGAAGCAAATGAATGGATCTTGCACAGCATTTTAAAAGGAATATGTTAATTGTTTTTACAAAAAGTAGTCATTCACGTTTATTGCAGATAATATACAAATATAGGTAAATTTAAAAAATAATCCAGAAACAGTATTATAGAGAAAATCATTTTAATCACTGTACTTTCTTTTAACACTTTTCTGTCTTGTAGATATATGTCTAAGCATATCTATTACCTATCTATATATGTAGGTGTGCATATTAAATGCATATTTAAATATATGTATACATTTCTAAATACACTTAAAAAAATTATTTTTTTTATTGCCTGCACCGTGTGCCTTGCCGGATCTTAGTTCCCCAACCAGGGATTGAACTCAGGGCTGTCAGTGAAAACCTGCAGTCCTAACCACTGGACTGCCAGGGAATTCCCAACATTTGAAATATATATTTTTCTTCACGTTTGGAGGGCTAAAAAGCCCTATAAGATATTTTAAATTAATGCCGCCCTGGTAAAAATGTGGGAAGTCCTGTGCTTTGCACTCTACATATATTGTTTTGCCTAGTTTTTATATCCACAGTGAGGTAAATATTATGCCCAGTTTACATATGAGGATGCTAAGGATTAGAAAGATTGGTTTTGTAATCTGGGTAATTTATCAAAGTCAAACCAGTAGTATCTGGCCTGGAATTTGAACTAAATGTGTTCTAAACCACTGGCTGTAGTGCCTGGGGTTTGCCAGGAAGGGAAGCGGAGTCTGCAGGCTGGAGCCTGCAGGGTGTGTTTTGTGGCTTCGCGTATATGCGGGGGCGGGGGGGGGGGGGGCGCTGCTGATGGTAAATACAGGTCCACATGGAAGGGCAGTAAGAGGATAGGCTGGGATGCGCTGAGGGTCGCGGTGGCCCAGAGAATGGCAGAATCAGGCCCAAAAAGCTCCTCCCATCACCCCTCGTCCAAGAGGAAGCCGAGTCTCGGGGATCTCGCGAGTTCTTAGGAGGCTGGCGGGATTGGCCTGGGAGGAGGAACACCTGGGTGCCTCACGTGCTGAAGTCTGTTTCTCCCAGACGCTTTAGAAGGGAGTCCGGCTCACACCGCCTACCAAGCAAACACCACCTACCAAGCGAACACCTCCTGTGGCTACCTCCCATGCTGCCGTCCGCAGGGCGTCCCGGCGGCAGCGGCCTCTTGCCCAGCCCTCCCCAGCTGTCGAGGATCTGTCTCTGGCCGGTGGGTGTACAGGGGCAGTACCACCCAAGGCCCGAGTGGGAGAGTGAACTGCCTGAGCTTGGGCTGCAAGTCTGTCGACTTCTGGGAGGCAAAAGGGCCAGGGCAGCCACCCAGGCTGCTGGTGTGGGCCACTGGAGGCCCCATCTGATGTCTGCCAGGTCCAAGGCTGCAGCAACCTGAGCAGGCCATGCCACTGCATGTCCTCCGGGCTGTTGTTCCTCCGCGCTGCGCCCGGAAGCAGTGACGGGCCTAGGAGTTGGCTCCGGAGACCACAGCTTCCTGTTCCTGGAACCTTTACCCTGAAGAAGAGCCTCAGGCAATTGCTCTCTGTTTCTGGAAATGTAAGTTCGTTCGGTTCCTATGGAAAACAGTGTGGAGTTTTCTCCAAAAATTAAAAATAGAGCTGCCATGTGATCCAGCAGTTCCACTTCTGGGTATATGTCCAAAGGAAAATGGTTGGAATTATCAGTTTATTTTTTTTTTCCTTTTTTTCCTATTTTTTTCCTTTTATTTTAGCCATTCTAATAGATGTGTGGAGGTAGCTTATTCTGGTTTTAATTTGCATTTCTCTAATGACTAATGATGCGGAACACTTTTTCATTTCCCTATTTGTCATTCATATAACTGCTTTGGTATAGTTTTTGTTCATATATTTTACTCATTTTTAAAAATGTGCTTTATTTTCTTATTGAGTTTTCAGAGTTCTTTATATACTAGATGCAGGTCCTTTAATAGTTATATAATTTGCAAGCATTTTCCCAGTATGTGGCCTATTTTTAAGTCTCTTAACAGTGTCTTTTGAAGAGTAGCTGTTCTTAATTTTACTTAAGTTCAGTGTATAAGTTTTTCTTTTGCACACCTCACTTTTGTGTTATATCTAAGAAGTCTTTGTTCAACTCAAGGTTAAAAAGATTTTCTCCTGTGGTTTCTTCTGAAAGTTATATAGTTTCAGGTTTTACGTTTAGGTTTACGATCCATTTGAAAACAATTTTTGTATAAGGTGTGATATATAGATTGCGATTCATTCATTTGGCTTATGAATATTCATTTATGCCAGCACCATTTGTTGAAAAGACTATCATTTTTCCATTGAATTACCTTTGCACTTTTGCAGAAAATGAATTGATCATACATGTGGCTCTATTTGTGGACTATTTATTTATTCCATTGATCTATATATCTAGCATTTTAATGGAATAAATATACTAGAAAAATAAAGAAAAGAGAAATGAAGGAAAGGAAATAAAACATGAGAGGAAAGAAGGGAAGGGAAGGGAAAACAAAGGAAAATATAAGTATGTATCTCTCCTGGTAAGGGCAAATGTTATTTCATGAAACTTCTTGTTCAGTTAAATGTGTGTGTGTGTGCGTGTGTGTGTGTGTGTGTCTACTGAATCATCCTGTATAGTACTTTTGAGGTTTCAGTCACAACTAGGGAAATACTGAATTAGATGTCTTTTTCTCCTCTCATCTAAGACCTCTAAGATAGATGCCTTAGTGGTTTGATCTCATTCTGGCTCTTCCCCCTCACCTGTAAATACATTGCATGAAAGATGAACAGCTGAAATGATAGAATATTTAAGATTTGAATATATTTGAGATAATGGAAATGGGTAATGTGCTCAATAAGGACTATATTCTCATTTAGAAAATCCTACCCATGCTTTACATGTATGCCCTTAGGAAAATTAACCCCATCCCTTTTATTTGTTTTCTGCAATCCATCAGTCCATCAATAGATAATCTCCCAGTTCTACTTTTGTTCTCTTCAATGGTTCATGAAGTTTGCAATTCTTTCTGCCTTTCCCTCAACACGTGTGTTCCCCTTCTTCTACAATAACTGACCTCATGATTAGACAAATGTCATTTAGGAAAAAAAATGCATTCGCGTGTGTCAATGTGATTATGTTCTTACTGATGGTATATAGGGTGAAGTGTCATGTGACAGATTCAGAGCTTTTTAATTTATTTTTTCCTTGAATGAAGTACTGTCATGAATACTACGCTCTGTTTCATTCTTTCCTTTTTAATCTTTTCTAGTGACTAGATTGAGCATGCGAGCTTGCAAATTTGAAGATGAAGCTCACACCCACCAGTGCTGAAAGAAGCCTGAGTTGCTGAGAATTTCATAGAGTGAAACTGTCATTCCAACTACTGGCAGCATAACACTGTTCATTTAGGTAAGAAACACTCAACTTAGATCCTGGTTTTTTAAAATTTATTTTATTGAAGTATAGCTGATTTTTTTTTTTTTTTTGGCGGTATGCGGGCCTGTCACTGTTGTGGGCTCTCCCGTTGTGGAGCACAGGCTCCGGACGCGCAGGCTCAGCGGCCATGGCTCACGGGCCCAGCCGCTCCGCGGCATGTGGGATCTTCCCGGAACGGGGCACGAACCCGTGTCCCCTGCATTGGCAGGTGGACTCTCAATCACTGTGCCACCAGGGAAGCCCTATAGCTGATTTTTGATGTTGTGTTAGTTTCTGGTGTACAGCAAAGTGATTCAGTTACTCATATATGTATGTTATATATATAATATGTATTCTTTTTCATATTCTTTTCCATTATGATTTATTACAGGATATTGAGTATAGTTCCCTGTGCTATACAGTAGGACCTTGTTGTTTATCTATTTTATATATAATTGTTTGCACTGCTAATCCCAAACTCCCAGTCCATCCCTCCCCTGCCAACCCACCTCCCCAACCACTAGTCTGTTCTCTATGTCTGTGAGTCTGTTTCTGTTCGTAGATAAGTTCATTTGTGTCATATTTTAGATTCCACATATAAATGATGTCATATGGTATTTGTCTCTCTCTTTCTGACTTCACTTAGTATGATAACCTTTAGATCCATCCATGTAGCTGCAGATGGCATTATTTCTTTTTTTTATGACTGAGTAATATTCCATTGTGTGTTTCCTCTTTATCCATTCATCTGTTGAAGGATATTTAGTTTGTTTCCATGCATTTTAAATAGTGCTGCCATGTATCTTTTTTGAATTACAGTTTTGTCCAGATGTATGCCCAGGAGTGGAATTACTGGATCATATGGCAACTCTATTTATAGTTTTTTGAGGAACCTCCATAACTGTTTTCCACAGTGGCTGCACCAATTTACATTCCCACCAACAGTGTACGAGGGTTCCCTTTTCTCCACACCCTCTCCAGCATTTGTTATTTGTAGGCTTTTTAATGATGGGCATTCTGACCAGTGTGAGGTGGTACCTCATTTTGAACTGCATTTCTCTAATAATTAGTGATGTTGACCATCTTTTCATGTGCCTGTTGGCCATCATATGTCTTCTTTGGGGAAATATCTATTCAGATCTTCTTCCCATTTTTTTGATTGGGTTGTTTGTTTTCTGTTATTCAGTTTCATGAGCTGTTTGTACATTTTGGAAATTAAGCCCTTGTTGGTCGCATCATTTGCAGATATTTTCTCCCAGTCTGTAGGGAGTCTTTTCATCTTGTTTATTGTTTCCTTTGCTGTTCAAAAGCTTGTAAGTTTGATTAGGTCCCATTTGTTTATTTTTACTTGTATTTCTGTTGCACTGGTAGACTGACCTAAGAAAACATTGGTATGATTTATGTCAGAGAAAGTTTTGCCTATATTCTCTTCTAGGAGTTAAATCTTATTTTATTTTATTTTTTTAGTGAATTTAGGTTTTTCTGTTACTTACAATGACACAGTCATCATCCCTTGACAGTATCCTGATGTCCCCTCACCACTGTACATGATCCCTGTGTTTTCCCCACCTATATACATCATCACACCACACTGATGCCGGTTTAGACCAACGGAACTTGGAGTCGACTGTGATTCTTCTCTCTCCTCATTCAATCCATCAGCAGAATCTCTGTATTCAGCCTTCACAGCATGTGTGGAAACCACCTTTTTCTTATCCTTTGAACGTGGCCTGAGCCATCATCATCTCTCCTGTAGACTGTTACAGTTACCCTACAGGGGGTCTCTCCTCTTCTACAATTGCTCCTTTAATTCAGTTCTCATCAGGACAAGCAGAGGGGGGCTTCTTGAAATCATAGGACATCACTGCACCCTCTGTTCCAACCCTGCCAAGGGCTCCAGTCTCATTCAGTTAATCCAGAGCTCTTAGAATTGCTTAAAGATGCCAGTTTTTCTGACCCCCTTATTTCTCTACCGTCTTCTCCTCTGTTTTCTCTTTTTCTCTGATTTCTGTCCACCCTGGCCTGCCTGCTGTTTTCTCTGCCAGATACCCTCTTACCCCAGATACACTCATAGTTCACTCTTTTCCTCCTTTCAGGTCTCTGCTTAGATGTAAACTCATCTGAGAGGTTTTTTTCACTTACATAAAATATTATCCCTTACAACACTTTACATCTCATACCTTTTCCATATTTTTTACAACACTTAACCTCACAGACATTATCTTTTTAAATTCATATATTGACTCTCACAGACAGCAGGGTTTTGTGTTGTTCACTGATGTATCTGCAGTACTTAGAACAGTGTTTGGCATGTATGGTATCCACTCAAAAAAACATTTGTTGAGTGAATGAATAAATGGATAAGAAGATGATGGGTTGTATACTTTTGAAGCACAACTGCTATAATCATGAATTGTTTCTACCTACAAAGTCTTGAGGAATTAATTTACCTGTGACCCTCAAGTTCCTCCTCTCTCAAGTGGGCATAATAATACTTACCCGAGCATCCTGATGTGAGAATTAAATAAAATTATCCTAGTAAAAAATGTTCATGCACAAGGCCCTTTACAAAGAGATTCAGTAAAAGTTGGACAAATCAGTGAATGTTGAAAAGAATGTAACCAAAGGCATCTAATGATTTTGAGGGAAAGTATCTTGCAAGATTTTCCAGGCTAATGACATGAGTAAATTCAGATAATCTCCAAGCATTAAAGAATTTACAGTGCCTTAATTCAGTTCTCCAAAGCATTAAACATCCATGATTAAGAAATGTCTGTGTGTCTTATGACTTAACAAATGAACGGTATTTCTGGTAAATCTGCAGCGTTTGGCTGGAGGCTTGGGAGCCTTTGTGGCTCTTGGCTAACCTCCTGAGAGCAATCTTGGTGAGGGATTGACACTTCCCAAGGAGTACCTTGTTCCCAGGGAAAGCTGCTGTAGTTTTTAACATGCAGAGATGGCCCTTTTATTGCTCTATTCACATGGAACGTTCCTCCCTTGGGAGTGCAGTCAGCTCAGATCTGAGCCCTTTTCCACCACAGTAATCCTGAGATAAATTAATTTGGAAACCTTCCTGTCATCCCCGACATCCTTGTCAGTCTTCATCTCCTCTGCTGGACTCCTTTCTCCCTCACCTCCTGGCCCATGCTCTTCTAGTCTTTCTGTTTTGTCTCTAGTTCTGTCCACTTCTTCCATCTTGAGACTTTCCATTGAACCCAAAGAAACCCGCTTTTCCTCCTTAACAGCTTGAAATTTCTCTTCTCCTTCTGGTATTAACATATACATTTTTCTCTAATGATGACATTTGCCCCCTGAAGTTATCTCAAGCTTGTGCTGCTTATGCTTTTGTACTTCATATACCCCAGGCTTTGGAGGTAGGTTGGAATTTCTCATCAGGTTTTGCCATAGGACCTTCTGCTCTGATGGAAGTGTTTACTATATTTCCATGCTGTCCAACATGGTAGCCACAAGGTAAACATGACTGTGGAGCACTTGGAAGGTGTTTAGTGTCACTTAGGAAGTGATTTTTTAATTTTACTTGATTAATTTAAATTGAATGGTCAAAAATGGCTACTGTCTACAATATTGGGCATCACAGTCCTAGACCCTTTCTCCTCCACCTTCAAGTAAAAGGATACATTTGATTCTAGAGATAACACCCTCTACCCTTTAACCTCTAACTGATTCAGTTAATCAGCTAACTGATCAGTTCTTTGTTTCCTGGTTTGCTGTCATGTATTCAATTTTAAGTCCTACCGTTACTCTGGGTAACTTCAACTTACACACATGTAACGCCTGTTCAATGCCTGATGCCCCAATTCTTTTTTTTTTTTTTTTTTTTTTGTGGTACGCAGGCCTCTCACTGTTGTGGGCTCTCCCGTTGCGGAGCACAGGCTCCGGACGCGCAGGCTCAGCGGCCATGGCTCACGGGCCCAGCTGCTCTGCGGCATGTGCGATCTTCCCGGACCGGGGCATGAACCCATGTCCCCTGCATTGGCAGGCAGACTCTCAACCAGTGCGCCACCAGGGAAGTCCTGATGCCCCAATTCTTAATGTTCTTACATTTAATTTACTCTGCCCCATAAGTTACTCCCACCTGAAATGTTAAAGTCAAACCATGTCATCTTCTGACAACCTGCAACATAGCTGAGAGGAGAAAGGTTAGATAATGACGTTGTTTGCCTCTTAGATGGCCCATCTACTAGGAAGTGTTCCCTGGTGCTTCAGTTTATATTTAGAAATCTTCCCTAGTATAAACCACCACCAACCTGGTCCATGACATTGCAGCACTTAATACTATTCCAACATAATACACTGTAGCATTTAACAGCACTGACTGTAGCTACCTCTTGACTTCTCTATCTTCCCATTAGAACATGGGAATAAAACTTTCTTACTTACGTACTACTGCAGAACAATCACGTATAAGGTTCTCAATAAATGACTGAAGTTATGAGTTAGTGAATGAATGGACTCATTTGCTGAAGAGAGGAGGGACAGTGACTTATAAACAGATCCCTGAAAACTACCTGAGACTCAGAGGAATTATGGACAGTGATCTGAATAAAGAAATAGGGCTGTATTCCATCTCCTGGTAATCACAGAGATCCAGGCTGGATCACAGATATATTAGGGTAGTCTCTTCTTGATGAAGATGTGTATTTATAACTAGAACTTTATCTACCAGATCAATTTTATAGGTGATGATTAGTAATTTCATCAGACTTAGAGCTATTACAGAGTTCTTAACTCAAGTTTCACAGCTTTTATTAGAACTTACACTTTTGGATTTTCTTGGTTGATTTTTTTTGTCTGTTAATTTTTTAAAACCACTTTATTGAGATATTATTGACATAAAAAAAGCTGTACATATTTAATATATACGATATTATAAGTTTGGAGATAAGTATAATATATGCTGTGAAACCATCACCACAGTCAAGATCATAAACATCCGTTACCATCAGAAGTTTCTCCTGTCTTTATTTTTGTGTGTATATGATAAGAACACAACATAAAATCTATATGCTCTTAGCAATTTTTAATTATACATCACAGGTTTGTTTACTATAGGCACTATGCTGTGCAGAAGACCTCTAGGACTCGTTTATCTTGCATAACTGAGATTTTGTTCTCTTCAACCAATACCCCCTCATTTCCCCATTCCCCCCCACCCCTAGTAACCATCATTCTACTCTCTGCTTCTACGAGTTTGACTTTTTAGATTACCCGTGTAAGTGGGAGCATATAGTATTTGATCTTCTGTGACTGGCTTATTTTACTTAGCATAATGTCTTCTAGGTTCATGTATATTGTCACAAATGGTAGGATTTCTTTCTTTTTTAATATTCCATTGCATGTAAATACCATGTTTTCTTTATCCATTCATTCATTAGTGGACATTTAGATTGCTTTCATGTCTTGGCTATTGTGAATAATGCTGCAGTGAACCTGGGGGGTGCAGATAGCTCTTTGAGGTAGTGTTTTCATTTCTTTTGGATATATGCCCTCAAGTGAGATTGCTAGATCATGTGGTAGCTCTATTTTTAATATTTTGAGGAACCGCTATACTGTTTTCCATTGTGGCTATACCAGTTTATATTCTTAATAGTGTACAAATTTTCCCTTTTCTCCACATCCTCATCAGTACTTGATACCCATTGTGTTTTGCTTTTTTTAAAAAATAGCCATCCTAACAGGTGAAAAGGTGTGAGGTAATATCTCACTGTGGTTTTGCTTTGCATTTTCCTCATGATTAGTGATATTGAACACTGTTTCATATACCTGTTGATCATTTGTATGTCTTCTTTCGAGAAATGTCTGTTTAGATCCTTTGCCCATTTTTTAATTGGGTTTTTTAGTTTTTGTTTGTTTTGTTTTTTTCTTTTTCCTTTTTAAAGATTTTTTTGATGTGGACCATTTTTAAAGTCTTTATTGAATTTGTTAACAGTATTGCTTCTGTTTTGTGCTTTGGCTTTTTCGCCGCGAGGCATGCGGGATCCTATCTCCCTAACCAGGGATCGAACCCACACCTCTTGCATTGGAAGGTGAAGTCTTAACCATTGGAAGCCAGGGAAGTCCCACTTTTTTTCTTTTGCTCTTTTTTTTTTTTTTTGCGGTACGTGGGCCTCTCACTGTCGTGGCCTCTCCCGTTGCGGAGCACAGGCTCCAGACACGCAGGCTCAGCGGCCATGGCTCACGGGCCCAGCCGCTCCATGGCATGTGGGATCTTCCCAGACCAGGGCACGAACCCCTGTCCCCTGCATCGGCAGGTGGACCCTCAACCACTGCACCACCAGGGAAGCCCTCTTTTGCTCTTTTGTTTAATTTTTTTTTTATTGTGGTAAAAGTCACATAATATAAAACATACTATTTTAACCATATTTAACTGTACAGTTCAGTGGCACTAAATACATTCACATTGTTGCACAACTCTCACCATCATCCATCTTCCAAATTTTTCACCTTCCTAAACTGAAACTCTATCCCCATTAAACACTAACTCCCCATTCCCCTCCCCAGCCTCTGACCCTTGGCATCTACCAGTGTACTTTCTGACTCTGTCAGTTTGACTATTCCAGGTACCTCGTATAAGTGGAATCAAACAGTATTTGTCTGTGCCTAATGTATACTGGAATGCATTTTTAAGGTTATCTTAATATATGTCCTGCAAACAGATTGTACCTCTTTTTTTCCCCTGTGTTATACAGTAGGCCCTCACCAGCCATCTACATCATAACTAGTAGTGTACATACGTCAATCCCAATCTCCCCGTTCATCCCACCCCCTCTCCCCCCTTGGTGTCTATATTTTTATTCTCTATGTCTGTGTCTCTGTTTCTGCTTTGCAAATAAATTCCACAGATATGCGTTAATCTGTGATAATTATTTTTCTCTTTCTGACTTATTTCACTCTGTATGACAGTGTCTACGTCCATCCACATCTCTGAAATAACTCAATTTCATTCGTTTTTATGGCTGAGTAATATTCCATTGCATATATGTACCACATCTTCTTTATCCATTCATCTGTTGATGGCCATTTAGGTTGCTTCCATGTCTTGGCTATTGTAAATAGCACTGCAATGAACATTGGGGTGCATGTATCCTTTTGAACCATGTTTTTCTCCAGATATATGCCCAGGAGTGGTATTGCAGGATCATATGGTACCTCTATTCTTAGTTTCTTAAGCAACCTCCATACTGTTCTCCATAGTGGCTGTATCAATTTACATACCCACCAACAGTGTAAGAGGGTTCCCTTTTCTCTACACCGTCTCAAGCATTTATTGTTTGTAGATTTTTTGATGATGGCCATTCGGACCTGTGTGAGGTGGTACCTCATTGTAGTTTTGATTTGCATTTCTCTAATGATTAGTGATGTTGAGCATTCTTTCATGTGTTTGTTGGCAGTCTGTATATCTTCTTTGGAGAAATGTCTATTTAGGTCTTCTGCCCATTTTTTTTTTCAGTATGTGGGCCTCTCACTGTTGTGGCCTGTCCTGTTGTGGAGCACAGGCTCCGGACGTGCAGGCTCAGCGGCCATGGCTCACGGGCCCAGCCACTCCGCGGCATGTGGGATCTTCCCGTACCGGGGCACGAACCTGTGTCCCCTGCATCGGCAGGTGGACTCTCAACCACTGCGCCACCAGGGAAGCCCTTCTGCCCATTTTTTGATTGTGTTGCTTGTTTTGTTGATATAGAGCTGCATGAGCTGTTTGCATATTTTGGAGATTAATCCCTTGTTAGTTGCTTTGTTTGAAAATATTTACTCCCATTCTGAGGGTTGTCTTTTCCTTTTGTTTATGGTTTCCTTTGCTGTGCAAAACTTTTAAGGTTACTTAGGTCCCATTTGTTTATTTTTGTTTTCATTTTCATTACTCTAGTAGGTGGGTCACAAAAGATCTTGCTGTGATTTATGTCACAGAATCTTCTGCCAATGTTTTCCTCTGAAAGTTTAATAGTGTCCAGCCTTACATTTAGAACTTTAATCCATTTTGAGTTTATTTTTGTGTATGGTGTTAGAGAGTGTACTAATTTCGTTCTTTTACATGTAACTGCAATTTTCCCAGCACCACTTGTTGAAGAGAATGTCCTTTCTCCATTGTATATCTTTGCCTGCTTTGTCATAGATGAGGTGACCATAGATGCGTGGGTTTATCTCTGGGCTTTCTATCCTGTTCCATTGATCTATATTTCTGTTTTTGTGCCAATACCACACTGTCTTGATTACTGTAACTTTGTAGTATAGTCAGAAGTCAGGGAGCCTGATTCCTCCAGCTCTGTTTTTCTTTCTCGACATTGCTTTGGCTATTTGGGGTCTTATGTGTGTCCATAAAAATTGTAAAATTTTTTGTTATAATTGTGTGAAAAATGCTGTTGCTGTTGGTAATTTGATAGGGATTGCACTGAATCTGTAGATTGCTTTGGGTATATAGTCATTTTGACAATATTGATTCATCCAATCCAAGAACATAGCATATCTCTCCATCTGTTTGTGTCATCTCTGATTTCTTTCATCAGTGTCTTTCAGTTTTCTGACAACAGGTCTTTGCCCTCCTTAAGTAGGTTTATTCCTAGGTATTTTAATCTTTTTGTTGCAGTGGTAAATGAGATTGTTTCCTTAATTAATCTTTTTGATCTTTCATTGTTAGTGTATAGGAATGCAAGAGATTTCTGTGCATTAATTTTGTATCCTGCAACTTTACCAAATTCAGTGATTGGCACCAGTAATTTTCTGGTGGCATCTTTAGGATTTTCTGTGTATAGTATCATGTCATCTGCAAACAGTGACAGTTTTACTTCTTCTTTTCCGATTTGGATTCCTTTTATTTTTTTTTCGTCTCTGATTGCTGTGGCTAAAACTTCCAAAACAATGTTGAATAATAGTGGTGAGAGTAGGCACCCTTGTCTTGTCCCTGATCTTAGGGGAAATTGTTTCAGTTTTTCACTATTGAGAATGATGTTGGCTGTGAGTTTCTCTTATATGGCCTTTATTATGTTGAGGTAAGTTCCCTCTATGCCTACTTTCTGGAGGGTTTTTATCATAAATGGGTGTTGAATTTTGTTGAAAGCGTTTTCTGCATCTGTTGAGATGATCATATGGTTTTTATTCTTCAATTTGTTAATGTGGTGTATCCCATTGATTGATTTGCATATATTGGAGAATCCTTGACTCCCTGGGGTAAATCCCACTTGATCATAATGTATGATCCTTTTTTTTTTTAATTTGAAATTGACATGATAAATTTTTATTTTTTAATTTTATATATATATATTTTATTTTTTTAACATCTCTATTGGAGTATAATTGCTTTACAATGGTGTGTTAGTTTCTGCTTCATAATAAAGTGAATCAGTTATACATATACATATGTTCCCATATCTCTTCCCTCTTGCGTCTCCTTCCCTCCTATCTTCCCTATGCCACCCCTCTAGGTGGTCACAAAGCACTGAGCTGATCTACCTCTGCTCTTCAGCTGCTTCCCACTAGCTATCTATTTTACGTTTGGTACTCTATTTATGTCCATGCCACTCTCTCGCTCTGTCACAGCTTACCCTTCCCCCTCCCCATATCTTCAAGTCCGTTCTCTAGTAGGTCAGTGTCTTTATTCCCGTCTTACCCCTAGGTTTTTCATGACTTTTTTTTTTTCCTTAGATTCCATATATATGTGTTAACTTACGGTATTTGTTTTTTTCTTTCTGACTTACTTCACTCTGTACAGACTCTGGGTCCATCCACCTCACTACAAATAACTCAATTTCGTTTCTTTTCATAGCTGAGTAATATTCCATTGTATATATATGCCATATCTTCTTTATCCATTCATCTGTTGCTGGACACTTAGGTTGCTTCCATGTCCTGGCTATTGTAAATAGAGCTGCTGTGAACATTTTGGTACATGAGTTTTTTTTGTTTTTTACATCTTTATTGGAGTATAATTGCTTTACAATGGTGTGTTAGTTTCTGCTTTATAACAAAGTGAATCAGCTATACATATACATATGTTCCCATATCTCTTCCCATAAAGTTCCAAAACTATGTTGAATAATAGTGGTGAGAGTGGGCAACCTTGTCTTGTTCCTGATCTTAGTGGAAATGGTTTCAGTTTTTCACCATTGAGGACGATGATGGCTGTGGGTTTGTCATATATGGCCTTTATTATGTTAAGGAAAGTTCCCTCTGTGCCTACGTTCTGCAGGTTTTTGTCATAAATGGGTGTTGAATTTGTCGAAAGCTTTCTCTGCATCTATTGAGATGATCATATGGTTTTTCTCCTTCAGTCTTTAAATATGGTGTATCACGTTGATGGATTTGCATATATTGAAGAATCCTTGCATTCCTGGAATAAACCCCACTTGATCATGATGTATGATCCTTTTAATGTGCTGTTGGATTCTGTTCACTAGTATTTTGTTGAGGATTTTTGCATCCATGTTCATCAGTGACATTGGCCTGTAGTTTTCTTTCTTTGTGACATCTTTGTCTGGTTTTGGTATCAGGGTGATGGTGGCCTCGTAGAATGAGTTTGGGAGTGTTCCTCCCTCTGCTATATTTTGGAGAAGTTTTAGAAGGATAGGTGTTATCTCTTCTCTAATTGTTTGATAGAATTCGCCTGTGAAGCCATCTGGTCCTGGGCTTTTGTTTGTTGGAAGCTTTTTAATCACAGTTTCAATTTCAGTGTTTGTGTTTGGTCTGTTCATATTTTCTATTTCTTCCTGATTTAGTCTTGGCAGGTTGTGCATTTCTAAGAATTTGTCCATTTCTTTCAGGTTGTCCATTTTATTGGCATAGAGTTGCTTGTAGTAATCTCTCATGATCTTTTGTATTTCTGCAGTGTCAGTTGTTACTTCTCCTTTTTCATTTCTAATTCTATTGATTTGAGTCTTCTTCCTTTTTTTTTGATCAGTCTGGCTAATGGTTTATGAATTTTGTTTATCTTCTCAAAGAACCAGCTTTTTGTTTTACTGATCTTTGCTGTCGTTTCCTTCATTTCTTTTACATTTATTTCTGATCTGATCTTTATGATTTCTTTCCTTCTGCTAACTTTGGGGTTCTTTTGTTCTTCTTTCTCTAATTGCTTTAGGTGCAAGGTTAGGTTGTTTATTCGAGATGTTTCCTGTTTCTTAAGGTAAGATTGTATTGCTATAAACTTCCCTCTTAGAACTGGTTTTGCTGCATCCCATAGGTTTTGGGTCGTTGTGTCTCCATTATCATTTGTTTCTAGGTATTTTTTTACTCCCTGTGATTTCTTCAGTGATCACTTCGTTATTAAGTAGTGTATTGTTTAGCCTCCATGTGTTTGTATTTTTTACAGATCTTTTCCTGTAATTGATATCTAGTCTCATAGTGTTGTGGTCAGAAAAGATACTTGATACAATTTCAGTTTTATTAAATTTACCAAGGCTTGATTTGTGACCCAAGATATGATCTATTCTGGAGAATGTTCCATAAGCAGTTGAGAAGAAAGTGTATTCTGTTGTTTTTGGATGGAATGTCCTATAAATATCAATAAAGTCCATCTTGTTTAATGTATCATTTAAAGCTTGTGTTTCCTTATTTATTTTCATTTTGGATGATCTGTCCATTGGTGAAAATGAGGTGTTAAAGTCCCCTACTATGAATGTGTTACTGTTATTTTCCCTTTTTATGGCTGTTAGTATTTGCCTTATGTATTGAGGTGCTCCTATGTTGGGTGCATAAATATTTACAATTGTGATATCTTCTTCTTGGATCGATCCCGTGATCATTATGTCGTGTCCTTTTTTGTCTCTTGTAATAGTCTTCATTTTAAAGTCTATTTTGTCTGATGTGAGAATTGCTACTCTAACTTTCTTTTGATTTCAATTTGCATGGAATATCTTTGTCCATCCCCTCACTTTCAGTCTGTATGTGTCCCTAGGTCTGAGGTGGGTCTCTTGTAGATAGCATATATATGGGTCTCATTTTTGTATCCATTCAGCCGGTCTGTCTTTTGGTGGGAGAATTTAATACATTTACATTTAAGGTGATTATTGATATGTATGTTCCTATTCCCATTTTCTTAATTGTTTTGGGTTTGTTATTGTAGGTCTATTCCTTCTCTTGTGTTTCTTGCCTAGAGATGTTCCTTTAGCATTTGTTGTAAAGCTGGTTTGGTGGTGCTGAACTCTCTCAGCTTTTGCTTGGCTGTAAAGGTTATAATTTCTCCATCAAGTTTGATTGAGATCCTTGCTGGGTAGAGTAATCTTGGTTGTAGGTTTTTCTCCTTCATCACTTTAAATATGTCCTACCAGTCCCTTCTGGCTTGCAGAGTTTCTGCTGAAAGATCAGCTGTTAACCTTATGGGGATTTCCTTGTGTGTTATTTGTTATTTTTCCGTTTCTGTTTTCTTTGTATTTAATATTTGATAGTTTGATTAATATGTGTCTTGGCGTGTTTCTCCTTGGATTTATCCTGTATGGGACTCTCTCTGTGCTTCCTGGACTTTATTAACTATTTCCTTTCCCATATTAGGGAAGTTTTCAACTATAATCTCTTCAAATATTTTCTCAGTCCCTTTTATTTTTCTTTTCTTCTTCTGGGACCCCTGTAATTCGAATGTTGGTGCGTTTAATGTTGTCCCAGCGGTCTCTGAGACTGTCCTCAATTCTTTTCATTCTTTTTTATTTATTCTGCTCTGCAGTAGTTATTTCTACTAGTTTTATCTTCTAGGTCACTTATCCGTTCTTCTACCTCAGTTACTCTGCTATTGCTCCCTTCTAGAGTATTTTTAACTTCATTTATTGTGTTGTTCACCATTGCTTGTTTCCTCTTTAGTTCTTCTAGGTCCTTGTTAAATGATTCCTGCATTTTCTCTGTTCTATTTCCAAGATTTTGGATCATCTTTACTATCATTATTCTGAATTCTTTTTCAGGTAGACTGCCTATTTCCTCTTCATTTGTTAGGTCTGGTGAGTTTTTACCTTTCTCCTTCATCTGCTATGTGTTTTTCTGTCTTCTCATTTTGCTTATCTTACTGTGTTTTGGGGTCTTCTTTTTGCAGGCTGCAGGTTTGTAGTTCCCGTTGTTTTTGGTGTCTGTCTCCAGCGGCTATATTTGGTTCAGTGGGTTGTGTAGGCTTCCTTGTGGAGGGGACTAGTGCATGTGTTCTGGTGGATGAGGCTGGATCTTGTCTTTGTGGTGGGCAGGTCCACGTGTGGTGGTGTGTTTTGGGGTGTCTGTGGCCTTATTATGGTTTTAGGCAGCCTCTCTGCTAATGGTTGGGGTTGTGTTCCTGTTTTGGTAGTTTTGTTTGGCATAGGGTGTCTAGCACTGTAGCTTGCTGGTTGTTGAGTGAAGCTGGGTGTTGGTGTTGAGATGGAGATCTCTGGGAGATTTTCGCCATTTTATATTATGTGGAGTTAGGAAGTCTCCTGTGTCCTGAAGTTGGCTCTCCCACCTCAGAGGCACAGAACTGACCCCTGGCTGGAGCACCAAGAGCCTTTCATCTACACAGCTCAGAATAAAAGGGAGAAAAAGTAGAAGGAAATAAAGAAAGAGAGGGAGAGAGGGAGGGAGGGAGGGAGGGAGGGAGGGAGGAAGGAAGGGGATAAAATAAAATAAAGTAAGATAGAATAAAATAAAGTTATTAAAATAAAATATAAAAAATAATTATGAAGAAAATTTTCTTTTTTTTTTTTTTTGTGGTACATGGGCCTCTCACTGCTGTGGCCTCTCCCGTTGTGGAGCACAGGCTCCGGACATGCAGGCTCAGCAGCCATGGCTCACGGGCCCAGCCACTCCGCGGCATGCGGGATCTTCCCCGACTGGGGCACAAACCTTTGTCCCCCACATCGGCAGGTGGACTCTCAACCACTGCGCCACCAGGGAAGCCCAAAAAAATTTTTTTAAAAGTAAAAAAAAAATAAAGTAACGGATGGACAGAACCCTAGGACAAATGGTGAAAGCAAAGCTATACAAACAAAATCTCACACAGAAGCATACACATACACACTCACAAAAAGAGGAAAAGGGGAAAAAATAATATACCTTGCTATGTAAGTCCACCTCCTTTGTTTGGGATGATTCGTTGTCTCTTCAGGTATTCCACAGATGCAGGGTACATCAAGTTGATTGTGGAGCTTTAATCCACTGCTCCTGAGGCTGCTGGGAGAGATTTCCCTTTCTCTTCTTTGTTCGCACAGCTACCGGGATTCAGCTTTGGATTTGGCCCCGCCTCTGCATGTAGGTCGCCTGAGGGTGTCTGTTCTTCACTCAGACAGGACGGGGTTAAAGGAGCAGCTGACTCGGAGGCTCTGGCTCACTCAGGCCGGGGGGGGAGCGAGGGGCACAGAGTGCAGGGTGAGCCTGCGCTGGCAGAGGCCAGCGTGTCGTTGCACCAGGATGAGGCCCGCCGTGCATTCTTCTGCGGAAGTTGTCCCTGGATCTGGGGACCCTGGCAGTGGCGGGCTGCACGGGCTCCTGGGAGGGGAGGTGTGAATGGTGACCTGTGCTCGCACACAGCCTTCTTGGTGGCGGCAGTAGCAGCCTTAGCGTCTCATGCCTGTCTCTGGGGTCTGCCCTCTTAGCCGCTGCTCGTGCCCATCTCTAGAGCTCCTTTAAGCAGCGCTCTTAATCACCTCTCCTCCCGCAGTAGGAAACAAAGAGGGAAGAAAATGTCTCTTTCCTCTTTGGCAGGTCCAGACTTTTCCCCGGACTCCCTCCCGGCCAGCCGTGGTGCACTAACCCCCTGCAGGCTGTGTTCAGATCGCCAGTCCTCTCCCTGTGCTCCGACCAAAGCCCGAGCCTCAGCTCCCAGCCCTGCCCGTCTGGGCGGGTGAGCAGACAAGCCTCTCGGGCTGGTGAGTGCTGGTCGGCACGGATCCTCTGTGCTGGAATCTCTCCGCTTTGCCCTCTGCACCCCTGTTGCTGTGCTCTCCTCCGCAGTTTTGAAGCTTCCCCTCCTCCGCCACCCGCAGTCTCTGCCCACGAAGGGGTTTCTAGTGTGTGGAAACCTTTCCTCCTTCACAGCTCCCTCTCACTGGTGCAGGTCCCGTCCCTATTCTTTTGTCTCTGTTTATTCTTTTTTCTTTTGACCTACCCAGGTACGTGGGGAGTTTCTTGCCTTTTGGGAAGTCTGAGGTCTTCTGCCAACGTTCAGTAGGTGTTCTATAGGAGCAGTTCCACGTGTAGATGTATTTCTGATGTATCTGTGGGGAGGAAGGTGATCTCCGCATCTTACTCTTCTGCCGTCTTTCCAGCCTGCTTGATGTATGATCCTTTGAATGTGTTGTTGGATTCTGTTTAGTAGTATTTTGTTGAGGATTTTTGTGTCTATGTTCATCAGTGATATTGGTCTCTAATTTTCTTTTTTTTGTGATATCTTTGACTGGTTTTGGTATCAGGGTGATAGTGGCCTCATAGAATGAGCTTGGGCGTGTTCCTTCCCCTGCAATTTTTTGGAAGAGTTTGAAAAGAATCAGTGTTCACTCTTCTGTCAATGCTTGATAGAATTCACCTGTGAAGCCATCTGGTCCTGGACTTTTGTCTGTTGGAAGATTTTTATCACAGTTCTAATTTCATTACTTGTGATTGGTCTGTTCATATTTTCTATTTCTTCCTGTTTCAGTCTTGGAAGGTTGTACCTTTCTATGAATTTGTTCGTTTCTTCGATGTTATCCATTTTATTGGCATATAGTTGCTTGTAGTAGTCTCTTACGATTGTTTGTAGTTTTAGTTGTTACTTCTCCTTTTCCATTTCTAATTCTGTTGATTTGAATCTTCTCCCTTTCTTTTGGATGAGTCTGGCTAATGGTTTATCAATTTTGTTTATCTTCTCAAAGAACCAGCTTTTAACTTTATTGATCTTTGCTATCATTTCCTTCATTTATTTTTCATTTATTTTTCATCTGGTCTTTATGATTTCTTTCCATCTACTAACTTTGGGTTTTGTTTGTTCTTCTTTCTCTAGTTGCTTTAGGTGTAAGTTTAGGTTGTTTATTTGAGATTTTTCTTGTTTCTTGATGTAGGATTGTATTGCTCTAAACTTCCCTCTTAGAAGAACTGCTTTTGCTGCATCCCATAGGTTTTGGGTTGTCATGTTTTCATTGTCATTCATTTCTATGTATTTTTTGATTCCCTCTTTGATTTCATCAGTGATCTCTTGGATATTTAGTAGCATATTATTTGACCTCCATGTGTTTGTATTTTTTACAGTTTTTTTCCTGTAATTGATTTCTCATCTCATATCGTTGGCGGTCAGAAAAGATGCTTGATATGATTTCAGTTTTCTTAAATTTGCCAAGGCTTGATTTGTGACCCAAGATGTGATCGATCCTGGAGAATGTTCTGGGTGCACTTGAGAAGAAAGCATATTCTGCTTCTTTCAGATAGAATGTTCTATAAATATCAGTTAAGTCTGTCTGGTCTGTTGTGTCATTTAAAGCTGTGTTTCCTTATTTATTTTCTTTCTGGATGATCTGTTCATTGGTTTAAGTGAGGTGTTAAAGTCACCCACTATTATGTGTTACTGTCGATTTCCCCTTTTATGGCTGTTAGCATTTGCCTTATGTATTGAGGTGCTCCTGTGTTGGGTGTGTAAAGATTTATAATTGTTATATCTTCTTCTTGGATTGATCCCTTGATCATTATGTAGTGTCCTTCCTTGTCTGTTGTAACAGTCTTTATTTTAAAGTCTATTTTGTCTGATACAAGTATTGCTACTCTAACTTTCTTTTGATTTTCAGTAGCATGGAATATCCTTTTCCATCCCTGCACTTTCAGTGTATGTGTCCCTAGGTCTGAAGTGGGTCTCTTGTAGACAGCGTATGTATGGGTCTTGTTTATGTATCCATTCAGCCAGTCTGTGTATTTTGGTTGGAGCATTTAATCCATTCACATTTAAGGTAATTATTGATATATATGTTCCTTTTACCATCATCTTAATTGTTTTGGGTTTGTTTTTATAGGTCTTTTACTTCTCTTGTTTCCCACCTAGAGAAGTTCTTTTAGCGTTTTTTGTAAAGCTGGTTTAGTGGCACTGAATTCGTTTAACTTTTCCTTATCTGTAAAGCTTTTGATTGTCTGTAAAGCTTTTGATTTCTCAGTCGAATCTGAATGATATCCTTGCTGGGTAGAGTAATCTCAGTTTTAAGGTTTTCCCTTTCATCATTTTAAATATATCTGCCACTCCCTTCTGGCTTGCAGAGTTTCTGCTGAAAAATCAGCTGATAACCTTATGGGGATTCCCTTGTATGTTATTTGTTGCTTTTCCCTTGCTTCTTTTAATATTTGTTCTTTGAATTTATTTTTTGCTAGTGTGATTAATATGTGTCTTGGCCTGTTTCTCCTTGGATTTATCCTGTATGGGACTCTCTGTGCTTCCTGGACTTGGGTGGCTATTTTCTTTCCCATGTTAGGGAAGTTTTCCACTATAATCTCTCCACATTTTTTCTCAGACCCTTTCTCTTTCTCTTCTTCTTCTGAGACCCCTGTAATTCGAATATTGGTGTGTTTAAAATTGTCCCAGAGGTCTCTGAGACTGTCCTCATTTCTTTTCATTCTTTTCTCTTTATTCTGCTCCTCGGCAGTTATTTACACCATTCTGTCTTCCAGGTCACTTATCTGTTCTTCTGCCTCAGTTATTCTGCCATTGATTCCTTCCAATGTATTTTTAATTTCAGTTATTGTGTTGTTTGTTCATCACTGTTTGTTCTTTAGTTCTTCTAGGTCCTTGTTAAACAGTTCTGCTATTTTCTTGATCCATGCCTCCATTGTATTTCCCAGATTTTGGATCATCTTTAGTATCATTACTCTGAATTCTTTTTCAGGTAGATTGCCTATTTCCTCTTCATTTATTTGGGCTTGTAGGTTTTTACCTTGCTCCTTTGTCTGTAACATATTTCTCTGTCTTCTCATTTTTTTCAATGGGTGAGGCTGTGTCCCTGTCTCGCTGTTTGTTTGCCCTGAGGCATCCAGCACTGGAGTTTTCAGGCAGTTGGGTGGAGCTGTGTCTTGGTGCTGAGATGAGGAACTCCAGGAGAGCTCACACTGATTTATGTTCCTGGGGGCCTCAAGTTCTCTATTAGTCTAGCATCTTGGACTTGGCACTCCCACCACAGGGGCTCAGGTCTAACCCCGTTCTGGGAACCAAGATCCTGCAGGCCACGTGACACGGCAGAGAAAACAAAATAAAACAAAGGAAACAAAACCAAAAAACAGACAACAAAAAAGAGCAGAACAATAACAGAGAATAAAAAATAAGATAAAATTAGAAAAATAAAAAATATATTAGAAAAAAATAAAAATGAAACAATAACCACAAAACACAACAGCAAAAAAAAATATTAAAAAATGTTTAATTAAAAAAAAGAAATAATAAAAAAAATAAAGAAATAAAATTTCCTGAAGCCTCCACTATCAGTGTCTTTGCACCCATGGTTAGCTGCATCCAACCTCCACTTCCCCAGGAGGTCCTCCAAGACTTCTAGGTAGGTCTCTGGAGCCCCTGTGTCAGCCCCACCTCTGCGTATGTTACTTTCACCAGCATCTGCTCCTGAAGCTGGTGTGGAGCACACATGCCGGCCAGCTGGGGTGCAGGATTCCTTGGGAGTGTTTGCAGGAGCCAGCACAGCCAGAGGAGGCCTCGTTGGGCAGCAGTGCTCAGCCCACCTGGACTCACGTGGCCAGAGGAGGCTTCGTCAGCGGTGGTACACAGGCCACCAGGACCCATGCAGCCCATGGAGGCTTTGGGGATGTGGTGCTCGGGTCCACTGGCACCTGCACAGCCAGAGGAGGCTTTGGCAGCAGCAGGGCCTAGGCCCAGGACCTGGGTGGCTGGAACAGGCCCTGTTGGGGTTGCACGCAGGTTGCTGGGACCTGCGTGGCCCGTGGGGGCCCCCGGTGGGGGGGTCAGTGCTCAGACCACTGGTACCCACCTGGCCAGAGGAGGAGCTGTCTTGGGTGGCAGGCGTAATGCTGGGAACCGCGTGGCCTGTGGAAGCTTTGGGATGTGGCAGTACTCAGGTCTACCGGTACCTGCCTGGGCAGAGGAGCCTTAGCTGGGGCGGGGCTCAGGCCCAGGAGCCGCGCTACTGGAGGAGGTTGCTCAGGGGTGGCGGGTGGGCCCCTGAGACCCACGTAGCCCTTGGAGGCTTTGGCGTTGGTGGGCCTAGGCCCAGGACCTGCTTGGCCAGAGAGGCCCTGTCAGCTGTGGGCCTCAGTCCCAGGACTAGCAGGCTCGCCGGGGCTTTTGAGGGGTGGGCGAGTCTGCTCAGGTGTGTGCCCCTGCCACTGCCCAAGGAGACCGGGCCTGCAGATGAGGAAGGACACCACAGTGGCGGCCCTGCCCTCTGTGTGCCACTCAACAATGGCACTCAACTTCCCTGGTTTCCTGGGCCTCCCCCGCCAACCTTCCTGGCCATGGATCCCCTTCCACGTGCCACCCCAGACTGTCTCCTCACTGCCAACAGCCATCCCCTCCCTGGATCCACCCTCCAAACCCCGCTCTCCTGCACCCAGCCCTCCTCCCCACCAGGAGGCACACAACCCAGGCTGGGGTGTGCAGGACCATGGCAGGTACCATGTGCACAGGCCTCACTCCGTCCCACTCCCCACAGACCAATCGCCATGCTCTCCTCTGACCGCCTGAAGGTCCCCCTCTGTCCCTGCTGATTCCCCCGCTGCAAATGGGCCCCCCTGAGTGTGGGAACCTCTCCTGTTCCCCAGCCCACCCCCCCCCCCCCTTATTTAAGTCTCTATTTCTGTGAGACCAAGGCAGGCTTTGCTGGTCCTTCCAATGTCAGCTCTCACTTCATGTAGTTTACAATCTATCTTGAAGTTCTAAGGAAAAAGACTATGACTTAAAATATTTTAACACAGCAGTCTATCACAGATCCCAAGGAGAAGGCTGAAATTTTTGCATGCTCTAAGAATTTCTTAAGAAATTTTGAAAATTGCTTTTGTTCTTTTTCTTTTTATAAATTTATTTATTTATTTTTGGCTGCATTGGGTCTTTGTTGCTGCGTGTGGGCTTTTCTCTAGTTGTGGAGAGTGGGGGCTACTCTTTGTTGTGGTGTGTGGGCTTCTCATTGCGGTGCTTCTCTTGTAGCAGAGCACAGGCTCTAGTCACGCGGACTTCAGTAGTTGTGGCACGTGGGCTCAGTAGTTGTGACTCATGGGCTCTAGAGCACAGGCTCAGTAGTTGTGGCGCATGGTCTTAGCTGCTCTGTGGCATGTGGAATCTTCCCGGACCAGGGCTTGTACCTTTGTCCCCTGCATTGGCAGGCGGATTCTTAACCACTGCACCACCAGGAAAGTCTTACTTGTGTTCTTTATAGTTTATTATTATTGTAGGTTTAAACGAAGTACAATGATCTGACTCCAGTCCTAACCTGACTGTTTTGACATACTCATCTTTATCAAATAATAAGAATAGCAATTCATAATAACCTAGGATTTGGAGCATTTCTCTTGAAAAATAACTTTTTTTAATATTTATTTATTTGGCTGCACTGGGTCTTAGTTGTGGCATGCGGCATCTTCAGTTGCAGCTTGTGGCACCTTTTAGTTGCGGAATGTGGGATCTTCAGTTGCAGCATGTGAGATCTTTTAGTTGCACATGTGGGATCTTTGTCGCAGCATGTGGGATCTTTAGTTGTGGCATGAGAACTCTTAGTTGCAGCATGTGAACTCTTCGTTGTGGCATGTGGGATCTGCATCCCCGACCAGGGATCGAACCCGGGCCCCCTGCATTGGGAGTGCAGAATCTTAGCCACTGGACCACCAGAGAAGTCCCTTAAAAAATATCTTTGGTAAATGCTCTATGTAACTTATATAATTGAATTGTCACATTAACACATAAGTTGAATATCAGTATAAGCATTTTGCAGATGAGGAAGCTGAAGCTTAAGCATCAGAGAACTTAAGCATCTCTACTAACAATAGAAAAATTACACATTTGGGGTGTGAATCCACTCAATTTGGCTCCAGTGCCCGTGCCCTTAACCACTGAGCAGTATTCTCCTGTATGAATTACACAAGTCTCTGATACCATTTTTTCTCCAGTGTAAAGATTACATTGTTTTAATTGCCGTAGATTTATAGATTTTGAAGCTATAGAACATCTGCTAGGGCAATTTTTCTCTCGTTTTTTATTATTTTTTAAAAAATATCTATAATATGTATTAGTAATTGTATATTATGCATATACTCATTTAGAATCAGAGTATGAGGCTCCATAATATAACCTGTAAGGATTCTGCTTAGTATGAAAGTGAATTCATACATTGTTTTAGGTAAAATGCTTTTGTGGATAACTTTGAAGCTTCATATTTAACAATATAGTATGTCTCTTCATTAAGACACATGCTTTCATAAAGTTTTATATCTTCTATTTTTTTCACACACACACACACTGTATTTTGTTTTTACAAGAGAAAAATAAACTGACACCAAGCATTGTAAATGGATGACCACAACAAAAGCAACAATGATTGCAATTACCAAACACGAAACACACTCATACTGTGCCATGATATTGACATTCAGTCCAGTAATCCTCCACTGTAACAGCTCCTTTACTTTGCAGTGAAAATCGGTTTGTATATTTTTTGCCTCTTGAGTCCTTGTAGAATTTTTTTTTATTCAAACAGAAAGTCACAAAAATTATAATCATCACCATCAGTTTACTCAGTCCCATGTAGTTAATTTATTTTCAATTGATCTTTTGTTAGCACTTTTATGAATTCATCAGTTTTCCATTAGAGTTCTGAAAATGCTTATTCATTCAGTTCAGCAGTATAGTCAGTTACCAGAAACCTGTACTTGTCAGAGTCTTTTCCATGAATTCCTTGAAGATGAAACACTTTTATAGGAACATTTTTGCAAAAGCATCAGAGTACACCCAGAACTGTCTGTAAATGACAAAAGACTTAAAAATGACCATGGTTAAACATTTGATCAAAGTTCATAATAATGCAATTGACAAGGAATTTAGTTATTTCTGAGATATACATTTTAAAGTAATAACTAGAATTATGACTTATAACATTATACCAGAACATATAAGATTTTTAGAAATTTCATGTAATGTCTGAAACATTTATATTAACATATTTCCCTACAAATAACCCAAAGAAAGTTTAGTATTAGTTATTTTTTTGTTTGTTTTTTGATACTGCAGGTTCTTATTAGTCATCAATTTTATACACATCAGTGTATACATGTCAGTCCCAATCGCCCAATTCAGCACACCACCATCCCCACCCACCGTGGTTTTCCCCCCTTGGTGTCCATATGTTTGTTCTCTACATCTGTGTCTCAACTTCTGCCCTGCAGACCGGTTCATCTGTACCATTTATCTAGGTTCCACATACACGTGTTAATATACGATATTTGTTTTTCTCTTTCTGACTTACTTCACTCTGTATGACAGTCTCTAGATCCATCCACATCTCAACAAATGACCCAATTTCGTTCCTTTTTATGGCTGAGTAATATTCCATTGTATATGTGTACCACATCTTCTTTATCCATTCGTCTGTCGATGGGCATTTAGGTTGCTTCCATGACCTGGCTATTGTAAATAATGCTGCAATGAACATTGGGGTGTATGTGTCTTTTTGAATTATGGTTTTATCTGGGTATATGCCAAGTAGTGGGATTGCTGGATCATATGGTAGTTCTACTTTTAGTTTTTTAAGGAACCTTCATACTGTTCTCCATAGTGGCTGCTGTATCAATTTACATTCCCACCAACAGTGCAAAATGGTTCCCTTTTCTCCACACCCTCTCCAGCATTTGTTGTTTGTAGATTTTATGATGATGGCCATTGTAACTGGTGTGAGGTAATACCTTATTATAGTTTTGATTTGCATTTCTCTAATGATTAGTGACGTTGAGCAGCCTTTCATGTGCTTCTTGTCCATCTGTATGTCTTCTTTGGGGAAATGTCTGTTTAGGTCTTCTGCCCATTTTTGGATTGGGATGTTTGTTTCTTTGATATTGAGCTGCATGAGCTGTTTATATATTTTGGAAATTAATCCCTTGTCCATTGATTCATTTGCAAATATTTTCTCCGATTCTGAGGGTTGTCTTTTGGTCTTGTTTATGGTTTCCTTTGCTGTGCAAAAGCCTTGAAATTTCATTAGGTCCCATTTGTTTATTTTTGTTTTTATTTCCATTACTGTAGGAGGTGCATCAAAGAAGGTCTTGCTGTGATTTATGTCAAAGAGTGTTCTTCCAATGTTTTCCTCTAAGAGTTTTATAGTGTCCAGTCTTACATTTAGGTCTTTAATTCATTTTGAGTTTATTTTTGTGTATGGTGTTAGGGAGTGTTCTAATTTCATTCTTTTACATGGAGCTGTCCAGTTTTCCCAGCACCACTTATTGAAGAGTCTGTCTTTTCTCCATTGTATATCCTTGCCTCCTTTGTCATAGATTAGTTAACAATAGGTGCGTGAGTTTATCTCTGGGCTTTCCATCTTGTCCCATTGATCTATGTTTCTGTTTTTCTGCCAGTACCATATTTCTTGATTACTGTAGCTTTGTAGTATAGTCTGAAGTCAGGGAGTCTGATTCCTCCAGCTCCGTTTTTTTCCCTCAAGACTGCTTTGGCTATTCAGGGTCTTTTGTGTCTCCATACAAATTTTAAGATGATTTCTTCTAGTTCTGTAAAAAATGCCAATGACAATTTGATAGGGATTGCACTGAATCTGTAGATTGCTTTGGGTAGTAGAGTCATTTTAACAATATTGATTCTTCCAATCAAGGAACATGGTATATCTCTCCATCTGTTGGTATTATCTTTAATTTCTTTCATCAGTGTCTTATAGTTTTCTGCATACAGGTTTTTTGTCTCCCTAGGTAGGTTTATTCCTAGGTATTTTATTCTTTTTGTTGCAATGGTAAATGAGAGTGTTCCCTTAATTTCTCTTTGAGATTTTTCATCATTAGTGTATAGGAATGCAAGAGTTTTCTGTGCATTAATTTTGTATCCTGCAACTTTACCAAATTCATTGATTAGCTCTCGTAGTTTTCTGGTGGCATTTTTAGGATTCTCTATGTATAGTGTCATGTCATCTGCAAATAGTGACAGTTTTAATTCTTCTTTTCCAATTTGTATTCCTTTTATTTATTTTTCTTCTCTGATTGCCATGGCTAGCACTTCCAAAACTATGTTGAATAATACTGGTGAGAGTGGACATCCTTGTCTTGTTCCTGATCTTAGAGGAAATGCTGTCAGTTTTTCACCATTGAGAATGGTGTTTGCTATGGGTTTGTCGTATATGGCCTTTATTATGTTGAGGTAGGTTCCCACTATCCCCACTTTCTGGAGATTTAATCATAAATGGGTGTTGAATTTTGTCAAAAGCTTTTTCTGCATCTGTTGAGATTATCATATGGTTTTTATTCTTCAGTTTGTTAATATGGTGTATCACATTGATTGATTTTCATATATTGAAGAATCCTTGCATCCCTGGGATAAATCCCACTTGATTGTGGTGTATTACCCTTTTAATTTGTTGTTGGATTCTGTTTACTAGTATTTTGTTGAGGATTTTTGCATCTATATTCATCAGTGATATTGGTCTGTAATTTTCTTTTTTTGTAGTATCTTTTTCTGGTTTTCATATCAGTGTGATGGTGGCCTCATAGAATGAGTTTGGGAGTGTTCCTTCCTCTGCAATTTTTTGGAAGAGTTTGAGAAGGATAGGTGTTAGCTCTTCTCTAAATGTTTGATAGGATTCATCTGTGAAGCCATCTGGTCCTGGACTTTTGTTTGTTGGAAGATTTTCAATCACAGTTTGAATTTCGTAACTTGTGATTGGTCTTTTCATATTTTCTATTTCTTCCTGGTTCAGTCTTGGAAGGTTATACCTTTCTAAGAATTTGTCAATTTCTTCCTCGTTGTCCATTTTATTGGCATAGAGTTACTTGTAGTAGTCTCTTAGGATGCTTTGTATTTCTGCGGTGTCTGCTGTAACTTCTCCTTTTTCATTTCTAATTTTATTGATTTGAGTCCTCTCCCTCTTTTTCTTGATGAGTCTGGCTAATGGTTTATCAATTTTGTTTATCTTCTCAAAGAACCAGCTTTTAGTTTTATTGATCTTTGCTATTGTTTTCTTTGTTTCTATTTCATTTATTTCTGCTCTGATCTTTATGATTTCTTTCCTTCTGCTAACTTTGGGTTTTGTTTGTTCTTTTTCTCTAGTTCCTTTAGGTGTAACGTTAGATTGTTTATTTGAGATTTTTCTTGTTTCTTGAGGTAGGCTTGTATAGCTCTAAACTTCCCTCATAGAACTGCTTTTGCTGCATCCCATGTTTTGGATCATCGTGTTTTTGTTGTCATTTGTCTCTAGGTATTTTTTGATTTCCTCCTTGATTTCTTTAGTGATCTCTTGGTTATCTAGTAATGTATTGTTTAGCCTCCGTGTGTTTGTGTTTTTTACGTTTTTTTCCCTGTAATTCATTTCTAATCTCATAGCGTTGTGTTCAGAAAAGATGCTTGATATGATTTCAATTTTCTTAAATTTTCTGAGGCTTGATTTGTGACCCAAGATGTGATTTATCCTGGAGATTATTCCATGCGCACTTCAGAAGAAAGTGTAATCTGCTGTTTTTGGATGGAATGTCCTATAAGTATCAGTTAAGTCCATCTTATTTAATGTATCATTTAAAGCTTGTGTTTCCTTATTTATTTTCATTTTGGATGATCTGTCCATTGGTGTAAGTGAGGTGTTAAAGTCCCCTACTATGAATATGTTACTGTCGATTTCCTCTTTTATAGCTGTTAGCAGTTGCCTTATGTATTGAGGTGCTCCTATGTTAGGTGCATATATATTTATAATTGTTATATCTTCTTGGATTGATTTGTTGATCATGATGTAGTGTCCTTCGTTGTCTCTTGTAACATTCTTTATTTTAAAGTCTATTTTATCTGATATGAGTATTGTTACTCCAGCTTTCTTTTGATTTCCATTTGCATGGAATATCTTTTTCCATCCCCTCACTTTCAGTCTGTATGTGTCCCTAGGTCTGAAGTGGGTCTCTTGTAGACAGCATATATATGGGTCTTGTTTTTGTATTCATTCAGCAAGGCTGTGTCTTTTGGTTGGAGCATTTAATCCATTCATATTTAAGGTAATTATCAATATGTATGTTCCTAATACCATTTTCTTAATTATTTTGGGTTTGTTTTTGTAGGTCCTTTTCTTCTCTTGTGTTTCCAACTTAGAGAAGTTCCTTTAGCCTTTGTTGTAGAGCTGGTTTGGTGGTGCTGAATTCTCTTAGCTTTTGCTTATCTGTAAAGCTTTTGATTTCTCTGTCAAATCTGAATGAGATCCTTGCTGGGTAGAGTAATCTTGGCTGCAGGTTCTTCCCTTTCATCACTTTAAGCATATCATGCCACTGCCTTCTGGCTTGTAGAGTTTCTGCTCAGAAATCAGCTGTTAACCTTATGGGAGTTCCCTTGTATGTTATTTGTCATTTTTCCCTTGCTGCTTTTAATAATTTTTCTTTGCCTTTAATTTTTGCCAATTTGTTTACTATATGTCTCGGCATGTTTCTCCTTGGGTTTATCCTGCCTGGGACTCTGCGCTTCCTGGACTTCGGTGGCTATTTCCTTTCCCATGTTAGGGAAATTTTCGACTATAATCTCTTGAATCTCATCTTCTCGATCTTTGCCTCCATTCGTTTTCCGATGTCCTGGATCATCTTCACTATCATTATTCTGAGTTCTCTTTCTGGAAGGTTGCCTATCTCCACTTCATTTAGTTGTTTTTCTGAGGTTTTATCTTGTTCCTTCATCTGGTACATAACCCTCTGTCTTTTCATCTTGTCTCTCTTTCTGTGATTGTGGTTTTTGTTCCACAGGCTGCAGGATTGCAGTGCTTCTTGCTTCTGCTCTCTGCCCTCTGGTCTCTTCTATTTTTAGACATGCAATATTCCCTGATAACTATATTTCCAAAAATTTGGTAGTATTTTTGCTATTTTGAATGGCATTTTTTTTCCATTAATTAAAAAATTAATATTTAAAAATATATCAATGTATTGATAGAATTTATAAAGAATATTGATTTTTCAACTTTTAATTATTTAAACAATTTTAGATTTAAAGAAATTGGACCAATATAGAATAGGGATATCTCATATACCCTTCACCCACATTCCATTCATGTGAACATCTTGCATATACATGGTACAATGACAGAAACTAGGAAATCAACATCTGTGCAAATATTGTCAACTAAAGTGAAGACTGTATTTGGAGTTCACCCATTGTTAAGATCCTTTTTCTGTTCCAGGATCCTGAATTGCATTTTGTTTTTTCCTGCAGTCTGTGACTCTTATTTTCCATTGTCTTTCATAGCTTTGACATTTTTGAAGAGAACTGGACGGTGATTTTGTAGAATATCCCTCAGTTAAGGTGAACCTGATGATTTCTTATGATTAGATGGAAATTATGTCTTTTTAAAACAATAGCACAGAAGCAACATGTCCTTTTAAATACATTATATCAGGTTACATGTTGTCAGTATGTCTTATTACTGGTTATACTACTACTATCACTTGGTAAAAGTGGTGCTTATTGGGTTTCTCCACTGTAAATTTTTTATTTTCCCCTTTGTAATTAATAAATATATTGTGGATATACTTTGAGAGTGGCAAATAGCATGTTTCTCCTCAAACTCTGGCCCACTAATTTTATTGTCCATCATTAAATCTTGCCTATAGCCATCATTAGCATGGAGCTCTACTTATAATTTTTTATTCTGTTATTCCTTCTACACTTGGAATTCTTATTTAAGGAAGAGCTGTCTCTCTCCCCTATGTATGTATTTATTTATTCAAATATTTATCTGTATCCATTTGGACTCATGATATTAATTTTATCTATGGTTTTCAATCCATTACTATTAGTATTTAGTTTCTTGATCAAACTGTTCCAGCTTTGTCTCTTGGGAACACTTTTTGGTTGGCTCCGGCACCGTTTTTGCCAGATTCCATCCCTTTTTGGAGCACTTCCTGACTTTCTTGTACCACAAAATGTTCCAGGATCCCTGCCTTTTCTCTTAGGAGCTCTGGTTCTGTGTGGATATTAGTTTTAGTTTAAAGTGTTTATCTTTGAAAATGTTTGGCAAGATATTTCTATTCTGAAGTGTCTTGTGAATTGTTTCCTAAATATTTTTCATCTTAACCTCAATTATCACCATATTTCTCTGTCTCCATTTTACAGGTAATCTAAGAACATTCATGTGATTTTTGAAAGGCCAAGATTACATAGCTAGGGAATGGCAAAAGACTTAAACTTGGTACAGCTCTTCTGATTAAACATCCATGTTCTCTGTCCATACCAATGGACCTGTCATCGTAGGAGGCATGTAGCATCTGCTTACCACAGAGTGTTAAGCATTTAAATCTCTGTTATTCTTAATTCATGATGTTTATAGCTTTTGTACTTGCCTGCAAGCTCCCACTATGCAGCCCTGACACCATTCACCGTATCTAAATTCATATACCTGGTATCTGATAACCATGAGATTCACACTTGCATTTAACACTACGCTACCCTGCCATCCCTGAAACATGAGCAGTCTGTTGAAATGTTAAATTTCAAAACGTTTATGGTGAAAAATATTAGTTAATGGGTATCAAAAAGCTTAGATTTTTGTCTATAGTTTTATCAGCCAATAACTTCTTGAAGGAATCACTTGAGGAAATATGAATAATATAATCCTTGCTTAAGTTATGGAATAGAGATGGATCCCTTTTGTCTGTGGCAGCAAAGGATCTTGTTAGTTTCAAAATAATAGCAATAAAAAGATGGTTCAGTGCTAAAGAGCTATGAGCAAGAGAATACACACACACACACAAATTTATTGTGGCTATTATTTTCTGGATCTATAATAGTTCACTTCCTGAGAAGTGAGACTTTTTTCCAGAGACAGTATTTGAATGTGGTGCTGTCAAGCTGGCTGTAGGTCTATGTAGAAATTTAACAAAAATGGCTCCGTATAGGAGAAACTAATCAGTTCTTGTCAAATCTGGGAGAAATACATAATTCCAATGTACTTCAGCAGCAGCATGAGCTTCGGAGCTTGACATTTGCCACAGATTTCACAAGGGACTGAATATTTTTGATTTTGGTTTCCTCATTATTGAAATAGTTTTAATAATATCTACCCCCAAAGGTAAGGATTAAGTCAGATACTATAGGTAAAGCCATCAGCACAGTGCCTGGCATGGATGAGCTGCTGTGTTAATGGTGGGGATAACTGCTGGCCTTATCATCACTGACATGAACATCATTGTCATTACTCACATTAATATTAATTACAGGCTCCAATACATGTGCTGTGTCTGGTTTCAAATTTGGATCTCTTTTTCCTTCTTTGTAAAATAGATTTAGCTGAGCAGGTGCAGCTACCCTAGATATCCCCGCAAATGCTTTGCTAAGACCTCAGTTTGGTAATGCTGGTGCAGGCTATGATTGAAGAAAGGACAAGAACCCACTTCACTCAGCAACACTTTATAACACAGTCTCAGAGAGGACAATTTCCTACCCATGACAGTTTTATTATTGCAGCTTTCATCTCAACAGGCAGAATAAATACAACCTTCATAAGAAGTACTCTAGATAGGCCAGAAAGTATTACACTAACTTCTGACACAGGAAACACTGCTGTTATGAATGTAATATTGTCATGTTTGTTTTGTGCTTTGGAAAACCAGCTAAAGTATTGAATATAAAGCTGTTTTGAGAAGTGTTAATCATCTGGTAAACTATATTAATATGAAGAAGTCTCTCTTTCCATTCTCCAGATCTTGTTCTCTTTGCCATACAAACATTCCAAATATGGATTAATTGTTCTTTATGCTAATGCACAGTAATATGAATTTAGAAAACATGCTGAAGTCTGCCTTAAGATATTCACCTAAAAAGCATTTAGTATATATATATTCTTTCATCTTTGAAACACTACCTTACATTGAAGAAAACATTAAAACCAAAAAAAAAAATCAGAATTATTCTTATCCAGCCTAGTTTGCTCACATCTTTAATTCCATACTGAAAATATAATCCTAAATTAAAGTCGCTGATTTTAGGGATGTGCAGTATTGAGACAGCTATAACATAATGGTTAGTTGGTTAATCTTGGAGCTCTGAGTTGGGTTTCCTGGGTTCATATTCTGCCTTCTTACCAACCACATGGCATAGATGAATTACTGAACTTCTCTGTGCTCCATTCATCCAACGGATATTCATTGAGCTGCAGCTATAGGCTGGGCACCATTCTAAGTTCTGGGTACTCTGAGTATAATATGGAGATATCTCACAACTGCACGCCTTGCTTAAAGACCCATATGTTTATTTCGACCCAGAGAATATCTTGATACTGAAAGAAGGAAATTGCATAGCACTGGAGGTCCTAGGTGTCTCCCTCTTTTCCTCTGTTTTGAGACTATTTGTATCCTTGGAATTAGTAGTAAAGTTTGATACTGGGTAAGACTCTGATTCATGTTAGACTTATGTGGCAGTCTGCTTTTTTGTATTATCCCAAATCCAAAGAATAATATGGAAGAATAAAGAGGGATAATAACCCACGGTTTTTATTTTAGAATAATTGCAAATATTGACTGGCTGTACAGATATCAAAGATAATTTTAAATCCATTGTATGAAATTGGATAATACTGGATGAAATGAATATAGTAGAGCCAAAAACGGTATTTTAGACTATATATAACTCAATAACTCCTGGTCGTAATAGGTACCACTCAGAGAGCAAAAGGTAAACCTCAGAATGGGAGAACATATTTTCAAGACAACATATTTTATTTTATGCATTTGTGCTCACTGAGAAAATTAATCACTTTGGAGTTTTGATTAACAAGTTCATTTTTAGTCAATATCATACTTGATGGTATACTTTTTTATGGTATACATTTATAAAGCATCTTTTAAAAAACAGATTGGAGAGTCATAGTCAATGCATTAATAAGTACATTTGAAAAACATCCGATGAATTTCTTAAATAATGTATGATCTTTCATTTAAAATATTTATGATAAATCGTTCACAATTACTAAAATAACTCATGGCTATGAAGTTGGAAATTTAAAAGAAGATTTTCATTTCCCACAAGCAGTGTGAGTGTCTGTGTCTTCTTTAAGGTATAGTTGGTTTAATGCTTCCATGATGTGCCACATTTAGATGATTTCCATGGAGACATTTTCTGCTTAATCTTAGGTGAGAATATTAGTTAATCTTATTAAAATTTTTTTTTTATTTTTTAGAAAAAAATTTTATTTTATATTAGAGTATATTTGAATAACAATGTTCTATTAGTTTTAAGTGTGCAGCAGAGTGGTTCACTTATACATATACATGTATCTATTCTGTCTCAAATTCTTGTCCCATTTAGGTTATTAAAAAGTATTGAGCATAGTTCCATGCATACCTGCTGTACAGTAGGTCCTTGTTGGTTATCTATTATAAATATAGCAGTGTGTGCATGTCAGTCCCAAACACCTAATCTGTACGTACCCCACGTTACACCCCCTAATAATCATAAGCTCTTTCTCTAAGTCAGACTCTGTTTCTATTTTGTAAATAAATTCAGTTGTATCGTATTTTTTAGATTCTGCATATAAGCAATATCATATGATATTTATCTCTCTCTGTCTGACTTAACTTAGCATGGTAATCTCCAGGAGCATCCATGTTGCTGAAAATGGCATTATTTCATTCTTTTTAATGAGTGAGTAACAGTCCATTGTGTCTGTATGTGTGTGTGTGTACATATATATATATATATATATATATACACCCCACATGTTCTTTATCCATTCATCTGTTGATGGACATTTAGGTTGTTTCCATGTCTTGGCTATTGTAAGTGGCACTGCAGTGAACATTGGGGTGCATGTATCCTTTCGAACCATGTTTTTCTCCAGATCTGTGCCCAGGAGTGGTACTGCTGGATCATATGGTACCTCTATTTTTAGTTTCTTAAGGAACCACCATACTGTTCTCCATAGTGGCTGCACCAATTTACATTTCCACCAACACTGTAGGAGGGTTCCCTTTTCTCTACACCCTCTCCAGCATTTGTTATTTGTAGATTTTTTGATGATGGTGATTCTGACCAGTTTGAGGTAGTTTTTTCTTTTCTATTTTATTTATTAATTTATTGTTTAACATCTTTTTTGGAGTATAATTGCTTTACAATAGTATGTTAGTTTCTGTTTTATAACAAAGTAAACCAGCTATACATATACATATATCCCCATATCTCTTCCCTCTTGTGTCTCCCTCCCTCCCACCCTCCCTAGCCCACCCCTCTAGGTGGTCACAAAGCACCGAGCTGCTCTCCCTGTGCTATGCAGCTACTTCCCACTAGCTGTCGGTTTTACATTTGGTAGTGTATATATGACCATGCCACTCCCTCACTTCGTCCTAGCTTACCCTTCCCCCTCCCCATGTCCTCAAGTCCATTCTTTATGTCTGCATCTTTATTCCTGTCCTGCACCTAGGGTCTTCAGGACCTTTTTTTTTTTTTTTTTAGATTCCATATATTTGTGTTAACATATGGTATTTGTTTTTCTCTTTCTGACTTCACTCTGTATGAGAGACGCTAGGTCCATCCACCTCACTACAAATAACTCAGTTTTGTTTCTTTTTATGGCTGAGTAATATTCCATTGTACATATGTGCTACATCTTCTTTATCCATTCATCTGTCAGTGGACACTTAGGTTGCTAATAGAGCTGCAGTGAACATTGTGGTACATGACTCTTTTTGAATTATGGTTTTGTGGTACATGACTCTTTTTGAATTATGGTTTTCTCAGGGTATATTCCCAGTAATAGGATTCCTGGGTCATACGGTAGTTCTATTTTTGGTTTTTTAAGGAACCTCCATACTGTTCTCCATAGTGGCTATATCAATTTACATTCCCACCAACAAGGCAAGGGGGTTTCCTTTTCTCCACACCCTCTCCAGCATTTATTGTTTGTAGATTTTTGATTTTTATTTTATTATTTTTTTTAAAAAATTTTTCACATCTTTATTGGAGTATAATTGCTTTACAATGGTGTGTTAGTTTCTGCTTTACAACAAAATGAATCAGTCATATATACACATATGTTCCCATATCCTCTCTCTCCCGCGTCTCCCTCCCTCCCACCCTCCCCATCCCACCTCTCCAGGCGATCACAAATCACCAAGCTGATCTCCCTGTGCTATGCGGCTGCTTCCCACTAGCTGTCTACCTTACGTTTGGTAGTGTATATATGTCCATGCCTCTCTCTCACTTTGTCACAGCTTACCCTTCCTTCTCCCCATATCCTCAGGTCCATTCTGACCGGTGTGAAGTTGTAGTTTTGATATGCATTTCTCTAATAATTACTGATGTTGAGCATCTTTTCATGAGCCTCTTGGCCATCTGTATGTCTTCTTCGGAGAAATGTCTGTTTAGGTCTTCGGCCCATTTTTGGATTGGGTTGTTTGTTTTTTTCATATTGAGCTGCATGAGCTGTTTGTAAATTGTGGAGATTAATCCTTTGTCACTTGCTTTACTTGGAAATATTTTCTCCCATTCTGAGAGTTGTCTTTTTGTCTTGTTTATGTTTTCCTTTGCTGTGCAAAAGGTTTTAAGTTTCATTAGGTCCCATTTGTTTACTCTTGTTTTTATTTCCATTTCTGTAGGAAGTAGGTCAAAAAGGATCTTGCTGTGATTTATGTCATAAAGTGTTCTGCCTGTGTTTTCCTCTAAGAGTTTTATAGTGCCTGGCCTTACATTTAGGTCTTGAATCCATTTTGAGTTTATTTTTATGTGCGGTGTTAGGGAGTGTTCTAGTTTCTTTCTTTTACATGTAACTGTCCAGTTTTCCCAGCACCACTAATTGAAGAGTCTGTCTTTCCTCCATTGTATATTCTTGCCTCCATTATCAAAAATAAGGTGACCATATGTGCATGGGTTTATCTCTGGGCTTTCTGTCCTGTTCCATTGATCTATATTTCTGTTTTTGTGCCAGTACCGTACTGTCTTGATTACTGTAGATTTGTAGTATAGTCTTAAGTCTGGGAGCCTGATTCCTGCAGCTCTGTTTTTCTTTCTGAAGACTGCTTTCTCTATTCACGGTCTTCTATGGTTCCATACAAATTGTGAAATGTTTTGTTCTAGTTCTGTGAAAAATGCCCATGGTAGTTTGATAGGGATTGCATTGAATCTGTAGATTGCTTTGGGTAGTGGAGTGATTGTCAGAATATTGATTCTTCCAATCCAAGAACATGTATATCTCTCCATCTCTTTGTATCATCTTTAATTTCTTTCATTGGTGTCTTATAATTTTCTGGATACAGGTCTTTTGTCTCCTTAGGTAAGTTTATTCCTAGATATTTTATTATTTTTGTTGCAATGGTAAATGTGAGTGTTTCCTTCATTTCTTTTTCATATTTTTCATCATTAGTGAATAGGAATGCAAGAGATTTCTGTGCATTAATTTTGTATCCTGCTACTTTACAAAATTCATTGATTAGATCTAGTAGTTTACTGGGAGAATCTTTAGGATTCTCTATGTATAGTATCGTCATCTGCAAAAAGTGACGGCTTTACTTATTCTGTTCTGATTTGGATTCTTTTTATTTCTTTCTCTTCTCTGATTGCTGTGGCTAAAACTTCCAAAACTATGTTGAATAAAAGTTGTGAAAGTGGAGAACCTTGTCTTCTTCCTGATCTTAGAGGAAATGAAATGGTTTCAGTTCTTCACCATTGAGAACAATGTTGGCTGTAGGTTTGTCATATATGGCCTTTATTATGTTGAGGTAAGTTCCCTCTATGCCTACTTTCTGGAGGGTTTTTATCATAAATGGGTGTTGAATTTTGTCAAAAGCTTTTTCTGCTCTATTGAGATGATCATATGGTTTTTATTCTTCAGTTTGTTAATATGGTGTATCACATTGATTGACTTGTGTATATTGAAGAATCCTGAATTCCTGGGATCAACTCCTCTTGATCATGGTGTATGACCCTTTTAATGTGCTGTTGGATACTGTTTGCTTGTATTTTCCTGAGGATTTTTGCATCTTTTTTCATCAGTGATATTGCTTTGTAGTTTTCTTCCTTTGTGACATCTTTGTCTGGTTTTGATATCAGGTTGATGGTGGCCTCATAGAAAGAGTTTGGGAGTGTTCCTCCCTCTGCTATATTTTGGAAGAGTTTGAGAAGGATAAGTGTTAGCTCTTCTCTAAGTGTTTGATAGAATTCACCTGTGAAGCCATCTGTCTGCTCCTGGGCTTTTGTTTGTTGGAAGGTTTTTAATTATACTCTCAATTTCAGTGCTTTTGATTGGTCTGTTTATATTTTCTATTTCTTCCTGGTTCAGTCTCAGAAGGTTGTGCTGTTCTAGGAATTTGTCCATTTCTTCTAGATTGTCCATTTTATTTTCATGTAGTTGCTTGTAGTAATCTCTCATGGTCCTTTGTATATCTGCAGTGTCCATTGTTACGTCTCCTTTTTCACTTCTAATTCTATTGATTTGAGTCTTCTCCCTTGTTTTCTTGATGAGTCTGGCTAATGGTTTATGAATTTTGTTTATCTTCTCAAAGAACCAGCTTCTGCTTTTATTGATCTTTGCTATTGTTTCTTTCATTTCTTTTTCATTTATTTCTGATCTGATCTTTATGATTTCTTTCCTTCTGGTAACTTTGTGTTTTTTTGTTCTTCATTCTCTAATTGCTTTAGGTATAAGTTTAAGTTGTTTATTTCAGATGTTTCTTGTTTCTTGAGGTAGCATCGTATTGCTATAAACTTCCCCCTTAGAACTGCTTTTGCTGCATCCCATAGGTTTTGGGTCATCGTGTTTTCTTTGTCATTTGTTTCTAGGTATTTTTTGATTTCCTCTTCGATTTCTTCAGTGATCTCTTGGTTATTTAGGAGTGTATTGTGTAGCCTCCATGTGTTTGTTTGTTTTTACGGATTTTTTTCCTGTAATTGATATCTATTCTCATAGCATTGTGTTTGGAAAAGATACTTGATACGATTTCAATTTTCTTAAATTTACCAAGGCTTGATTTGTGACCCAAGATATGATCTATCCTGGAAAATGTTCCATGAGCACTTGAGAAGAAACTGTATTTTGTTGTTTTTGGATGGAATGTCCTATAAATATCAGTTAAGTCCATCTTGTTTAACGTATCATTTAAAGTTTGTGTTTACTTGTATATTTTCATTTTGGATGATTTGTCCATTGGTGAAAGTGGGGTGTTAAAGTCGCCTACTATGATTGTGTTACTGTCCATTTCCCCTTTTATGGCTGTTAGCATTTGCCTTATGTATTAAGGTGCTCCTATTTTGGGTGCATAAATATTTACCGTTGTTATATCTTCTTGGATTGATCCCTCGATCATTATGTAGTGTCCTTCTTTGTCTTTTGTAATAGTCTTTATTTTAAAGTCTATTTTGTCTGATATGAGAATTGCTATTCCAGCTTTGTTTTGATTTCCATTTTCATGGAATATCTTTTTCCATCCCCTCACTTTCAGTCTGTATGTGTCCCTAGGTTTTATTGGGTTTCTTGTAGACAGCATATATATGGGTCTTGTTTTTGTATTCATTCATCCAGTCTGTGTCTTTTAGTTGGAGCATTTAATTCATTTTCATTTAAGTTAGTTATCGATATGTGTGTTCCTATTATCATTTTCTTAATTGTTTTGCATTTGTTATTGTAGGTCTTTTCCTTCTCTTATGTTTCCTCCCCATAAAAGTTCCTTTAGCATTTGTTAAAAAGCTGGTTTTGTGGTGCTGAATTCTCTTAGCTCTTGCTTGTCTGTGAAGGTTTTAATTTCTCCATCTAATGTGAGTGAGATCCTTGCTGTGTAGAGTAATCTTGTTTGTAGGTTTTTCCCTTTCTTTGCTTTAAATATGTCCTGCAACTGCCTTCTGGCTTGTAGAGTTTCTGCTGAAAGATCAGCTGTTAACCTTATGGGGCTTCCCTTGTTTGCTGGTTTTCCCTTGCTGCTTTTTATATTTTATCTTTGTATTTAATCTTTGATAGTTTGATTAATATGTAGCTTGGTGTTTTTCTCATTGGATTTGTCCTGTATGGGACTCTGTGCTTCCTGGACTTTATTGACTATTTCCTTTCCCACATTAGGGAAGTTTTCAACTAAAATCTATTCAGATATTTTCTCAGTCCCTTTCTTTTTCTCTTCTTCTTCTGGGACCCCTATAATTTGAATGTTGGTGCATTTAATGGTGTCCCAGAGGTCTCTGAGACTGTCCTCAATTTTTTCGTCCTTTTTTCTTTATTCTGCTCTGCGGTAGTTATTTCCACTATTTTATCTTCCAGGTCACTTATCCGTTCTTCTGCCTCAGTTATTCTGCTATGGATTCCTTCTAGAGAATCTTTAATTTCATTTATTGTGTTGTTCATCATTGTTTGTTTGCTCTTTAGTTCATGTAGGTCCTTGTGAAACATTTCTTACATTTTCTCCATTGTATTTTCTAGATTTTGGATCATATTTACTATCATTACTCTGAATTCTTTTTCAGGTAGACTACCTATTTCCTCTTCATTTGTTTGTTCTGGGGGATTTTACCTTGCTCCTTCACCTGATGTGTGTTTCTCTGTCTTCTCATTGTGTTTAACTTACTGTGTTTGTGGTCTCCTCTTCACAGGCTGCAGGATCATAGTTCCCAATGAATTTTTGGTGTCTGCCTCCAGTGGCTAAGGTTGGTTCAGTGTGTGTAGGCTTCCTTCTGGAAGTGACTGGTGCCTGTTGTCTGGTGGATGAAGCTGCATCTTGTCTTTCTGGTGGGCAGAACCGTGTTTGGTGGTTTGTTTTGGGGTGTCTGTGACCTTATTATTATTTTAGGCAGACTGCTAATGGGTGGGGTTGTATTCCTGTCTTGCTAATTGTTTGTCATAGGGTGTCCAGCACTGTAGCTTGCTGGTCATTGAGTAGTGCTGGGTCTTAGTGTTGAGATGGAGGTCTCTGTGAGAGATTTTGTCGTTTGATATTATGTGGAGCCAGGACGTCTCTGGTGGACCCTTGTCCTGAACTCAGCTCTCCCACCTCAGAGGCACAGCCCTGACACCCAGCTGGAGCACCAAGACCCTGTTAGCCACATGGCTCAGAAGAAAAGAGAGAAAAGAAAGAGAGAAAGAGAGGGAGAGAGGGAGAGGGAGAGGAATAAAGTTATTAAAATACAAAATAATAAAATTGTTAAAAATAAAAAGAATTAATAAGTAAGAGAAAAAAGAAAAATAAAGAAAAAAATTTTGGTAAAAGCAAAGCTGTACAGACAAAATCACACAAAGAAATATACACACTCACAAAAAGAGAAAAAGGAAAAAAAGATATTTATATCTAAAAAAAGAGGAACAGAGCAACCCAATCAATAAACAAATCTACCAATGATAATAAACTCTAAATACTAAACTAAGAGAAACATAAAACCAGAAACAAATTAGTTGCAGAAAACAAACCCCAAGTCTACAGTTGCTCCCAACGTCCACCACCTCAATTTTGGGATGATTTGTTGTCTACTCATTTATTCCAGAGATGCAGGGTACATCAAGTTGACTGTGGAGATATAATCTGCTGCTCCTGAGGCTGCTAGGAGAGATTTCCTGTTCTCTTCTTTGTTTGCACAGCTCCGGGGGTTCAGGTTTGCATCTGGCCCCGCCTCTGCATGTAGGTTGCCTGAGGGCATCTGTTCTTTGCTGAGACAGGATGGAGTTAAAGTAGCAGCTGATTAGGGGGCTCTGGCTCACTTGAGCTGGGGGGAGGGAGGGGTACAGAAGGCAGGGGGAGCCTGTGGTAGCGGAGGCCAGCGTAACGTTGCAGCAGCCTGAGGTGTGCTGTGTGTTCTCCTGGAGAAGTTGTCCCTGGATCGCCAAACCCTGGCAGTGGCGGGCTGCACAGGCTCCCGGGGGGAGATGTGTGGATAGTGACCTGTGCCTGCACACAGGTTTCTTGGTGGCGGCAGCAGCAGCGGACTTAGTGTTTCATGCCCATCTCTGGGGTCCGCGCTGATAGCCGTGGCTCGCGCCCGTCTCTGGAGCTCGTTTAGGTGGTGCTCTGAATCGCCTCTCCTCGCGCAGCCCGTAACAGTGGTCTCTTGCTTCTTAGGCAAGTGCAGACTTTTTCCTAGACTCCCTCCTGGCTAGCTGTGGTGCACTAGCCCCCTTCAGGCTGTGTTCATGCCGCCAACCCCAGTCCTCTCCCTGGGGTCTGAAGTCCAAAGCCTGAGCCTCAGCTCCCAGCCCCCACCCACCCCGGCGGGTGAGCAGACAAACCTCTCAGGCTGGTGAGTGCTGGTCAGGACTGATCCTCTGTGCGGGAAGCTCTCCGCTTTGCCCTCTGCACCCCTGTTGCTGCGCTCTCCTCTGTGGCTCCGAAGCTTCCCTCCCGCCGTCCCCCGTCTCTGCCCGCAAAGGGTCTTCCTAGTGTGTGGAAACTTTTCCTCCTTCACAGCTCCCTCCCAGAGGTGCAGGTCCTGTCCCTATTCTTTTGTCTCTATGTTTTCTTTTTTCTTTTGCCCTGCCCAGGTACGTGGGGAGTTTATTGCCTTTTGAGAAGTTGGACGTCTTCCACCAGCCTTCAGTAGGTGTTCTGTGGGAGTTGTTCCACATGTAGATGTATTCCTGAGGTATTTGTCGGGAGAAAGGTGATCTCCACATCTTACTCCTCTGCCATCTTGAAGGTCTGTCTCCTCACTGTAGTTTTGATTTACATTTCTCTAATAATTAGCAATGTTGAGCATCTTTTCATGTGCCTCTTGGCCATCTGTATGTCTTCTTTGGAGGAATGTGTGTAGGTCTTTTGCCCATTTTTGATTGGGTTTTTTGTTTGTTTTCAATATTCAGCCTCATGAGCTGTTTGTAAATTTTGGAGATTAATCCCTGATCTCTCTCTTCATTTGCTAATATTTTCTCCCATTCTGTGAGGTTTTTTTTCATTTTATTGTTTCCTTTGGTGTCTAAAAGCTTCTGAGTTTAATTAGGTTTCATTTGTTAATTTTTGTTTTTATTTCCATTACTCTAGCAGGCGGATTGAAAAAGATCTTGCTGCAATTTATGTCACAGAGTGTTCTGCTGATACTTTCCTCTAAGAGTTTTTTAGCATCCAGTCTTACATTTAGGTCTTTAATCCAGTTTTTTTAAAAATTATTTATTTATTTTATTATGCAGCAGGTTCTTATTATCTATTTTATACATATTAGTGGATATATGTCAACCCCAATTTCGCAGTTCATCCCACCACCACCCCCTGCCCCCCTCACTTCCCCCCTTTGTGTCCTTACGTTTGTCCTCTACATCTGTGTCTCTATTTCTGCCCTGCAAACTGGTTTATCTGTACCATTTTTCTAGATTCCACATATATGCATTAATATACAATATTTGTTTTTCTCTTTCTGACTTACTTGACTCTGCATGACAGTCTTTAGGTCCATCCACATCTCTACAAATGACCCAATTTCGTTCCTTTTTGCGGCTAATATTCCATTGTATATATGTACCACATCATTTTCCATTCGTCTGTCGATGGACATTTAGGTTGCTTCCATGACCTGGCTATTGTAAATTGTGCTGCAGTGAACATTGGGGTGTGTGTATCTTTTTGAATTATGGTTTTCTCAGGGTATATGCCCAGTAGTGGGATTACTGGGTCATATGGTTGTTTATTTTTAGTTTTTTAAGGAACCTCCATACTGTCCTCCATAGTGGCTGTATCAATTTACATTCCCACCAACAGTGCAAGAGGGTTCCCTTTTCTCCACGCTCTCTCCAGCCTTTGATATTTGTAGGTTTTCTGGTGAGGTCATTTCTGACTGTTGTGTGGTGATACCTCATTGTAGTTTTAATTTGCATTTCTCTAATAATTAGTGATGTTGAGCAGCTTTTCATGAGCCTCTTGGCCATCTGTATGTCTTCTTTGGAGAAATGTCTATTTAGGTCTTCTGCCCTTTTTCTTTGATTGTGTCGTTTGTTTTTTTAATATTGAGCTGCATGAGCTGTTTATATATTTTGGAGATTAATTCTTTGTTTGTTGATTCATTTGCAAATATTTTGTCCAATTCTGAGTGTTGTCTATCTTGTTTACAGTTTCATTTACTGTTCAAAAGCTTTTAAGTTTCATTAGGTCCCATTTGTTTAGTTTTGTTTTTATTTCCATTACTCTAGTAGGTGGGTTGAAAAAGATCTTGCTGTGATTTATGTCAAAGAGTGTTCTTCCTATGTTTTCCTCTAAGAGATTTATAGTGTCTGGTCTTAAATTTAGGTCTTTAATCCATTTTGAGTTAATTTCTGTATATGGTGTTAGGGAGTTTTAATTTCATTGTTTTTACATGTAGGTGTCCAGTTTTCCCAGCACCACTTATTGAAGAGTCTGTCTTTTCTCCATTGTATACCCTTGCCTCCTGTGTCATAGATTAGTTGACCATAGGTGCATGGGTTTATCTCTGGGCTTTCTATCCTTTTCCTTTGATCTATATTTCTGTTTTTGTGCCAGTACCATATTTTCTTGATTATTGTATCCTTCAGTATAGTTTGAAGTCAGGGAGCCTGATTCCTCCAGCTCTGTTTTTCTTTCTCACGGTTGCTTTGGCTATTTAGGGTCTTTTGTATCTCCATACAGACTTTAAGGTTTTTTTGGTCTGGTTCTGTGAAAAATGCCATTCATTGTTAATCTGATAGAGATTGCAATGGATCTGTAGATTTCCTTGGATAGTATAGTCATTTTGACAGTATTGATTCTTCCAATCCAAGAACATGGTATATCTCTCCATCTGTTTGTATCCTCTTTAATTTCTTTCCTCAGTGTTTTATAGTTTACTCTGAAAACTATAAAGGTTTTTTTTGCCTCCTTTTTTAGGTTTATTCCTAGGTATTTTATTCTTTTTGATGCGATGGTAAATGAGATTATTTCTTTAATTTCTTTTTCTGATCTTTCACTGTGTATAGAAATGCAACAGATTTCTGTGTATTTATTTTGTATTCTGCAACTCTACCAAATTTATGGTTGAGTTCTAGTAATTTTTTGTAGTAGTTCCCACTGTGCCTACTTTCTATGTATAGTATTATGTCGTCTGCAAACAGTGACCGTTTTACTTCTTCTTCTCTGATTGATGTGGCTACACATTCCAAAACTACATTGAATGAAAGTGGCGAGTGTGGACACCCTTGTTTTCTTCCTGATTGTAGAGGAAACGCTTTCAGGTTTTCACCACTGAGTATGATTTTAGCTGTAGGTTTGTCATATGTGACCTTTATTATGTTGAAGTAGGTTCCCTCTGTGCCCTCTTTCTGGAGCGTTTTTATCATAAATCGGTGTTGAATTTTGTCAAAAACTTTTTCTGCATCTATTTAGATGATCGTATAGTTTTTATTCTTTAAATTTTGATGTGGTGTATCACACTGATTGATTTGCGGGTATTGAAAAATCCTTGCATCCTTGATGCAAGGATCCTTGCACAGAGGATCATACACCACACCACTTGATCATGATTTGTGATCCTCTGTGCTTCCTGGACTTGGGTTACTGTTTGCTTTCCCATTGTTAGGAAAGTTTTTATCTATTACCCCTTCAGACATTTTCTCAGGTCCTTTCTGTTTCTCTTCTCCTTCTGGGACCCCTATAGTGCAAATGTTGGTGCATTTAATGTTGTCTCAGAGATCTCTTAGACTGTCCTCATTTCTTTTCATTTTTTTCCTGTACCATGTTTCACATCGGTGATTTCCACCATTCTGTATTCCAGCTCACCTTTCAATTCTTTGCCTCAGTTATTCTGATATTGATTCCTTCTAGTGTATTTTTCATTTTAGTTATTGTATTGTTCATCTCTGTTTGTTCTTTAGTTCTTCTAGGTCTTTGTTAAACATTTCTTTTATTGTCTCAATCTGTGCCTCCTTTCTTTTTCTAAGATCTTGGATTATCTTTACTATCATTACTCTGAATTCTTTTTGATGTAGATTGCCTATCTCCACTTCACTTAGTTGTTCTTCTGGGGTTTTATCTTGTTCCCTCGTCTGGGACGTATTCCTCTGCCATCTCATTTTGTCTATGTTTCTGTGATTGTGGTTTCCATTCTACAGGCCACAGGTTTGTAGTTCTTCTTGCTTCTGCTGTCTGCCCCCTGGTGGATGAGGCTGTTTAAGAGGCTTGTGCAGGCTTCCTGGTGGGAGGGAATTGTACCTGCCCACTGGTGGTTGAGGCTGGGTATTGTCCCTCTGGTGTGCAGGGCAGTGTCAGGGGTTGTGTTTATTGGGCAGCTGTTTATTCAGGAAGACTTTAAGCAGCCTGTCTGCTGATGGGTGGGGCTGTGTTCCCACTCCATTGGTTATTTGACCTGAGGTGTCCCAGCATTGGAGCAGCCTGCAGGCTCTTGGGTAGGGCCGGGTCTTGGTGAGAAAATGGTAACCTCCAAGAGCGCTCATGACAAAGAACACTCGCCAGAACCACTGCCACCAGTGTCCCCATTCCTGCAGAGAGCCACAGCTGCTTCCCACCTCCAAAGGAGACCCTCCAACACTAGCAGATAAGTCTAAACAAGTCTCTTATGAAGTCACTGCTTTTTTCCCTGGGTTCTGGTGTGCACAAAACACTGTGTACACACTGCAAGTGTGGAGTTTCTCTTTCTGCCAGTGCCATGGAATTCCTGCAATCAAACCCTGCTGGCCTTCAAAGCCAGATTCTCTAGGGGCTCCACCTTCCAGTTCCAGACCCCCTAATTGGGGAGCCTGGTGTGGTGCTCAGAACTTTCACTCCTGTGGGAGAACTTCTGTGGTATAATTATATTCCAGTTTGTGGGTACTCAGCTGGCGTATATGAGATTTGATTTTATCGCAGTTGTGTCCCTCCTACCACCTTATTGTGGCTTCTTCTTTGTCTTTGGATGTAAGATATCTTTTTTGGTAGGTTCCAGCTTTTTTTTGTCAATGGCTATTAAGCAGTTATTTGTGATTTTGGTGTTTCCAGAAGAAGAGGTGAGCTCACATCCTTCTACCATCTTGTCTCCCTTGTTAGTTAATTTTAAATGAGTTGAGGGAGTAGATAGTTCATGAAATAAATGGAAACCATATCTGTCTAGCTAATCAGTTTTATACGCTTGTTGAAATCTTTTTTTTTTTACCATTTTTTTCTTTTTGTTGTATGCCTAGTTTCTCCCCCATATCCTCCCTTCTCTCTTTGTTTTTTCTGTCTTCTGCTTCCCATTTCCTTACCTGTTATCCTTTTAGCTTCACCTTCTGCTTCCTCCTTTTACTTCTTAATGAAAATCATTAAAAAAATTCATATAAATATAGAAAATTGCTAGAAAATTACTTTTTCTAAATTTAATATGGTCTTGTCTTAATTATTTGGTTGTCTGTTGCATTTTACAATGACTACAAATACAGATGGTCGTTGGGATTGCCTTTTCCAGCGTGGGGTTTGTTTCCTTCTTACCTTAGCCTAGAAAGAGAGGCTTCAGAGATCTACCTGGGGACCTTGATATGTGTGTGTTAGAGTTTGAGGGACCTAGAAGAGTTAGACTCATACCCCAGTAATAGGAGGGTACACAGCTGGCAGCAATAGTCTGTGCCAGTGGAGGTGAGATTTGCCATTTGAGAAACAGTTCACTTGCACCAATGGCATAAGAAAAGTGCAAGCTTCCTATGGAGGAAGGATGGAGAAAAAAGCCTGGTTAAAGACAGAGAAAGAAATAAGACTGTGGGCAGTGGAACCCCAAGTAAGAGAGCCTGTTAGGAGGTGACACTGTAGATTGAAAGGTGAGTCCTGGGGGGACAACCACAGAATCCCCACGTTAGAGAATTCCAGGGAAAGGGGGACTCTCCCAAGAATCTATACAGTCACTCCACAGGGAACAGACTCAACTCTATCCATGAGGGTAAGAGAGACACATTTCAAAGGGGAGTGATTAACACATTTTGTGTCCTTCATCCTCCTCCCTTCCCAGCTCAACAGTGGAGGGATCAGGAATTGAAGCCGAGTTGGGAAGTTGGAGGAAGCAGGAATAGTAGTGAAAAGGTCAACCTTTTTCTTTGTTCTCAACAGGTTTTTCACCATCAGTAGACCTGAGCTGGTTGAAAAGAGAAGCTTTAACTTTAAATTATTTCAGAGGACTGGACATCTAAATTATCTATTCTAATAGATAGAAGGGACCAATGGTCTTCTTTAATTACCTAAGAGTTAATTGAGAAGTGATATTTCTTGGCTGAGCAGTCACTCAGGGACAAAGAAAAACACTAATCTTAGAGCAAAGTTCAGAAAGAACAGTGGGGTCTGAGAGGGGTGGTGAACTAGAGTCATTTAATGATGGTATCCTACACAATTTTTTTTTTTTTTGTAAATTCACCAGGGCCACTAAAGAAACATTCCACTTTAAGCTATCTATCTTTTAGCCATCTCTAGAAAAGTATTTATCTGTTGTTGTACAACCCAAAGATTTATTTATTCATCCCCTAAATTGGGGATCCAAGTGACTGTCTAGCACTTTTTTTTAGCATCTCTTAAAATTTATTTATGGTAAAAGTTGTTTTTACTTTGCAGATGATGAAGTATCAAGTGCTACTAAAATAATATCCTCATCTACTGTTTCCATGAATATGGGCTTCTGAATAGTATTTTAAGTGTTAATTTACTAACAGCAGACATATCATATAATCAAGACATATAATCAATATAGCAGCGTATTACTGTTGTACTGACAAAACGACATGCAATATTTGCAAAAGTTCTGAAATCACTAGTCTATATAAGAAAGGCCACGTTTCCACACTAATACTTCTAAATTAGTGCTTGTACTATAAAAGGAATTTGCTGTTCGTAAACAAACAACAAATCATTCAGAAAGTGTCTAATAAATATGGATACACATCACTTTTCTAGACTGTGTCTAGTGAATAAATCAAGGTTTAGCTTGACAGGAAATCAAGCAATTTGGTGAATAACAGAGTATCAGCTCGATGTTTACTAAACCATGTTGGTATGACAAATTTTCATTTATTTTAGATGGAGAAAAAAAAATGAAACCAAAACTTTTAGTGCACTAGATGTGCAAATAGTGTAGGTCTTCTCCTGTATTTTCTTATTTGATCTTTCCAAAACATGTCTCTAAGGGAGTTATTATTTGCCTTTGACAAGTAAAGAATAATTGATCACAACAAATTCTTCAAGTCTCGGTTTGCTTGAAAACTCTACAGATCTCAAGAAATACATCACCAGCTTCTTAAAATCCCCTCCTTCCTTGGCTTTGGAAATAACTGCTCTCTCCTGGTGATTCTACCTCTCAGGGTTTTCTTATTTCTTATCTCAGTCAGGTTCCTTTTAGGTGCATAGTTGAAAGCTTTCCTGGAGAGACAGGGAACAAGAGCAGAACATCTGTTATCACCACTTCAACTATTATTATACTACTGGCCTCAGCTAGTGCAATATGTCAAGAAAAAAATAAGAAATCCATAATAATTAATAAATAATATATATTTGTTCTTATTGTCTGATGGTATTTTTGTGAACATCGAAAAATACAAAAGCATCGACAAACTTTAGAATTAATAAGTAAATGTAGCAAGTTTACTATATGCAACTTACTATAAAATTAATTATAATTCTGTCAGCAACAAAAAATAGGAAATAAATTGCCTAAAAAATACCGTTACAATAACATCAAACAGCTCAAATAAAAGGATAAATCTAACGGAAGTTGTACAAGCCTCTGCCCTTCAAACTACAATCATATTAAGGAAAATAAAAGAACATCTAAATAAATAGACAGTTATACCATGTTCAGATGTTGGACAACTCAATATTGTTATGATGCAGCTCTCCTCAAATTGATCTGTGGATTTAATGAAATCTCAATCAGTATTCTAGCTACATTATTAGAAATTGACAAATTAATTCTAAAATGCAAAATGGAATGCAAAAGCTCAAGAATGTCAAAGCAAACTTGAAAAAGCAGAACAAATTTAGGGTGATTACACTACAGTATATTACATATCGATTTAAAGCAACGATTTTTACACCCTTTTTGGTTCAATTAATTTTCACTCAACTTCTAAATCTGGCCTTAAATTCTAGCTTCCTCAAAACCCCCAAACAATTTGGTACCATTATTTGCTATTTTCCATTGGGCCATTAATCATCCTTTTTATATGTTCATTAATTATTTGTAATACTTAAAAAGTTGTAGATATTTCAATTGTAATGTGCATGCCAGAGCTCACTAATAAGACTTAACACATATTAATATAACTTAGTTTTAATATTATTAAGAGTGCATTCTAATAATGATTTACATGCAATCATTTACATGTATATATGTGTATCTGTACATATCTAATCACATCTAGTGAGTGGAGTCTAAAGATGATGTTAAACATCTACAATGCACACGACTGTCCACCACACAAAGAATTATCTAATCCAAAATATCAGTAGTGCCCTTGAGAAATCAGTCACACACACACACACACACACACACACACACACATACGTGTGTGTGTGTGTGTGTGTGTGTGTGTATACACATTCATATACCCTCCAATCTTTCTCCTCCTTTCCTCACTGGACAGAAATAGCCATCTTCCTGAAGTTAATATGTGCATTATCAGTTTAAAATACTTATATTCTTTGCTGGATCATGAGTCCCTTGAGGGCTGGGATTATACCTACCCAGATTGTACCTATCCATGTCTTTGGTGTACCCCAGTGTCTAACATAGTGAGTTCCAGGCCCATATACTTAATATGTTTTTTATCTAATTGACTAGATATTTAAAATATTTTTCAGTGTTCTGTTTTAATTTATCTACTGGTATCTTGGCTTCATCGCTGTATTATCGTTACGTATCGTTATCATGCCTCCTCTAGGGAATTGCACTATACATATCCTTTCCCAATCTACTTAGAACTAACTAACACTGTACCACTTCAAAATGTAGAAACTTTTTGTAGAACCAGCGATGTTCCTTTTGCTATCCCTCGTGTAATTTATGTTACAGTTTTTCATAAACATTGTATCTGCATACATTATGTCTGCATTCTTTGATGAAATCATTCCTGAGATGTCATATTCTTTGCTTGAGATGCAGTGAGGCATAACTATTGGGAAGCAGAAATTGGGATTGACAACCTGGTCTTGGATTTTAGTTATGCCACTTATTAGATGGATGAATTTGCATAAAGCACTTAATATAGACAATTGGGATAGTAAATGTTCACACGATGGCTGAAAAATCAAATGAATTAATATGTGTAAACCACTTGGCAGGACTCAATAAATATTAGCTTTTATTATTGGTCAGGCAGTTTTTATTAGTTTTCACTTAGGTTGTTCCATTTTCCTCCAAAATGAAGTTCTGGCCTCCAGAGTTACCTACATCAATTATACTACAGCATTTCGTTTATAAAATTCCCATGAAATTGATCACATCCTTTCATTTATTATAGTTGTATGCATTTTCATTGTCACTATCCAATGAGAGGGTAAGCTTTTGATGAAAGACACTGTGTTTCAAATAGCTATACCAAGAACTATTGCACCAAGAAGAATGTCAATAAATATTTGATGAACGAACTAATGTATACCAGTAGAAACTATATTATCCTTTTAATCAAACAGACATGAATTTAATCAGTTGCATCCCTCACTAAGTAGTTTCCCTTCTCATATATAAAATTGGAATAATAATACAGAAATGATACGAGAATTAAATAAAATAGTGTATGTGAACACACAAATCATAGTACCTTGTGGGTGTAGATGGTCAGTACATGTTAATGTGCTCACATGTTGCCTAAATATTGGATGAATATGTGTAACTGGTAAGAACTGGTAAGAACCTTTTCTCCCATGAAGGGTACCTCCCATGAAGGTGATTTTCATTACCAATTTCTCTAAATTGCCCAATATAAGAACTTGGGGAATCTACTTTGAGATTGATACTCTCTTTTCTCTCTAGTGTGTATTTTTAACAGTTCATATTTGTGTTACACAATTTGCATACTTGGAATTGTTTTTTCAAAGAATTCAGGATGGCTGACAAATGCCCAAATGACTGTAATGAAGACAGAATTAGAATATGTCACCACGTAGCATTATTGACCTTTAGTGAGAAAGTAGGAGATGCTCAGTGTGTTCTCAAATCTTACTAACAAGATGATATTATTTAGATTTTTTTTCAGTTGCTTAGTTACCAGTATCTGTAAATCTTTTCATGTTGCTTGTAAGAGTTTTCTTAAAAAAGGAAGTGTCTACATTTTTCCACTTTTCTTAAAAATAACACACACACATACAGACAGAAAGAAGAAATCTCTCTTCATAGGGAAGGCATGATTGGAGAAAAGGAATTGTAGGTGTTTGGAGGGAGGATCATCATCTAGGTAAAATTCTGGGGAAGGAGAAGCCGTTTACATATCTTCCATGGAAAAGTGTCTATTCAAGTTCTTTGCTCATTTTTGAATCTTTTTTTGTTGTTGTTGTAATTGTTGAGTTTTACAAGTTTCCTATGTATTAAAATTATCAATCCCTTATTAGATACATGATTTGAAAACATTTTCTCCCACTTTGTAGGTTGCCTTTTTACTCTGTTGATAGTATCTTTTGAGGCACGATTTTAAAAAAGCATGAAGTTCAATTTGTCAGTTTTTTTTTTTCCTTTTACTGACTATGCCTTTGGTGTCATAGCCAAGAAATTGCTGCCAAATCCAATGTCCTGAAGCTTTTCTAAGAGGTTATTACTTTTGTGCCCTATATTTAGGTCTTTGATTCATTTTGAATTAATTTTTGTGTATGGTATTAGGTGAGGGTTCATCTTCATTCTTTTGCATGTGGATATCCAGTTTTACTAGCATTATTTGTTGAAAGACTGTCATTTCCCCCATTGAGTGGTCTTGGCCTTCTTATTGAAAATTATTTGACCGTATATGGGAGGTTTTAGTTATGGGCTCTTTATTCCACATGTCTGTCTTTATGCCAGTACCCAACTGTTTTGATTACTGAAACTTTGTAGTAAGTTCTGAAATCAGGACACAGTGTGAATCCTCTAGTATTGATTTCTCTTTGTCAAGATTGTTTGGGTTATTTAGGGTCCCTTGAGATTCCATATGAATTTTAGGATGGATTTTCCTATTGCTGCAAGACATCATGGGGATTTTGAGAGGGATTGCATTGAATCTGTAGATTGTTGGGGGTAATACTGCCGTCTTAACAACATTGTCTTCCAGCCCATGAACAGGGAATGTCTTTCCAGTTATTTATGTGTTCTTTAATTTCTTTCAGTAATGTTTGGTAGATTTTCATTATACAAGTTTTTCATCTCCTTGATTAAGTTAATTCCTAAGTGTTCTTTTTAATGCTATTATAAATGAAACTGTTTTTTGAACTTTCTCTTCAGATTGTTAGTGTATAGAAAGGCAACTTATTTTTGTGTATTGCCTTTGTTTCCTATGTTAATGAATTCATTTATTCTAACAATTTTTTTGTGGAATCTTTTATGTTTTTCTGTATATAAGATCATGTAATTTGTGAACAGTAACAATTTTACTTCTTTCTGTATAATTTTGGTATTTTTTGTTTTTATTGCCTAATCATTCTGGTTATTGTTTCCAATACTGTGTCGAATATAAGTGGTGAAAGCCAGCATCCTTGCCTTGGTCTTGATATTAAAGAAAGACATTTAGTATTTGAATATGATGTTCTCTGTGGGTTTTTCATGTATGCCATTTATTATACTGAGGTAGTTTTCTGTTCCTACTTTCTTGAGTGTTTCTGTCAAGAAGCGGTGTTGAATTTTGTCAAATTTATTTTCTACATCAATTGAAGTTGATCATTTTTTTTCTTTACTCTATTCATGTAGTGTATTTCATTGATTTATTTTTATATGTTGAACCATCTTGGCATTCCAAAACTAAATCCCACTTGGTCGTGGTGTATAATCCTACCAGTATGCTTCAGAATTCAGTTTGCTGCTACTTTGATAAGGATTTTTACACAGATGTTTATAAAGGGCATATTAGTCTGTAGTTTTCTTTTCTTGTAGTGTCTTTGCTTTCAGGGTAATGCTGACCTCATAACTGAGTGGGAGGAGGGGCATACGCTGATCAAATGCTATTGATAAGTGGAGGAACATTGGGAGTGAATATTTACCGTTTAACCTAACAACATTCACTGGTGGCCTTGGTAGGAGAAATTGCAATGGAATTGGAGATACAAAACCTGACTGAAGTGGGTTCTAAAGAGAACGGGAAAGAGAAATGAGAGTCAGTTATGATTTCTTTCCAGGAATTAGATATAAGGGTAAGGAGACAAGTAATACCAAATTGGAGGGTGAAGTAAATCAAGAGGTCTGTGTTGGTATGTTTGAGGGTTTGTTCAAATGGAGAAATAAGAACCTATTTTAATGCTGATAGGAATCATCCAATAGTGAGGAAAATCATATTGCGAGACATAGTGCACAAACAGATGAGCTGACCTTCAGTAGGGGCATAGATAGCTCATCCTGGTAATGGGAGAAAAGGTAGAGCATGCGGGCCCAGATGTAGGTAGCTGGGTTTATATGGTGGAACTTGTACATATGTTCCTTTGACTGCTTCTGTTCCTTCAGTGGAATATAAACAGGGGCATCTGCTGATAGTGAAGATGGAGAGGAAGTAATGGTGTTTTAATTTTCTTGGTATTTTGTTTGTTTTAGATTTTTTTTTCAGTATATGTGTCTTGGAAAAGAAACTTATTAATAAAAGTCAGATGTGTGAGATATGACTGATACTTCTCTTTTTTTTTAATTTTTAAAAAAATTTTATTTAAAAAATTTGTTTATTTTTGGCTGCATTGGGTTTTCGTTGCTGTGTGCGGGCCCTCTCCAGTTGCGGTGAGTGAGTGGGGGTCACTCTTCCTTGCGGTGCGCGGGCCTCTCATTGTTGTGGCTTCTCTTGTTGCGGAGCACGGGCTCTAGGCATGTGGGCTTCAGCAGTTGTGGCTCGCGGGCTCCAGAGCGCAGGCTCAGCAGTTGCGGCACATGGGCTCAGTTGCTCCGTGGTATATGGGGTCCTCCCGGACCAGGGATCGAACCCATGTCCCTTGCATTGGCAGGCAGATTCTTAACCACTGCGCCACCAGGGAAACCCCGTCAAGAGAGCATCTATACTTTTCTAGAAGTCTTCTTCAGGTTCCACTGTTCTTAGACTGGGAGAATGAGGGCATGCCAGCTTGAGAAAGTTTTCTCCTAGTAGTAATGAAGAAGACTGGGCATACTGGACATTAAGGAACATTTAAGCCAGTAACGTATTTACCAACATAACACACATCCCCTCACATTTACAGAGACAAAAGAGAGAGAATAGTCAGTCACAGTATTTAAGAGCAGTGAACAAGTATGAGACTTTCCAGAACATACAATTTCCCAACTAATAATGGCTTCATTCAGTTTGTCAGGGATGACTGCTCATCTGTCTCAGATAATAAAAGATCACAGGAAGATTTCCAGGCAGAGAAAGGTTTCCATTTAAACAATAAACTCTAGACACTCTTTCTAGGTAAATGACCTAAAATCTATTCTATAATTATGACAAATAGGAGACAGCAGCACCGCACACTGAGCTCATCAGCACCCTGCATCTCCACTGGAGACAAAATTCAAATGATCATTTATCATTTCAATTGTATTAGACACCATTTGTCTGCATTATTTTAACATTAACCTTTCTCACCTAATATCTTTCAACAGAATTTACTTTAAATAGCTCAGAGAGGAGATGGCTAACTTCTTTCAATTTACACATTTGGTGGGGGGTTAGAGGTACATCTAAAGTGACACAAATTATGCAAATTATCACTGAAGCTAAAAGATAACCAAAAAACAAATACCCAAGGATAGCTTGTATCTGATTGATTTGTTTTAGGAGGGGATAAAGGAGACAACAACATCACATATTGTATGTGACACTTGTATATGTATATATCTATGACATACAAATTCCAATGCATAATATAAAGGGGGCAAAATCAACACAAGTGTGGATGCAAGGGCAGAAATTGAGCTATCAATTATTTTTTCCCAATTGAAGATAAAATTGTCTTCTTTTACCAAAATAAGAACTTTTTAAATCTTTTCAATCTCCTCCTTCTTTGGTTAGGGAAGAAGTGACAGTGGTTGATGGAAGTGTTTTCTGTCTCTTAAAATACCTTTAGGGAGATAAGAGTTACTAGACGGCACAATTGATGGCTTACTCTGGGATGGAAAACAGGCAAGAGAAACAGAAACTCTAATTACAAGTTTTTAGAGGCCTTAGGGTTCAATCTCAGGGGTTGGCAAACTTCTTTTCTAAAAGAACAAATAGTAAATATTCTATTTTATTTCTAATTCAGTTCTGTGGACCATGCTATCTGTCACAACTACTCAACTCTGCCACTGTAACTCCAAAGAAGTCATAGATGATATGTAAATGAATGGATTGACTGTGTTCCAATAAGACTTTATTTACAGAAGTGGGCTGGGCAGGATTTGGCCTATGGGTCATAGATTGCTAACCCCTGTTCTATCCTATGGCATATCCCCTCTTCTCTATTAAAAAATAGTTTACGTTTTTCACCCCAGGAGACAGGAAACAAAGAATGAAATAAATCTGGTTGAAAATACAGAGAAGCTTTACTGACACAGGTATAGAGATTGTCTTAGTAAAAAATATACCCAATTCATTGACCTCAATTAATAAAATGAGTGTTTGTATGAAAATATGGTTCCTTTACCAGCACCATGTACAGTGTGTGTCAAGGTGGTGGAGGGGTTATTGGAGAATCAAACATTGATCATAACCCTCATCCCCTACCAGATTTATACTTAACCAGATACTTGTGATGGGCCTTAGGACAGGATATATACAGGATGTTAATTGTCCAGTGGACTCAGTGTGTCTTGAAGAGAACAGGGTCCGAAGGAGTAGGTACAGTGTCTTCAGGCTTGTGCTGTCATTTGTGTCTCTGTTCTGGGAATGGAGAGGTTCAGATATATGTGTTTCTTCTATAATGCTATATATGCATATGTGAATGTGTGTGTATGTGTACCTATATCTGTGTGTTTGTGTATATCTGTGTCTGTATTTGTGTTGTGTATATCTGTGTGTGTTTGTGTGCATGTTTGTGTACATCTGTTTCTACAGTTGACCCTTGAACAGCACAAGGGTTAGGGGAGCTGACCTCCCCACACAGTGTAAGATCTGAGTGTAACTTACAGCCACCACTCAGTGTACAGGGTTCCTCAGTACCCACTGTTCTGCACCTGCAGGTTCAACTAACCATGGTTCCTGTAGTACTGCAGTGTTTACTACTGAAAAAGCATGTATCTGTGCAGTTCAAACCATGCTGTTCAAGGGTAAACTGTGTATGTGTGCGTGCACACACTCCCAACACTAAAATTTACAGGGCTTATGGAAAAAATCGAGTAGATGAAAATCATTAAAAAGTTATGAAACTTTGTAATCATAACACTGGAAAAATATGAAAAATCAAATCAACAACAACAAAAAAGCCTATCACAGTTAAATCTCCACTGTCATCAACATCATTGTCACAGACATCTCAACCACCTGATACGTTGCAGCCTTAAACTGGGCTTCTTCCTTCAAAATGAGGAACTTGAGGTCATTTGCTTGTGAGAAAGTTTCTTTAAAATTAAATATCTCATCTAGCGTGTTGATGTCTTCACATTCAATTATTCTAATCCTGGATTAGATTGGATTAAAAAATAGGTTGCAGTGAAACAGTTGTATTTATCCCATTCCATACTCCAAATAGACTCTGAGTCCTAATGTAATAAATGAGGGTGGGTGAAAAAAACTGGGTTGGGTGGGATGGGGTAGGATCTGTCTCAGGGTTAACTGGTTTGACTTGTTTCAATCTCCCTATATTGTGAGGACCACCAGGATGGGTGGAGTTTTGGGGGCCAAGAAGGTATGTTGCGAGATGTAGGGTCATGTAATAGATAAATTGCAAGAAAATTTTAAACATAATTTTTCATTTTTCAAATGACTATTTTTAATGCATGGCTGTGGAAATTGAAGAAACATAAATACCTTTTATATTAATTCCTGTGTTTCTGGTTAATAATGTTAATAAATAATTTAAGGAAATATCAGTTCTTTTAGCTTTCCTTCCTCAGTTCTCCATTGTGTATAATTTTATATAGAGCTGATGTTTATTTTTTATTCAATCTATAAATATGTTTTCTAAATGGCATGTTTAATTCTTAATACTGGTGATAATTCTTGATATATTTAAATTCAATTATACCACATTATTTTTTCCTGCCATTTACCAGCCTTCCTATTTATTTGGTTTGCTCATTTTCTTTCTGGTCTCTGTTTTTCTCTTTTGAAAAGTTTACAACTGTGTTAATTATTATTCCTTTTAAAGTAGCCTCTCTTTCTGTTCGCTATTGAGATAGTTTTTCTCTATATTTGTATACAAGTCATATAGTTGTAGATTTATCAGTTATCCTGCTTGAGACTAATTGTATCTGTCTTTTTAAAAATTTATTTATTTATTTATTTTTGGTTGCGTTGGGTCTTTGTTGCTGTGTGGGGGCTTTCTCTAGTTGCGGCGAGAGGGGGCTGCTCTTCATTGTGGTGTGCGGGCTTTTCATTGTGGTGGCTTCTCTTGTTGCGGAGACGGGATCCAGGTGCGCAGGCTTCAGTAGCTGTGGCTCCCAGGCTCTAGAGCGCAGGCTCAGTAGTTGTGGCACACGGGCTTATTTGCTCCGTGGCATGTGGGATCTTCCTGGACTAAGGATCAAACCCGTGTGCCCTGCATTGGCAGGCGGATTCTTAACCACTGTGCCACCAGGGAAGTCCCAAGACTCACTGTATCTCTCAAACATGAGAATTCCTGCCATTAGCTTTCAAAAACCCTTCCCATTGTCTCTTTGATTATTGTCACAGCATTGTAACTTCTCTTCCTATACTCCATGTATCTTAATCTGTCGTCTGTACTTTTGCCCTCTCCTCTCTGCACTCTCTATTTCAGTTTTAATTTTTTTCTAAAGAAATTGTATGTAATTTTCTTTGTAAAAAAATTGGCCCCTTCCCTTTTGTCATGATGTCTTTTCATGTCTTTAGTTTCAGTAATTCTTTTTATTTCTGCAATCATTTAAAACAGAAATTTATTATGTTCTCGTACAGATCCCTCATTCAGGGTTGGATACCTCAGGAGAAAATTTTTAATCAGTTCCAGAAGAGAGATAGAGAAGAGAAGCCTCCGTGGTCCACCTGTGCCAGTAAGTGGACATTTTTTTTTTATAATTCCTGTGGTCCTTTGTAGGTTCCAGCTTTGTGCAGGGGTCTCTTCCAACAGTGCACCCCAAGTAAGCCCCTGTTTCCTGTCCATACAAGGGCACTGAAACCCAAACCCAGATTTGACAGAGGCAAGCACCTACCTGCCTTTCTTTCCCTCCTGTTCAGCCCCCGAGGCATTAATAATAAATAGATGCTTAGAGCTCTGGTTTTTATTCCTCTTCATTTTGGCACCTGGTGGTTTACTTTTCATTTGTAAGTGTTCTTTTGTGCTTTTAAAATATGCTTTTATTATGTTTTACCCAGGCTTCCTAGGAATTTGTAGCAAGAGTACTTTCAGATCATCATAGTGGAAACATTCTTTGTTATTTTTCTATTTAAAACATCCTAAATTAAAATTATTTTTCAGATTGCTTTATTACCTGTGTCCCTGGGAGGCAACCCTCCCATTTGTTTGTCTACGAGCTTTAACATTAATGTATTTCTTCAGGTGCTTCGTATGTTTCTGCAATCTCCCCTTTAGCCGGTATTGTTTTTAGGGGTCTTATGCTGAGTTGTGGGAATGTTCATAGGGCTTCGATATGAGCTTTCGTCTCCAGAAGCCCTATTTTACTGGACTGAGCTTCAGTTAATTTTTTGGCTTGGGGTATTCACAAGTTTAGTAACTGATGTCAGCGCTCCACACCTAGGGCTAGCGCAGGCCTGTATTCCTAGCTTAGGCCTAATGACAGTGTCTCTAGACAGCTTACTGTCTAAAGGTTTCATTGTAGTTGCTGCTACTGCTGTTGTTTTCTTTCCTGGTGTTTATGGGAGAAAAAGATTATTATTTATTCTCCACTGTGTATGGGT